>NC_134834.1:145175233-145499740 GCF_004210375.1 Tachypleus tridentatus
AGTTAGTTATGAATGGGACTTATTCACTTTTTGCAAAAAAAAAAAAAAATATTGAATAAGAATTTCCATATCTCTTAATATGTAAGCCTTTTTTGTCGTCGTGAATAGCAAAACCCTAGCGGACGAAGGTGGTAAACCTTGATAAGAACAAACTTTGCGACTTGTACGATGCGTCAGAACGCAACAATAAAGCTATCGAAAGCCAGGAATTACATTTAGTCGAGCTGCAAGTCGGTAAGTACAACATACACGAGAATAAACCGACGGTCTTCTAATAAAGAAAGTATCTTTATGTTTTATTTTTTGGACTAATCTCGTGTGATGCAGTATTGTAAAGAAGGGCAATTCTGACTTTTTGTAATTTGTTGTTTTTTGTTTAAATCTCATCATAATATTGCTATTGACTATTGAGTGTAATATAATGATCTGGACACGAAATGCGAGTAAATGAAGGTTAGATAATATGTTTGTTTGTTTGTTTGTTTGTTTGTTTTGGGAATTTCGCACAAAGCTACTCGAGGGCTATCTGTGCTAGCCGTCCCTAATTTAGCAGTGTAAGACTAGAGGGAAGGCAGCTAGTCATCACCACCCACCGCCAACTCTTGGGCTACTCTTTTACCAACGAATAGTGGGATTGACCGTCACATTATACACCCCCACGGCTGGGAGGGCGAGCATGTTTAGCGCGACGCGGGCGCGAACCCGCGACCCTCAGATTACGAGTCGCACGCCTTACGCGCTTGGCCATGCCAGGCCCTAGATAATATGAACAACAAAATAAGAGTTATGTTACAAAACACATAACTTCAGGTAGAATGAAAATAGTAAAATAATTTCTCTTTCACTAGGTTTATAGTTCCACGCTAGTACAGCAGTAAGTATACGAATATACAACTCAAAAATTAGGAGTTCGATTCCCCTCGGTGGATTCAGCAGATAGCTCTATGTGACTCTGCTATAAGAAACACACACGCTGCTGAAGTTTGTTTTATGTTTTATTTGTCATAAAATTAAAACTAGAACGTAAACGTTTACATTTTCCCTTTGTTTCCATTTACTGATTGCTTGCAACGACCAAACTCGATGACGTAATACACTTTTATATTTATTACTTTGTATCGAAGTAAGTAAACCATAAATTTTTAATTTCTCCAAATTATGTTACCATTTTCTTGTTTGGATTCTATTTAAATAGTGCGCATATTTTAAATATATATGTATATGCATATATTTATCATTGGAACATTTTTTTTATTTTGATGAAAACTTTGAATTCCAATTTATTACTAGGATTAGACAGCAGCGCACCTAGTGGCCAACTAAAGACCTATAAACCATTTTCGTTTAAGAGGTACCGCCGCTATCTTTTATTATAATGACAATACTAATATTTGCTAATCAAAGATTTGTTGTACTTGTCTTGATATGTATATCATATTTTTTTGTTTCTATGACAGATTTTTACCACAGGATTAACTCACTTTTTACCAGTAATGTGATTTAACACTTTTCGCGAAGTACGATTTTTTTCCAGTGCTTGGAAGCATTTATATTACATACTTTATTCTTAATTAATACAATTAGATTCAAAGAAAGAAAGAAACAGCGTCGAAGTTTAAAGATTAGAAATAACGAAAGGGTTAAACAGTTTGGCCCATATATTTGCTAAAAGCTTTATTAGTTAGGGCCCGCCCGTATTTCTCAGTTACAAATGATCTGTTTTATCAATGGGTCAAGAAAAAACTAGAGCTAGAGCCAGGAAATTACTTGTGGTAGTGTCCAGACAGGAAATTACTGTGTGATAAGTTTTATTTGGCCTTTAGACTTTAAACGTTACTTTTAATATAGTCCGTTAGGGTACTCTGTTAAATCTTCAGGTTATAGGTTAAGAATGTAGTATTTAAAAGCGTAATAAGCCTAATACGAATATCTCATGACAAGTAAAATTCCGTATATCATCACATGTTCGTTTAATCAAAATTTACATTTCTTAAGTTCAGACGATCTCATAACTGTTTGTTTCATTACAAACTATTTGTAGGATTCTTACCAGGACCGTGTTTAGACTAGGTGAGAAACTCAAAGATATTTTTGTAAGGTTTCTCATAACGATAACATATTTTTGTATCACATGATTGAACAATATAGAATACTTAAGTTTTTGTATGATTCAATGTAATATTAAAAGAATCAATCGGAAATGTTTATTCGGTTTCACCCAATAGTATAGAAGCTGCTGAAAAATCTCTCTTGACGGTGTAGAACCATTGGAAACTTTTTAACTGGTTTCATTTGATGGGTGTAGAGCATTTAAAACAATTTTTAGCTATTTTTCCTAATCTGCAGGCTCGACATGGCCAGGTGCTTAAGATACTCAACTCGTAGTCCGAGGGTCGCTGGTTCGAATCTCCGTCACACCAAACATGTTCGTCCTTTCAGCCATTGGGGCGTTATAATATTAAAGTCAATTCCACTGTTCGTTGGAAAAAGAGTAGCCCAAGAGTTGGCCATGGTTGTTGATCACTAGCTGCCTTACCTCTAGTCTTACACTGCTAAATTAGGGACGGCTAGCGCAGATAGCCCTCGTGCAGCTTTGCGTGATATTCAAAACAAACCAAACCTAATCTGCAGCTGTAATCCAGTTTGTTAAACTATTTTCTGAGTAACATTTAAACTAAGGTTTTTAGTGCTATCGTATTTGAGAAGTAAACCGTGACTAGTATTGAATCACAAATATCACATTTAAGAAGTGAAACATGTGGTTGATTTAAAATAATAATTCTTACATTACAAATGTGAAACCTGTGATTGGTTTTCAATTCTAGTTTAGGAAATAAAACCAAAGTGAAAAAAATGGCATTGCCAGTACTCAAGGACAGTAACAAAAAATAAGACTGACAAATCTAAAGGACATAAAAAATATAGGGTACTAACAGGACTTGACGGGCAATTGACAAAAAGGTAGACCCGGCCAGAATCTGTGATTAATACAAATGGATAGAACATGGCCCCCCGGCATGGCCAGGTGGGCATTTGGCGTTCGACTCGTAATCCGAGGGTTGCGGGTTTGAATCCTCGTCACACCAAACATGCTCGCCCTTTATAATGTTACGGTCAATCCCACTATTCATTGGCAAAATAATAGCCCAGGAGTTGGTGGTGAATGGTGATGACTAGCTGCCTTCCCTCTAGTCTTACACTGCTAAATTACAGAAGGCTAGCGCAGATAGTCCTTGAGTAGCTTTGCGGGAAATTCAAACCAAAATTTACCATTTTAGCTGTTTCGAATTTTCCACTTTCCACTTCGTTCTGGCAAATGTGCTTATCAGATTACTTAATATATTCACTTCGAGTTAGGGTTTGTTAGGGAAAGCAGTTAGTCAACACCACTCATAGCCATTGAGCAGGGGGATTAATCATAACATTATATCGCCTCTATGGCTGAAAGGATGAGCATGTTCGATGATGGGATCTGATCCCACAACTAATCTTTAAACTTGAAGTTTTTTTTTTTTTTCTCTTGTCTCTTGCTCATGCGTTACTAACTAAAACAATTAAAAGATTCGTACATCAACATGATATGCCTTCTTTTGACTCAGTAGAATGTGTCTATACGTATGGCGTTAAAAGTAGGATTTTAGCATTCATGGTGGTGCGGAACAAATGATCACGGTGTAACTATGTGCTTAACGACAAACAAACAAAATAGACGCATCCTTCTCGAATTTCTAAAACCAATACTTTTCAAAAGAAGGACAAGTCTTAACGTGTTTTGAGCATTCATGGTTCACAGCCTTTTGCCTTAAAAATGGATTTTGCTGACTGGGACCTTGAGTGTGCTGTAAGAGAAATAGGTAAATTATATTATTCAATAAGACGAAGAGTGTTATTGATTTAGCTGTCTTTCCTCTAGTCTATTGGTTCATAATTAGGATGGACTATTCGCAAGTGGCGCTGCTGTAGTTTTGTGTGAAATTCTAAAAGAAAGAACAAAACATAGTATAATTTAAATCGACTTGAGACATCTGCAGCGGTGGACTGAGAAATGTTAGAAGATCAAAACTCATATTGATTTGTTGTGATGACAGTTTCCATGTTCAGTAGTTGATTCTGCCCGTTCTGATTGTTCGTAATAGAAAAGTTTTATAACTGTCTACATAAATTAACTGAAGTCCAGTCATGGCACCATTTTTGTACATTTTATAGGGTTACCAACAGCCCGATTAGCCACTTTTTATTATTTTGGAGAACAGTAACAAGAGCTTGAGTGATCACTGTTGTGCATTTTATAAAAAACAACAACAAAAAAACGTTTGTTCTTAAGCACAAAGCTATACTACAGGCTGTTTATGCTTTGCCCACCACGAGTATCGAAAACCGGTTTCTAGCATTGTAAGTCCACAGACGTACCTCCGTGCTACTGGGGGGGGGCATTCACAAAGGATCTGGCATGGCTGGTGATTAGGACACTTGACTCGCGATATAAGGGTCACGGTATCGAATCTTGTCACCGAACATACTCGTCCTTTCAGCTGTTGGAGCGTTATAAATTCATGATCAATCCCACTATTCGATAAATAGTAGGCCAAGAGTTTATGGTTTATTGCGGATTTCTTTGAGTAGGCTTGGGTGAAATTCAACAAACAACCAGTTAAATCCAGATTCACCAACTCTATACATTTTTGAACAACTCAGGAATCCTGTTTGTTATCTCCTCATTTGAAGTTTGTATTATAAGGAATAACGTTTTTCAGAAAATAAAATACGTTTGTGTATTTTTATACTGATTGTTTGTGGATATTCTATTCACTATTATACGTTGTTTAAATTACAACTTCCTTAAAATGGTGTTAAAATTCATAAAATAAATTAATTGTAATTGAAAAAGTTCCGGAAATTGATATTTATTTTTATCCTGCTAACTTACACATTTTTGCTTTCCATATATAGTTCTTGAGTATGACATAGTGTTGAACTTGTTATATTTTAAATCTGTAGGTTCTATGATCCGCCCTCTGTATATTGGGGCCTGACGATGAAATCTCTCTATACGATTACATTAACACAAGAGTTGGCGGCGGGTGGTATTAATTAGTTGTCTCCCTTCTAGATTTTCACTTCAAAATTAGAGACGGCTAACTCAGATAGCACGATAATAGCTTTGTATGAATTTCAGGAAACAAAACAAACAAACTAACAGGTATTATATGTTAAGTTAATTCGGTAGTTTTTTAACCTGATGGAATTATGCTTCTGTAGAAAAACGAAACATTTTCTGTAATCGTCAAAAAATACTACAACTTAAGCTTGGATAGCTTTGATAAAAATTACTTTTCAGAAACACCTAAACTACCTATGTCTTTCCTATAGAATGACATTAAAGTTAGAAAAGCACAATGGCTCGGCATGGCCAGGTGGTTAAAACGTTCAACTCGTAATCTGAGGGTCGCGAGTTCGAATCCCTGTCACACCAAACATGCTCGCCCTTTCAGCCGTGAGGGCGTTATAATGTTAGGTGCAATCCCAGTATTCGTTGGTAAAAGAATAGCCAAAGTGTTGGCAGTGGATAGTGATGGCTACCTGTCTTCCCTCTAGTCTTACACTGCTAAATGAGGGACCGCTTGCGCAGATAGCCCGCGAGTAGCTTTGCGCGAAATTCAAAAACAAACAAACAAAAGCACAAAATGTTGACAAAAACACACACACAAAATCTTTTTTTTTTCTGTTTCTTTTTACTTGTTATTTAAACTTGGTTTTGTCATCTTGCATTAGATTTAGTCTTGGTGTAAGAGTAAATGTTAGAAGTTATTTGAGCTAGTGGAGTAAGTTAGTCGATTACGTGCGTCAACGAAAATCATAACGTTGTCTGATAAGTTTTAAGAAGACAAATACGAGCTACAACGCTAAAATTAGGCGTTTGATTCCCCTCGGTGGACTCAGTGGTTTTGTTATAAGAAAACACACACTTACGTAACCAAATCTAGAAGAGCAAGTTTAAGAGAGTAACACAGTAAGTTACCAACTGAAAACAGACTTTTGTTCCTCATTGAAACAATGTACGGACTTATACTGCTAGAAACCGTCTTTCGATACCCGTGGTTGGCAGAGCAAAGATAGCCCATTGTGAATATTTTCATTTAACTACAAGCAAATAAAGAATCTTGAGAGAGATCTAAACGAGCACAAATGTGAATTGGTTTTCAGTCTTAATAAAGTTTAAGAAAATTAAGATTTGTGGTATAACTTTGTATTTGTAATACAGCTTTGTGGTTAATGACAAACAACTACAATTAATAATTTTTGTATAAGTGAACGATAAAAATGTGTCTCCCAAACCTGAAGAAGCCTTTAAGGAGTTTTGTTATATTTGAAGTAATAGAACGAAGGTCATATAGTCCTAACTTTTCAGAGACAAAAAAGGAATGCTTACCTGTTCTGCTGAGCCCAGGTATAGTACAATACCACTGAGGAACAGGAAGGTGCAGCTTTGGAAATACATGACCCAGAAACAGCGGATGCTTCTATTCCTAACCTGTTATTCTTTAACTTATCGAGAGTTCGGGTCAGTCGAGGATTTTTAAGAGCACAAACCACGCCTTCGTAGGCGGACAAAGAACCAATCAGGTGCTTCTTAATTATACCTGTTAAGAAACCTTTACACCACGTGCTAACAGCCTCCACCCACGTTTCGTGGAAATAAAGTAAAAATAGTAAAGAAATTATTAAATCAGAAACTTGAAGCAAAATTTGACTTTTCTTTCATTACAGGGTCGAATATTCTTAAGTTATTCGTTTTTACGTCATATTCAAATAACTGTTTGTGTGGCAACGTTTATTGAAATGTGAAATGAGGACCCATATCATTGTTTTCAGCGTACAATTACTTCAAAAACAAATATAAAACCTATTTCGACACACCACTTGTCTCTTATCCAGTCTTCTTACCTAATAAGATAGAATTTCCTGAAAACGTTATATCTCAGTGACAAGTATTCAATCGAATGAATACACTTATAACATCAGTGATACATACTTCAAATTCTATATAGAATAGGTGAATAAAAATAGTCTAAACACTACATGTATAATATAGCTTCTTACTACATAATTATTCACTTTTTTTATAGTTTATTATATTTCAGAAACCCCGCCTAGTTTTGCTTAATAGACACCTTTCTTAATACTGGTTTATTTAATTTTTTTTTCACGCTTTCTCAGATAGCTACTCGAGGACTGTCTGTGCTAGCCGTTTATATTTTTGAAGTAATAGAACAACATACACTTTCAACTGTTAGGCTATTCATAATGAATAGCAGTCTTCTGAAAGAACAAACATACTTGTACCTCCAGATTGGTAAAGGCCGTGCAGGATAGACGCGGACAGTCTTCTACGACTGTATTGTAAAGAGGATAAGGAGTTAAGGTTTATTCGTAGTTTCAATATCATTTTATTTTATCATTTTGTGATCATTATGTGTAGCATGAAAAATTAATCGTACAAAATGTATGGATTTCAGATATGTTATAAAAGAAAAGATCGAACTTAATCTAGTGTTTAGCATGTCTGGATTGTTAATTTGAGAACTCGTTGGTGAAAACAACAAAAATGAAAACAAAATATATCAATCCGTACTTTGGGGTCACGAGTGGGCTTTAAGAGTGACGGCCAAGTTATATCATTTAGTCAGACAAAAGTAGCCCAATTGTTGGCGGTATGTGCTATGGACTAGCTGCTCTTCTCCTAGTTTATCAGTTCAAAATTAAGGACGGATGTGTCTTGATAACCGCTGTGAGGATTTGCACGAACCTCCTCCCCCAGAAAAACAAACAACAACAACTGACAAATAAACGAACTATAAAAATATGTGCTGTTGATAAAAACGTTTTAAAATAATATATTTGTATTTTCAACATGAACTGGACCCACAAATAGCACAAAAATGTAATTTATTTAGTTTTGTATTTTTAACGTGTACATATGTGGTTGAGTCCACAGTTTTATGTCTAATATTCAGATGAATAGTTGTACAAAGTTGTATGTATAAACATTTCAAAAATCCAAGCCTTTAGACTGAAGTGGAAAGACTTATTTTATTTGTTAAACGATATATTTTGATGTAGGTTTCTTTATAACACTGTTAGAAACCGGGTTTCGTTACCCGTGGGGGGCAGACCACAGGTAGCCCATTGTGTAGGTTTGTGATTAATTCCAAACAGTCAGTGAATCATTATAACACAAACAGTCCTCATATTTCTGTTTAGACGAATGCATAAACACACACATATACACTGCTGGCCAAAATCTTAAGACCAATGAACATAAAGAAAAAATATGCATTTTGCGTTGTTAGACTCAATCACTTATTTGAGCAGAGCTTTGAAAGATGAAAATAAGAAAAGTGAAAATAAAAATAAAAAACCTTTTTAGCATTTAATGGGGCAAATGTGAACACAATGATATTAGCCTAAATACCAGCTGGTCAAAAGTTTAAGACCATACCAAAAAGAAGTTCTAAACAGGGTAGGAAATGTCCAACAAAGGTCTTAGTAGTGAGTTGCACGGCCGTCATTGCGAATAACTTCAAACATTCGTTTTGACATGGTCGATATAAGCGTTTGCAGGAGGCTGGCTGGAATGTTATTCCAAGTGGTGAAGATGGCTTCACGAAGATCATGCACTGCTTGAAATTGACGTCCATTTCTTTTGACTTCTCTTGCCATCCACCCCCAAACATTTTCAGTGGGGTTCGGTTCGGGCGAACATGCTGGATGGTCCAAAAGAATCCTCTATTCGCCATGGAAAAGTCCTTTGTCCTGCGGGCATTATGGATTGGAGCGTTGTCCTGCTGAAAGATCCAGTCATTTCCACACAGGCGAAGGCCTTCAGTCAATAAGGATGCTCAGTCAAACATGCCAATGTAGCCAGCTGCTGTTTGACGCCCCTGTGTAACCTGAAGCTCCATTGTTCCATGGAAAGAGAAAGCACACCAGGTTATGACAGAACCTCCTCCCCTCTGTCGTGTAGAAAATGTCTCCAGTGGGATATCCTTATCGTGCCATTAACGTTGAAAGCCATCTGGACCACCCAGGTTAAATTTTTTCTCATCAGAGAACAAAACCTTCGTCCATTTTTCTACGTCTCCTGTTTGGTGCTTCTCAGCAAAGTTTAACTGAGCTGTTTCGTGGTGTGGAAGGAGGCGTGGCCTTTGAAAACGTTTACGGTTTTTAAAGCCTTTCTCTCGTAGATGCCGTCTTATTGTTCTTGAGCTGCATTCTACGTCCTTAAGGGCCTTAATCTGGTGTCTTGCCAGACAACCCGTCGAATCCTTCTGCTCAACGCCAGCGAAATTTTCTTTGGGCGACCACTTGATATTCTCGTTCCGTATCCTTCAGGGTCTTTTAAGAAATTTGCAACAGCAGTTTCACTACGCCCAATCTCACCAGTGATGGCACGTTGAGAGAGACCTTGCTTTTGCAGCTGGACAATTCTGCCACGTTCAAGCTCTGTGAACTTTTTAGTCTTTGCTATGTTTTCACCCAATGTAGCACAGGAGATGTCAGTGGGAGATGTTGACAATGCAAATGCTTGAACACAAATGACTAAATTTCGTTACGTGTTTACCGATTAACGCTTCGTTTCGGTATGGTCTTAAAATTTTGATCAGCTAGTATTTAGGATAATTTCATAGTGTTCACATTTTCCATAGTAAATGCTAAAAAAGTTTTTTTCCTTTTCTTATTTTCATCTTTCAAAGCTTGTTGTTGTTTTGAATTAAGCACAAAGCTACACAATGGGCCATCTGAGCTCTGACCACCACAGGTATCGAAACCCGGTTTTTAGCGTTGTAAGTCCGCAGACATAATACCACTAAGCCACTGGGGTGCCTTTCGAAGCTCTTCTCAAATAAGTGGTTGAGTCTAACAACGCAAAATGCATATTTTTTTTTTCTTTATGTTCATTGGCTTTAAGATTTTGGTCAGCAGTGTATATAATCGTTCGTCACGCTCATGTTTCCAAGAGTTTGTGGAAAGAATCTTAAATACGCGGTAAAACAAAATATTAAGCCAGACTTGGGTTTTGTAAACAAAGTACTGTTAATTAATAATACAATGTTAAAAATATTTATCTAAATTTCTATACAATAATACTTTGTGGAATTATTATAATTACTACTAGCAGTAATACCAGCCCTCTGGGCAGGTATAACTACTATTTAGTTTATTTTGAGTTTCGCGCAAAACTACACAAGGGCTATCTGCGCTAGCCGTCCCTAATTTAGCAGTTTAAGACTAGAGGGAAGGCAGCTAGTCATCGCTACCTACCGCCAACTCCTGGGCTACTCTTTTACCAACGAATAGTGGGATTGACCGTAACATTATAACGCACCCACGGCTGAAAGGGTTAGCATGTGTGGTGGAGACAGGGATTCAAACTGGTGACCCTCGGATTACAAGTCGAGTGCATTAACCTCTTGGCCATGCCGGACCTTTTATTTAATACTTCTGTGGTTTAACTAGCTGCTTTGTATTGCATTTCATATTCTTATATCTTTCATAGACTATTTGGGTATTGTTGTTTTCATTTATTATTTTATACTTTCACAAATTTTTTTTTCTGGTTATTCTAAAGATATACGGGTATCAACTCGACTCAGTTATTCAGTAGCATGTGACTTGGTAAGTTTGTTATTTTTCTCCAAAGTCAGACCACAGAGCGGCTTAGTGTGTTTTCTTTGGTTAAAAGACTTGTTACAGATAACTGGAGAGAAATCAGAAATGTTATACTAAGTTGCGTCTTTCAAAGAAAATTAATTCTGTTACAGTAATTGAAGTTTAAAACGTGGCACTTTGTATTGTCATGAAGCCAGTAAAACGTGAGCATGCTGAGAATCACGAGAAGAATTAATGCGCTCTTTAGGCTATATCACAGCATAAAATGTGAACTTGAAAAGCAAGAAATAAAAAATATTTGTTATTCTTAATTTTTGTTTTATTTACTCATGAAACAGAACAATTTGTGTAACCCGGGGGACTTGCCATCTAGTTATACAGATTTTTTTTTGCCTTTTTATCTTAATGTACGTTTTTAAGACCAATCTCAATCTCTTAAGCTGGCTGAATCTCTCGATTACGGTCGAAAATATCGTTAACAATGATGATATCCGATTGATAAAACCATGCATTTTAAACTCGATAAATAGAGACTTAAGAATATTAAGTAGCTGTTCAGGTATAGGTTGGTGTTTAGTTTCGTAATAAGTAAATAGCTTGGCTACAACTCTTGGAAAGAGTGAAATGTTTATTGAACAGAACTAGAAACTTTCGTCCCTACTAAACAGAGATACGCTTTACTTTACTCATTTTATTAAGCCTAAAAAAGGTTTCACCTTTTTTGTTCCCTTGTAAACGTTGAATATAATTTTACTTACGTACTTGTTTCACGCTTTACGCTTACGGTTATTAAAAAGGACTTCACAGTCCACTAGACAACTTTTAAAATTTTCTATCCAATCAAGTACGAAGATGAGTATTGACGTCACACGACAACAAGCTTCAAATAGTGTTATCAATAAGAAATTATCAATGTTATCCGATTCGAAGCATCCATTTATAGATCAACGTATTATATACTTTTAAGAGCAAACGAAGCGAACGTGTTGGCCAAATGCTGGTGGCCGTAAAATTGTGTTACAGTCAGTTTTAAAACGAGTAAATGACAAATGTCATTTATAAGGGCAATGTTAAAACTCAAGTAACCCGTATGTAAAAGGAGGAAAGTTTTTCACTGAGAGAGAAGTCGTGCAAAATGCACTTATGATATCTGAATATGATTAGTACAGTAATGGATCATTGTTCTGATAATATTAATTTATTGCTTGTTTGTTTGCTTTTGAATTTCACGCAAAGTTACACGAGGTCTATCTTCTCTAGCCTCCGCGATTTAGCACTGTAAGACTATAGGGAAGGCAGCTAGTCATCGCCATCCACCGTCAACTCTTTTACCAATGAATAGTAAGATTGACCGTCACATTATAACGCCTCCACGGCTAAAAGGGCGAGCATATTATGTGTGACGAGGATTCAAACCCGCAACCCTCACATTGCGAGTCGAGCACCCTAAACACTTGGCCATGATGGGCCTATTTCATATTGACAGTAGGATGTCACCTAGCGGCAAGAAAAGTAATTTTTGTTTATTTGTTTTCAGAACAGTGTTATCTTCACATATTAGTAGTATTAGAAATTACGTTTCTTCCGTTCATCCTGAAATCTGCCTAAAATATTATTGGAGTTTGATTTCCTGTTTGTTATTACTCTTTATACGAAAAAGAAAGTAAATAACAGCGCCATCTACAGTAACAAATATTTCAAACACTTTTTATAAAATTAATTCCTAATTGGATTTTGTATTATATCTAGACGGTCATAACCGTTAACAAGCGAAGAAAAATCTTGAGTTTTAAGTTTTAGTTCCTCAAATGTTATAGAAACAATATTTTCAGATTAGTAAAATTCCCTAGGTAACGTGAATGACATGTTTTAATATAAACATTTAGTGTATCATGTCATAGTAACTTCATCCTTGTCTGGTAACTTAGTCACTAAGATTTTTCACTACTTACTAGGGTTAAATGACTTTTCGAACGTAATTTTTTTAAAGGATTTTACAGTTGATGAGACAAATCAAATCTGTTTGGCCAAAGAAACATAAATTGAAAAATCCGCATGTGATTGAAATAATTTTGATACTATTATGACGCTACTTACTACAAGAGGAAAATTGTTCATTTTAACTTCATAACAGGAAATGTCAAAAAGCACAGAACGATTCTGTGACACTGCATTTATGATTTTCGTTATAAATTTGTTTTACCAGCTCAAGTGAACATGTTGAAGTTTTTTTTATATTTTGAATGTAATTTTTTTTTAACCTGTAAACAGAGGAAATGTTGTAGGTAGTGGCATCAATTGGTTATGGCCATCGTTTAAGGGTTAAACCTTACGAACACTTGATAAACTCGTCTGTAAAATAACATCTGGGCGTTGATAATTTTAAGTCTTTAGATGCATCGTGTCATCTACTAAAACACGTTTATTCCTGTATAATACAAGGTTAAACTACTTTTTCGCGATAATAGACTGATTTCAGCGTGGCATAGACTTTAAAAGATTTCGAAAGATGATTGGTTCCATTACAACACGCTCGTTGGAGAACATAATTTGTAATTTTTCACATAAGTAAGCGCGAGTTGGAAGTGTCTTATAAATGTCCAATCTTAGTAGGAAACCATGACTGTGCTAACTAAAGAAATTGATTGAATTTAAAGTCGGGTTTTTAGAATGAACTTTGAATAATAAAAGAGTGAAAGTTCATAATATCGCCTAATATTGTTTAAGTGCACTATGTATATTGGTCTTAATTTTACAAAATTAAAAAGAAAATAGAATGTTTTCCACACCATCACACCAACTCCAACATCTTGCAAAAATATTGTCAATATCCTACGTAGATGTGTTCATATATTTCGGAACGAAGAAGGAGTGTAGCACACAGCTCAGAAGGCCCATTTTGTGATTAAATGTAAACAAACAATAACTAAAGATGCTTCTTGTTTGAAGAACAACTGAAGCTCGCTTTTCTTTTTACAAATGAATTAAGTAATTTTTATGGATTGGTTATCGACGGCTGTATGAAAATTTACTTTAAAGATATTTACACTATGCAACTGAGTACAGCCAAATCATGACCTCTATTAAAGAGCAGCCTAAGATTGGAGGCCGTCTTACAAGCCTGGTTAATCATCTTTTGTTTCGTCATTCATTAGCACTTGATAATTTTCTCAGGCCGCAGAGTCAGTGGTGTATTAAGATTAACTGGCACTCTAGGCTTCACATTTTAGGTTCACTCCTCTCTTTCAGAATGGCTTTTCAAGATGGTTATCCACCACCACAAGAACATTAAGAGATTGTAATTAAATTAAATGAATGGAAAATTGGTTTTATTAATTATTTTTGAAAATTTATTCTTAAGATTTGTCCCTCAAAATATTGCACTATATTGGTCCAAGTCTGAAAAGTCTGTTGTTTATATACACTTTACAGAGGTATTCTTTTTCTACTGTCACTCTTGACAAGCTCTGATAACAGACCGTCAAAGAAAATGTCTTGGTTAATTAGCCTACTGGTGGTTAGGAGGCGCTTGACTCGCAATTTAAGAGCAGCAGATTTGAATTCCCGTCACCAAACATGCTCGTTCTTTCAGCCATAGGGGCGTTACATGTAGTGGTTAATCCCATTACTAGTTGGCAAAAGAGTAGTTCAAGAGTTGGCGATAGGTGGTAATGACTATCGCTGCTAAAATGGAGTCGGCTAGCGCAGATAGTCCTCGTGTAACTTTGTGCGAAATTCAAAACAAATCAAACTGTGCATATATAATCATGCGTTTTTGAAAGTCTAAGAAATGCTTGATGTTATTACTGTCATTAATTTATTTGGGGGTAAAGCAATTGATCGACACTTTACTTTCTATTTTTCATTTTCAAAACAGTGTTTTACAAAGCTGTAAAAAGTGTTTATGGGACACTAATAAAGTTATCAGTCAACATGCGTTTAAGTTTAACTTCTTATGCTTTACAATTATCCAAGTTACTATAAACAGTAAAATGATATAAAATGTGCAGAAGTTCACGATTTCTGTAAATCAGCTACAATACTTTGATTGTAAATTCGGGCTCTATTGCAATAATATAACACAGTGAAACCTTATTAGATTTGTATGAAAGCAAAAAAAAAAAGTTGTTTGTTCTAAAGGCGGGAAATTTGTAAAACCATATAACGTGACTCTAATTTCGGCATTTAAATATGATCTTTGTCTACTAAGAGAGCATATTTGACAACAGCATTCTCCGCCAACTCCTGAGTTGCTTCTGTGTGACCAAATAATCGGATTTGACTTTAACTTTTATATCACATCTACCACCCCAAAGAATAAACTCGATACAGCAAATCGCCAGGATATAATTATACCTTTAGAAAATGAGAAAAGATGGTGTGAGAAACTTGTGATTTTCCTACGTTTGTTTTCAGTTGAGCTATATTAAACAAATTTGTTTTGCTTGTTTGTTATTAAACTTAAATTTATACAATAGGCTGTCTGAGCTCTGCCTACCATGGGTATAAAAGCCGACTTTTATGGTAGAAAACCCTTACACTTACCGGTGAGTCATCTGAGAGCTAAATATTTTGTTTTTCCATTTTGATGTTTATTCCACGATTCATTGAGAATAACAAAACTTATGTATACCTGTAGCAAAGTAAAAATTAATTATATTAGTGTTTCCAACCTTAAGGGCGCACTTAAGCTGAATGGCCAGGTCAGATGTCTCTGGAATTTAGGTATAGCCGTCTCTAATTCTAAACTACTGACCAGAGTGTGAGTAGCAATTTACCAAGTACTGGGCCCGGCATGGCCAGGTGGTTAAGATACTCAACTTATAATCCAAGGGTCGCGGGTTCAAATCCCCGTCACACCAAAACATGCTCACCCTTTCAGCCATGGGGGAGTTATAATGTGACGGTAAAAGAGTTGGCGGTGGGTGGTGATGATCCTTCCCTCTTGACTTACACTGCTAAATTATGGTCAGTTAGCGCAGATAGCCCTCGTGCAGTTTTGCGCGAAATTCAAAACAAACCAAAACCAAGAATTGTTGTTACAGGAGGTATGACCAAAGGGTTCCAAATGAATCTTAATTCTTTAACTTATGCATGTTTGGCATATGAATCTCAGTTTTTTAACTTATACACGTTTAGGAGATGAATCTCAGTTCTTAACGTTGTGGAAATTGTATATTCATTCTAATATACATTTACTCATGCGAACTAGAAAATGCTTGATTATAAGGGCAGTGTCTGTCAGTTTTAACAGACAGAATTCTTTGAATCATATTTTCCTAAAGCCAAAATTCCACCGTTAAGTGATTTCTTATTTAGTGCAGTAAATTAGAATGTATTTATTTTTAACGTACTTTAATTGAATGGAAATTTCATTCAATTGAATGAAATTGAATGGAGTAATTTCATTTTTAGCGAACTTATGCGAACGAAACAAAAAAAGTAAAAACTTACTGTCTAAGGATCAAGGTTTGAATACAACTTTGGATCTAAAACTAGAATTTTGTATTTCTCTCGAAATCGGTTCAGGGTACGTTTCTCTACTTGGACGTCATTTTTCTACATCGATAAACAGTTACGAATAAATGAACTTATTGTTTAATGTTCAAGAAACTGTTATTTCCCAACTTAAACTTTCTATTTAACTACACAATCTCCATTTTCTTCCTGCTCTGATATTATGGTTCTAAAGAACCGGCTTCAAAGAACAAAGCTTCATGGTTATATGAACTCGAAGACTCGGCTAATTACACTAAGGAAGAAATCGCATATTGTTTAATATAGTGCTATTTATAAAACTCAAGTGAAGCTTATTACAGAACGTATCTCGACGGAACATCCGGGTACTCCTGTCTTCATTCCTCAGGATAAAAAAAACAAAAAAACTGATCGAAAACAATCGAAAGATAATATTTTTTATATAAAAACTCATTTGATCATTTAAACATGCGAGCGATATTTATATAATCGAGTAATTAGTCCTCCAGTGGGCTACATCAAACGTAGTGCATACGAGCGGACGCCACAGAGACATAAGTTTCTACAGAAACATGGAACGTAATTTGCTATAGAAACAATTAACATGCATGTTATAATACATATGCGAAGAGGCAATGACCATGAAAATTTGGTATAAAAACTATATGGTTTATTACATTTACTGATTTCACCTAAAACTCCACAAAATAAGGTTTACTGATTTCCCTCTATACTTTACTAACCATTTGAACTGATTTCACCTAAAACTCCACAAAATAAGGTTCACTGATTTCCCTCTATACTTTACTAACCATTTGAACTGATTTCACCTAAAACTCCACAAAATAAGGTTTACTGATTTCCCTCTATACTTTACTAACCATTGGAACTGATTTCACCTAAAACTCCACAAAATAAGGTTTACTGATTTCCCTCTATACTTTACTAACCATTTGAACTGAGTTCACCTAAAACTCGACAAACTGCGTTAACTGATTGTGGTCTAGACTGAACTCACCACTTGAACTGATTTTAACTAAAACTTGACAAATTACGTTAACTGATATCACTCGAGACTGCACTAACCATTTGAGCTGATTTCAGTTAAAACTCGACAAACTAGGTTAACAGATTTCCCTCTAGACTGTATTACCCATTTAAACTGATTTTAGCTAGAAGTCAACAAAATAAGGTTAACTGATTTCCCTCTAGACTGTACTACCCATTTAAACTGACTTCTGCTAAAACTCGACAGACTAGGTTAACTGATTTCACTCTAAACTGTACAAACCATTTGAGCTGATTTCACCTAAAACTCAACAAGCTGCGTTAACTGATTTCCCTCTAGACTGTACTAACCATTTAAGTTGACTTCACCTAAAACTCAACAAAATAAGGCTAACTAATTTCCCTCTATACTGTAGTAAACATTTGAGCTGATTTCAGCTAAAACTCGACAGACTGCGTTAACTGATTGCGGTCTAGACTGAACTAACCATTTGAGCTGATTTTAACTAAAATTTGACAAATTACGTTAACTGATTTCACTCGAGACTGCACTAACCATTTGAGCTGATTTCAGTTAAAACTCGACAAAGTAGGTTAACTGATTTCACTCGAGATTATACTAACCATTTAAGCTGATTTCAGTTAAAACTCGACAAACTGCGTAAACTAATTTCACTAATTTGGATATCTAACAAGTCCTAATATAAAATTCCGACCACCTCGATAGAATACAGTTAACAAAATGTAGAAAATCAACAAACTTTGCCTCTGTCAAACAAGCAACCAATCAAACTAGATTGACGATAATAAAAATCTTGAAAATTATACCCAAAGAGGACAAAACTGGTATTAGGTTCCAAAAGGACCAGTAGATATTTGTTTTTGTTTCTAAGTCAGCACGAAGCTACACAATAGGTTGTCTATGCTCTGCCCACCAGAAACCCGGATTCTAGTGTTATAAGACCGTAGACATACCTCTTTGCCACTGGGGTATGCCAATAGAGCCCAAGCGGTTCACGATCCAGAGATACAACAAACGCGGTCTGCACACTAGGCCGTATTGAAGAGCAATAAATGTGACAGTCAAATTATACCATCGGACATACATAGTGCTCTGGTATATGAATATAAACACCTCCATAGTCACTAGTATTGTTCAAAATATACTCACAATTATCCCAATATCTAACGCTAATGAACGTTCATGTAGTCTTTCATATACGGAAAAGTGAAGCAACTAATGCTGATGGATCTGGTTATGATCAGTTTAAGAATTTTATTTTATACATTGATATTACCAGTGTTGACTCTAAGGCAAACAGCTAATCTTAATATGCAAGTGTTCAGTGGCAGAAGGCGGAGTGTGCTGTTGGCTATCTGCCTTCCCTCTAGTGTATAAGTTTATAATTAAGGTCAGTATGGAAATTATGGAACAATTACAGAATGACGAATAAGTATTATCTGAGAATATTTAATATTCATAAGGTCGTCAAACCTGAAATAATGTCCGCGTTTATTTCTTTTTTCAAATGTTCGCTCTTCTAGCACGTGAACCAAACACCTTGTTTCATAATAATTTGTGGTAATTCACTGCCAGGTGAAAAACATATAATACTTTCATAAAAAACAACCTAGTAAGTTCAAACTACACAACGTGTGTTTGTTGCTAGGAGAAAGGTATATAGTACTTCTGTATGAATCTAGTTCGCTTTAATCACACGATGTATGTTTGTTGCTAGGTGAAACGTATAGAGTAGTATTATAAGAGAACAGCCTGTACTCATTACTCATGTTTCCATAGTTACATGAAGTAACTCTATATATACCTTAATGTGATTGAGGAGAAAATTAGGTGATTAGGTTTAGTGTTAATTATAAGTTATTGTGATATAACACATGTTGTCTTTTGTCTCTTGAGTTAGAACATGAGAAATCTAAGATTTCCGACTGTCTCTTGAAAGTTCTAGGAATCACACTTAAACTTTGAGTATTGCAGTGTTATTTGCTTGGGTGGTGTTCTCGGTTGTATTGGCTGGTATTGTGGTTTTGTTTGCTTGAGTGATGTTCTCGGTTGTATTGACTGTTGTGTCTTTACATACTGCATGAAGTCATATTAATTTTTACTAGTTTGGTGTTTTGTAGAGTAACTACGAACACTCATGCGATTAAGTTAAGCCTACACAGGTAACAAATATTCAACTATACGAAATATTCCGACACTTGATGTATTGTTAGCGATAGAAGTAATTAAATATTAATGAAAACTCCTGAAAATTTCCATATAATGACCAACCTTACAATTTTCACGAAGTTATTTTGTTTTTTTAATGAAAGATCCTAAAGTGCCAGGTAAGAAAATGTGACGATTTTTCATTTATTTAATTCTATTTTATCGTAAATCCATTATTCGTCTACTTCGTTTAGTTTTCAAACAAATTCAAACTAACGTTCAACATGCAAATTTACTCTAAGTCGATTGAGACCACTACTAAAGTAATATATATTTTAATAACCATCTGACAAAAGAAAAAAACTATCTTTGGTATTGTCGGAAAACAGGTCGAAGATATTGAATTTAGAGCGTATGTAAAAAACAAGACATACGAGACTGACTAACACAAAAGATATACCGCTTGTCAAACCCGCAAAATTTCTGGATCGATGTCTTAAAGTTAGGGATTTGAAGTAACCATAAAGGATATCACATGTCACAAAGATTAAAAATCTTTATTTTATCCTTTTTGTTCTTTATAGAACACAAGTACCAACATAATACTTAAGTTGTTTTCCAAGTCTTTGGTCAAAACATGCCAGTCTTTTAAAAGTACTTTTGCAATAAGATTTATTCTTTGTTTTTTTTTACAACGCAAAGCTTTGCAGTGGACTAGCTGCGGTAACAAGATTTACCATATATTTTGTTCTACTTCGATAGAAAGTTTTATTTCTAGTTTAATAACAACTGATTGAAACGAAGAAAACCCCCCTCCTTCATCGCGTCTTTTCTGTTATAGTTTAATGATGCAAGGTTGGAAAAATAAAAAGTCAGATTAGCGTATGATACAAAAAATGTAATTTGAGGAAAAGCAAGATTTTGATACATACGTTATTTTTCTGTTCAGCAGTGTATTTGTGTAGAACGGCCAACTATAACGTAAATAATAATCGCTTCTTAGACTACAACGTAAGAGACTCAAGTAAGGATATACTCGTGAGACATGTTAGTTTTAGTTGTAGTTTCTGAACAACGGATTATTAATTTATTCCTAATGGTCAATGAAAGAACTCTCCACCGTAAGATAACAGCAGTCATATAAATATTATAAAACTTTAAAACATTCTAACACTAGGGGAACAGAAGCTCAGATCTAAATGGCAGAATATTACGTTACTAGGATAACAAATGTTCAAGTTAAAATTATAGAACATTACGTAACTAGGTGAACAAATTTCCAAGTTTAGATTATAGAATACTACATTACTATGGAAGCAAATGTTCAAGTTAACATTATGGAACATTACGCCTCAAAGTAAACTACTGTTCCAGACAGCATGATAGAATATCACGTCTTTACAGGAACAGATGATTAGATTAGTATACTAAAGCATCAAGTCTCCATGAGAAAAATGTTTAGGTGATACAATAAAACATATTGATTTTACTATTTGTTCCACAATGACGTAATGCTCTGTTATGCAAATTTCTACTTTTTTAAGCCGTTGTAACGTGGTTCCCCCGCTATATATACCTGAGCATTTGTTCCTATGAAAACTTTATGACGTTTCATGCTGATATTAACGACTAAAGGCTAATTATGCTGGCTAGGACATTTACTCTCATAGTTGTGTGATATTTTGTTATACAACCTAATTAAAGAGGGCAACATTTGCAGGAGAATATAACATCTCTCCACATCCGTAACACAATCTCAACATGGTAACTTTTGACCCCTTGGGACCTGCAAAAGTGTATCTTTGTAACAAATCTCCTTTAAGTTGGTTGACGTACACGTGAATAGTTCATGAAAACCTCAAAACGTGGTTCACTTGCTGCAAAATTGGGCAAAATACAAAAATTCCAAAATTGTCAATTGTTTCGAATGTGTAACAAGTATCTTTGTAACAAATCCCATGTAAGCTGGTCGAAATGCAGCAAAGTAATTGTCACCTCCCCAAATTGTTTTATGTGGCATCTTGACCCTTGTATAATTATTAAAATTGGGTAAGTCCGCCATTTTTATTTTTCAATGAGTGGAACTTTAGACAAGTATCTTTATACTAAATCTCATGTAAATTGATGTCCAAATAGAATCAAGTAATCAATCAAACATCCAATATCTGTATATGTGTGTGTGTTTAAATTTCCTATATATTACCCCTGATTTCAACAAAGTAAAAACACTAAGCTAGAGATAAAGAAGAGGTATATACATTGGAAACAGTAATGAAACAAATTTAAGAATTAAAAGACAGAAAGCGAAAACTCGTTTAAAATTAATGAGACGACGCATAAACACAAATAAAACTATGAAGACTAAACAGAAAAGTATGTTTGGCGCAAAGATACATAAGGGTTATTTGTGTTAGCCGTTACTACTTTTGAATCCATAGAGGAAAGGCACATGAATTAACAGCACCCACCATCAACTCCAGAATTACTTTAAAATTCACATTCAAAACCTATCCACTTTAAAGTGTGAAGACGGTTAATGATCGATGACCCGTTGCATTTATAGTCCGGCACGTTGACAATATGGGCAAGCATGGCCCAGAACAAAAACATGGAAGAATATATATAAATGTATGTATATTACACATTAGGTCGATATATCATACATATAGATAGCTGGGTTTGAGTGTAATTCGAGTTTTCTTTTTGTAGTTTCCCAGTTTCAAACGTATTGTTCCTAGCTGTCGATTGGTCATTTTGCGCAAATCGAATGTTTCTTCAGGTTTGAATTATTACCTAAAACACTTTCTTCCAGATCGACATCATATGGGCAAATCATCATACAAGACCATGTAATTTATATTACAGGTGTCTAAAATTCATTTATATTTAGATATTATATTGATATACCTTAAAAATGCGTGAATTTCGTGTTTCATTGCTGACCTGATAATTATTTTTAAAGTGACCTGATGCCTATTTTGGGAACCTGAATATTTTCCTTCCTTAAATGTGTAATGACCTACCATTACCATCCTAAGACTTTCTTGTTAATGGGTATATCGAAAAGTCTTCCTAAATTAAATATTTATAATGTATGTAGCGCATCTGCTAACTACATTATTTGTGACGGATGATACGAACAATATATATATATATATATATATATATCAAGCTAAAATTACAATGTGTGCCTTTAGGAAAGTGCTCAGTAACAACAAAATAAACACGAATAGCGTGTTTTTATACGAGTTATGTCTGAACAATGACAATTAAAACAAGCAACTATTTGTAACACCGTCTCACCTCAAATAAGTCAGGGATAATGCTCAGTAGAACTACTTGGATGTTTCTCTAAAAACGTTGATTTAGAAAATAATTGGATGCGTGGATCCCGTTTGTTTTTGCTTATCAGCACAGTAGTAAGGCTGAAATTTATAATGGTAAAAACTGAGTTTCGATATCCCAAGTGGGCACAACACGGTTAGCCCATTATGTAGCTTTATGCTTGGTAACAACAACAAAAAATCTGTGAATTAGAGACTCGTAATCTGAGGGTCGCAGGTTCGAATCATCGTCACATCAAACGTGCTCGCCCTTTCAACCGTGGAAACGTTATAATGTGAAGGTCAATTCCATATTCGTTGGTAAAAGAGTAGCCCAAGAGTTGGCGATGGGTGGTGATAACTAGTTGCCTGTCCTCCAGTCTTACACTGCAGATAGCCCTCATGTAGCTTTACGCGAAATTGCAAAAACAAACAAACTGTGAATTAGGAAACAGACTATCCTGTAAGATCAACAAATGAATTTACGAAGATACAAAAATGATCGCGTTAACACAGTAAAGGAATCGTAGCAGGAACTTTGTTGGAACTACAACAATAATAATAAAAAGTAGTAAACGTTTTCGTTAAGAACTGCTCAAACAGTATTACCACTTACTTTAAGTGTCGTTGTTTGTTTTTCTGGTCTTACAACAGTATTACCACACACTTTAAGTGTCGTTGTTTGTTTGGTCTCGATAAAGTATTGCCACTCACTTTAAGTGTTGTTGTTTGTTTGCTGGTCTTAAAACAGTATTACCGTTTACATTAAGTGTCGTTAATTGTTTGATTGTTTGTTCTTAAAACATCATTAATATTCATATTAATTATATATATAGGGAGCGCGAGCACTAGAAACAAATATTAAATAGTTGGTACAATTATTAGTTGAAGATTTTTGTAATATTCTTGTCTCAAGAACGTTTTTAATATGTGCAAAGTACTACACTTTTCGAACTCAGCAGCTAGTGATGACTAGGTAAGATTAAAACTGATGTTTTAATTGCAACATTTCTAGGTTGTCATACATCGACTCATAAGCTTATGTGATGTATTCTGACAGAATACGGTTTATTCCTTGCTTTGGAGCATACGTGGAGTAAATCAGTATTGACATCAGGTTGGATGAGCCCTAAACGTTTGTCTGCTTCTTTTAACAACGATTTAAAGTTTAGTTGTTGAACATCGCGTATGATGAGCTTGGAAATAGTCGAGTTCCTACCAAGAGAATGCACAGATAAGCTGATGATGCCCTCCATGTTTAAGGTGTTAAAACCAGATATACTACATTATGGGATGATAAGTTGCGTAAAATTATGTGTCTTAGTTTCACAGCTTCTATGAGGCAAGGTTTCGAGGACCGCTGGATACTCCAGATTTTGTTTGAACTACAGTGGTATGAATCAGTAATATTGTGATAACTCATCTTTACACTCACGTATTTCCTTGGAGATTTCACAACAGGAACGTTTTCACAACAATTTCTTACAACAGGAAAAGCGCGCCGGTTCGCTCCCCCCTCAACTCAATCCCTGCTTGTATTACATTTCTTTATTCAAACGATTATTCAATTAATGTTAAAGTGATCCCTGAATAGCATCTTTGCTCATTTCAGTTAGAGTCTTTAAAAACTTTCACAGACTATTTTTTATTTCTTGCTTTCCTGTGTCATTATGAGAAAATCGACCTTTTTACAAACGATGATATTTATAGGTATTGGGATGCTGTAGGATAAAGTACTTGTACGTATTTCAAATATTTTAAATTATCATTATTTAGTTCTGATTTCACGCATAAGGCTTAAGCATAGGCATTAAATCTGATTGGTGATGTATCCCCACCGCTGTAAGTGTCCTGTATTAAGATATATCTCTCATACGAGGACACATTTTACAACTATTATTTTATAGTTTGCATCTTTGTTTTACTATGCATTTGGATTTTGAATTTTGATCTATCAAATGCATGGAACCCTGTCAACAAAGCCTTTTGACATGAGGTGACGTTATAATTTGACAATCACTCCCACTATTCATTAGTAAAAGCATAGTCTAAAAGTAGACGATGAACGATGTTGACTAGATGCCTTCCTTGTAACCTATCACTGCTAAATTGGGGTCAGTTAGCGCAGATTGTTCCCTTGTAGCTTTGCGCGAAATTCAAACAAAACCAAACTTATCCGAAGAAGGATGGAAGACGATATATGAACATAACCTAACCCTTACAGGTTGCGCACAATGAATGAATACCTGTCCAGACACAGTACTGAAACAAGACATTATCGACTTCCACTTCATTTTCCTTTTGGATGTTTGAATCTAAATTAATGTTTATTTACAGGTGTAAAAATATCATTTACGTAGCAGATATGCTGTACATTATATATAACATTACATTACTTGGTAAACGCACTAATTAACAAGAATATTTCGACACGTTAAATAGTTTAGAATTCCAGAATGATCTGGACTAAAGTACAAACAGTTAAAAGACATCACGTAATAATGTATTTTCAACTGGAACGTACACTATACGACACATGGGCTAAAGTTTCGGACACGGTTGTCCCTAATTTAGAGCTGTTGACCAGAGAATGGAAAACAAGTCCAAAGCATCCATCGCCTACACGAAGGTCATTCTAAATAGAGAGATTGATTTTTAGCTCTGTAACGCAGCCTTGCGGAGCGTTCTCAGCATTATATTGCGAACAAGGAACGCAGATCTTCCGATTTCCAGTTCAGCAAGTTAACATAAGGTCACGCTTTGCCTTACGTTTTAGGCTGTAAACAAAAATAATAAAAATTACAATATATAGAAGGGTCTGTAGATGGAGATAGTAAACCCATACTAGTGGTCGCAATTTAACAATACTTATAACGTCGTTAAATGATTACAGATTATTTGTCATTAGGGATTTATGATTATTCATATGAAATACTATACATTTAATGCAACTTACCGAATAATTTTAATTAATGGATTAATGTTTTGAATACACAATAAGTATGCACCACATAATATTGCTCTTAATTTTGATCGCCTCCTAGAATTTAGTGTGATATGAATTCCTGAATATTATTTTCATAAAGTGAAAATAAATAAGAAAGGACCTCATTTTCACTCTTATTTCAATACAAGGAGTGTTTACTTTTTAAAAAAAGTAAACTTTGTCATATATACACAATTTTGTAGAAAAACTGATATATTTGGTGGTGAGATAAGCTATTTATTCGTAACAAACACTTTTTTTATTTTCTGTTTTCAAGACTCATCACACCAACAGACTTAATAATCTTAACAATGCTAGTAAATGTCTTTTAGGAACGCTGGGTAATGGTTTTTAGCAGCTTTAACAAGAGTCAAACCTAAAACCGAAAGATAAATCACGTAAAAATGGTAGCGTTGCGATCGAAAACATTATTTATAGTGACTTTTCGGACTCTAATTATAGATGGAGGAAGACACGAAGACAGAATTAAAGCATGGTACTCTATGAAAGATGTCGTCCACGTATCATCTTCCAACAGGTTGTTTCATAACAAAATGACGAATGAGAATACATGTTCATATATTTCACATGTAAAAGTAGACGCCATTTTAAGTTATTTTGTCCTTTAATTTGGTTTTTATTAGAAAACTTGAATCTCAGTTCCAGAAACTCTTTTCCAAAGCAATAATTCAAATAAATAAGACAAATGATAACGAAATGACTAACTATATAATACTTTGTTTTTGTTTGAAGTAAGTTATTAGAAAATGGACTGAAGTTACGGTTTGAACAATGAAAGCACCAAATATTTTTTTGTAAAATTTATATAATACTAAAAGAGAACAGCAAAAAATATTTGCAGTCAAACCACTATCTTTATTGTAACAGTATTTCTTTAAATACTGGGTTTCTTCAATTATTCTAAAATATTTTAATCGCAAACAGAAATTTATAAGTCTACTTGTCCTAGACCTAAAATAAGTTAAGCCTTTTTTTAGTTCCGCTTATATTCGATAAACAGATTACACTGTAGCTTGAGTATCTTTTTTGCTTAATTTTAATTCGGGCTGAACTTTGCTTATTTAATACTGTCAATAACTAAACGTTATACTGTTATTCTACAACCTAACGTTACACCTCTTTAAAAACTTTCATAGGCTTTTAATATGTTATTGTACAAAATGTCTATTAAAATGTATATACCTCTGGATTTTGTTTACGTTTGTTAGAATGAAGTGACGCGCATGCGTATTTTAAATAATAAGGTGAGCATACGCATTTTCAAGAAAGAAAAAACTGAGCATTGCCATAATAGATGTTTAAAATCTTTCACAATTGAATTGTTCCAATATGAATTTTAGCACAACGAATGTAAACATTTAAACTTAAAAAACGAACAACGAAAACTTATATTTACCAAATGTACTGGTTAATTACAGCGAATTAATACAACCCGTAGCTTCTCAAACAGAGAGGATAAAGA
Source organism: Tachypleus tridentatus (assembly GCF_004210375.1). Lineage (NCBI taxonomy): Eukaryota > Metazoa > Arthropoda > Merostomata > Xiphosura > Limulidae > Tachypleus > Tachypleus tridentatus. Next base: position 145,202,353 of record NC_134834.1, read on the forward strand.
CCCAAGGAAACAACTTCACCCTCATTCCCGAATTGCTTTTATACCATTCACTACCAGTGAAGTCTATGAATATTTTTCTAGTTGAGTAATTATATGTTGTTATCTGTTACAACAATCAAGGTAAGGTTGTTGTCAATTTTTTACGCGAATGTGCACAATGGAATGCCTTCATTCTGTCCACCGAGGGGAGTACAACCTCAGATTTTAACGTTGTAAGTTTATAAACTTATCGCTAACCCATTGGAAAACACAATATAAAGAAACGCGTTTTACGCGTGACTCGTGTTATTAGCGACTCTGTAACAAATAAGGTCACGCAACCTCAAGACATTTGGCGTGAAATATGTTTAATTAGTCAATGAATGACACAGGTCAACCTATGGTTATACAGGGTGTTCGGAAAGTCACTGTGCACGTATATTTATTAACAGACATGTTTCAATGTAGAATACAAGAGGTAAATATGAATGACAATTATAAACAATGTTGAAAGTGACCCTCGTTGGCATCAATACAGGTTTGGATCCTTCTTATTTTGTTTCTAAACACCGCTATCAGTTGCTGGCTTGAAATAGACTGAATGAATGCTGATTACAAAACTGCACAGTGACTTTCCGAACACCCTGTAGAACCGTTATTTAATCACACAAAATTCATTGCTAAAGTGTACCAGTGCATATGACAGTTCAAGACAGAGAACCACAGAACCTGAGAATGCTATATCCTCCTTCTGAGTGAGGTTGTTTGATAACGCTAAGTCGTCAGTTTGGTGTTATGCTTGTGATGTGTGTTATGTGGTAATCAACACTAAATCTGCACTAGTCACATATAATTTCCGGTAACGCTTTAGTTTTTTGATGCATTCAAAAACATTAATTTAGTTATCTTTAAAAAAAATCGACTCGTAAATATGGCTCCCATTTATGTGTCAATCCGCCGCTGTAATCTTATTACTTCGAAGACTACCACGATCCGTGTAAGAGATTTGACGAGCAACATGGGGGGAAACTCGTAAATGAAACAACGCTTTGACGCTCTTCATATAAAGTTCTTTCAAATAGGCTGTTTATTTACCTCCTAGCGTTCTGCAAATTAACTTTCAAGCGATTGTTACGTATTACTCTAACCTGGAACACGATTAAGAAAAAAAAACCCCAACTAAACATAAGAAAGAAAAGGCATTGATGAACGAGACGAAACTGATTTACGTCGATTAATGAAGAAAAAATGAATTGTGTGCATATTGAATACTCACTTTAGGGTACTATTATATTTCTATAAACGTCGTTAAAGACTACAGTCGCCTTCTCTTAAGGCTCAGCAATAAGTCTCAGGGCTCATAACGCTAAACATCAGATCTCCACACCCGTTACGAGCAGGACACAGACGGTGTAGCTTTGTGCTTAATAAAAGAAAACCATATAATGAGTTTAATATTCCTCTCCCCCATGCCAGGACCAGCGGTGAGCTGTTTTTTATTTATAAAATGCTAAAATTCGAGGTTCAACCACTGCTGTACTCACAGCACAGGTAGCTCATTGCATATCTTTGCGCTTAATAAACATATCATATAAAGAGTTTAATAGTCTCTCTCTGTTTCCGGGTTCAGGGGTAAGCGTCTTGTGTTATAATGTTAACATTTGAGGTTCGAAATCCGCGATGGAAACAGTTCAGATATGACATTATGTGGACTTTTGCATAACGACAAACAAATTGTTGAATAGAAAATGAAATATTTTAATCATTTTCAGCATCTCGAAATAACAATAAAAATCGCTCAAAATTAATAAAATATGTAAGAATCCTACCAATTTATTAGACAAAAATACAACCTAGTGAGTAAAGAAACCTTTCAGAAAAGAAAAAAATTATTTTCCTGTATCTAAACCTTTCCGCGCAAACACAGAGCGATATATTTGCATAACGAAATGTGTTATTCACTTGTGCGTTTCGAAGCAACTTATTCATTATGTAGTTTCTAATGTCAAATATTTAAAAAACTAGTTCAACAGGACAGTAAAACGTTAAGTAGTTCTTCAAATAGATAAATTATTCAATGTTATCTGTTTACTGGGTTGATCGATTGGTGAGATTTGCTACGAGATTATGTACCGGAAGATGCAGCGTTCCGTTTCTCTTTGTACATGTGACTCGAGAAAGGAAATCGGTATCAACAAATTATGTTTTGAGCCTATTTTTGGTGAAATAGTCCCAAAATAGTGCATATAGCTTATACAATTCAAATATTGTTCATTTTTCATAAAGGTGGTTAGTTTCTGTTGATGTCATGTTGTAAAAGAGTTGAACAGTGAAAGTTGTTTATTCTTGATAAGGTAGCCCAGTTTTCGTTAGTGTTAGGTTGTGAAAGAGTTGAACAGTGAAAGTTGTTTATTCTTGATAAGGTAGCCCAGTTTTTGTTAGTGTTAGGTTGTGAAAGAGGTGAACGGTGAACGTTGTTTATTCTTGATAATGTAGCACAATTTCTGTCGGTGTCATGTTGTAAAAGAGTTAAACAGTGAAAGTTTGTTATTCTTGATAAGGTAGTCCAGTTTCCGTTGGTGTAACGTTGTAAAGAGTTGAACAGTGAAAGCAGTTTGTCCTTGATTAGGTCGGTCAGTTTCTGTTAGAGTAAGGTTGTAAAGAGTTGAACAGTGAAAGCAGTTTGTCCTTGATTAGGTCGGTCAGTTTCTGTTAGAGTAAGGTTGTAAAGAGTTGAACAGTGAAAGCAGTTTGTCCTTGATTAGGTCGGTCAGTTTCTGTTAGAGTAAGGTTGTAAAGAGTTGAACAGTGAAAGCAGTTTGTCCTTGATTAGGTCGGTCAGTTTCTGTTAGAGTAAGGTTGTGAAGAGTTGAACAGTGAAAACAAAGATTTGCTGAAATGATTACCCGTAAAGTTCACATTAAATGACACTTTTAATAAAATATTTTAGACTGTTTACATGTTAAAAATGATAGAAAGATAACCATCAGATGGCTAATACTAACTTAATCAGTTACTTAAACCTTAAATTTCATTTGAAAAGTAATCTGAATTATGCTACGTACAGTGTTCTTACGAGTACGAAAGCTTTAAAACGTTTCTTGTTTGTTTTTTCTCTCTGTACGTGAAGAAGAAACTTGGGGAATTCAGTAGAATTCATTGATTGAGAGTCTTGTTGGAATGATTTTTAATAATTTATATAAATAATTTATGAAAAGTTTTATATTTCAGGCGTTTTTAAGATAATATGTAAGAGTAATCCAATGTTATTAAAAAAAGCTTTGTGAGTCTTTTGTTTGGATTTGAAGATTAAAATATGATTTTTTAATCTGTTGTAATTTATGACAGTGTATGATTAAATTCTTTAGTGATTTGAAAATAATTTATTAGTGATTGTGAATATTAATGATTGAAGATGGCGTTCTTTAAAGGTTTTTGACGGTTAGGAACAATTGTTTTAATTGGAAGCTCGTAACTAGCGCGTTTCCGCATTCGCACGGTGGCAGCACAATCGTCGTTTGTTGTTGCCTTCTCTGGACGTGGACTATTACCGTTTAAATATACAACGTTTGGTCCTTATATGTCGTATGTAACTAATTTAGGAATATGAAATAACTAATATATAAATACATTGTGTGTATTGTATTTGGGTATTACGACAAATTTTCTTTTTTTCAAGTGAATCATGAGCTTTTAAATGGGCGATAATGTAGGCCTTGTTATTTATTTCAATGTCATCTAGGCCTAAAAAAAACAAGTATAGAGTAATAATTGTTTTAACCTGTTTTTTAGGTTCTTGAGAATTGGTTTGGTTTAGTTTGAATTTCGCGCAAAGCTACACGAGGGCTATATCCACTAGCCGTCTCTAATTTAGCAGTGTAAGACTAGAGGAAAGGCAGCTAGTCATCACCACCCACCGCCAACTCTTGGACTATTCTTTTGCCAACGAATAGTGGGATTGACCGTAGCATTATAACGTTATCACGGCTGAAAGGGCGAGCATGTTTGGTGTGACGGGAAGTCGAGTGCCTTAATCATCTGGTCATGCCGGGCCATCTTGAGAATTACGAACAATTGTTTTAATTTGTTTGTTTTAGGTTTTACAGTTAGTAATAATTGTTTTATTTTGTTTTTAAGGTTTGACAGTTAGTAGTAATTGTTTTATTTTATTTTTTAGGTTTGACAGTAAGTAATAATTGTTTTATTTTGTGTTTGAGGTTTGGCAGTTAGTAATAATTGTTTTAACTTGTTTTATGTTTAACAGTTAGGAACGATTGTTTTAATTTGTTTTTAGGTTTGATAGTTAGGAATAATTATTTTAATTTTTTCTGTAGGTTTAACAGTTATAAAAAATATTTAATTTTGTTTTTCAAGTTTGACAATTAGGAACAATTTTTTTTTTTTTAGGTTTGAAAGTTAGGAACAAACCACAATGGATTATTCCGTCTTTTTTACGATGCAAGTTTTGTTTATAATTTACGATTATCCACAAAAGCCTTCAATATTTTGTTTTTTGAACATAATACGATCATTCAACTTGCGAGGACTGACTATATATTTCACTACTTCCCCATAGTGAAAACAGTAAAACTTTAAATAAATGGGATAATTTATGTCTAGCTAACAAAATCTCGCCATTTTCTGACACATGAAGCGAGATTTGTTCTCGTTAAGTTGATGCAGATTTGGCCTTCTCCAAAATTTCAGTGACACAACCAACCGGAAGCCTACACATTCTCAGAACGATACAAAGGAGATTTAGAGATGGATCTTTCGATACGTGGACAACGTTTGTTGTTGTAACCCACTTTCCCCTGCAAGGCTCACATACATTATCTAAAGATAAGCATAATGACAGGAAACGATTGATCAACTATATCTCAACATTCTTTGCGGTATTAAAGAAAGTTATAGATCATCACAATTTTGCCACAAAGCTCCGGTCTTTTGGTATTGGATTTCCTGGATGAAATGTGAGACGTGTGTTGCTTAGTGATGACTATAGGGATCAAACAATCATTATTTCGATACGACTCGACAGTCTTTCTCTATAATACCACATTTTTGTAACTAGGACACAGACTTAGTTGAACAAGTTATTTCATTGCCCATAAACTATTTCTCAGTACTTTGAAGTTATCCATCTGTGTTAGATCTGGCGAGCTAAACAAATATTCTTTAAAGACACGCCATCATCCGAAGAAGTTATAATTCATCTGCTATTAAACACTGTCACGTGACATGAAATGTTTGATGGCGTAAAGCAAAATAGAATACCCAGGGATTTTCTACATCATATTATTATTATACTTTCGTTTCTATAAGAAACCACTGACTGCTGAATCTCAAGCGCTATCAGGCTTAACTTTGCTGCAGTTAATTTGTTTGATTTTAGCACAAAGCTACACAATGAGCTATGTGTGTTGTGCCCACTATGGGTATTGGAACAATGTTTTCAGCGTTATAAGCCTTCATAGTAATTGATGAGTCACTGAGGGTCACAGGATGTTCGACAATGTCTTGCTGCAACTACTTTTGCAGATGAAATTAAATGGAATTAATTGTACTATCTTTACCTGATCTGTAAGCAGTGATGTCACTAAGCCTAACATGTCCACGTGGTTCTAAGCCTAACGTGTGTAGAAGTGGCTTTTAGCTTGAACTTTGTTGACTAATTTTGCTTCCCCAGTTTTGACCCCTCAAGCAAGTATTTTCTCACAACAGCAAGTAATTGAAATGAATTTACTTAAATTTACTTTTTTCTTTCAAAAACACACTCGCACACACACACACATTCCTACGTAATATGAACATTATAATTGGAATAATTCTGGGAAACTTATGATGCTCACACAGCGTTTAATTGGTTCGGTCACTTATTGGTAAGATCACTTATAATGTGAGATAGAATTTTGGAAACAAAATTGAATCGCTTGGACAGCCTTTACTTGTCGCACGTTTCTGAAGATGTAGACAAATAATTGTGCCAGTGGAACAAAAGGAAGGTTTAATAGTTGAATGAACTTTAAGTCGAGGAGACCATTGCATGAGATACATTTACTCCAACAATAAATTTCTTAAACTTCTCTTCTAAACTTTAGATCGTGTGTAATTTGTCGTTTTACTATTGCGACAATATTTTCCATGTGCGTGTCTTAGCTGTAAGTTGTGGAAAGATTACAATACTCTAATTCGGGGCTCGATCCGTGAGGTGGTCACTGCACAGATAGCCCATTGTAAAACTCCTTAACTTTAGGATGGATTGCATCAAGGCCATAATTATAACGTTTGAATGGCTTATAGATATATATAATATAACGTCCTTCGGAAGATGCAATTTATTTAAATTTAAAATGTTCCTTTAAAGACTTGATCAGTATGCCCCCTGCACACCTTTCGTGTTTCTCAAGTTTTTTTTAAATCACAATTACTTTAACAGCAACGTGCAGTGGACTTCCATGTACCAAGTACACTGATAGGAATCTGTTTGTATATTTTTAAAACAAAACGATACGTTAATATTAGAATTCAGCGGAATAAGTTGGCGAATTGAAGAGCTTTTGTGAGATAAAAATTTTCGACAATCGATAACAGCCCCGAGAGAAGCTTGTTTATTTTATGACTTAACATCGCTAATGTTCCTACAGGAATGATTAATATTTTTTTACTGTATTTGTCTGTTTGTTTTGAATTAGGCGTAACGCTACAAGAGGGTTATCTGCACTAGCCGTCCCTAATTTAGTAATGTAGGACTAGAGGGAAGACAGCTTGTCATCAACACCCACGGCCAACTTTTGGGTTACTCTCATACCAACGAAAAGTGGGATTGACCGTCTCATTATATCGCTCCAATGGCTGAAAGGGCGAGCATGTTTGATATGACGAGGATTCAAACCGCGACCTTCGGATTACGAGTCGAGCATCCTATTCACGTGGCCATGATGGGCCTATAACAATATATGCTTATTTCACATGTCGTAAATTTACAAAATATTTTAGGCACGCGGTGGTTAGAAATGTTCAGACTAAATTTTGAATTTATTATCAGACAATATAAAAACGATATGGAGCATATTAAGAATATTGAAATACTGAAGTTGTGTACGTTATATTAAAATAATTTATGAAGCTTTAGGTCGTCCTGCCATACTTTACCTGACGATTGTGCATCTTGACAATATACCTACAGCGTACATTCTGTTGTAAAAGGTTTCATCATAAGGCTATCTTGTCCAGAGGTTACCACTCCTACTTGCTTACTTTCCACCGTTAATCTATTATACAAAGACGATTATTTCTGAACTCCCGTCTCAGCAGCCTGATCGCACATATGTCCATACATGTCACGCTTGACGACATAATTGGTACTCCTTTTTATAGAATAACATTAATAGTCGTTAAGCACATATGTGATGGAAGCAACTTGTGTATATATGACTGGTATCGCATCTCCAGAAGAAGATCGTTCGTGCTTTGTTTACCGTGGTTGAATACGACTTGTAGCAGGTTACTTTCTGGGTGGTCCAGATGTCCCAAGTTAATCGTCATTCCTTTGTTTTCCAGTACCTCTACGTTCGGAAGTTATCTCTGCATTGGACATTTTAATTTAGTGTATGAACACGCATGTCGTTTTATAACGGGTGTTATTATCACGTGACTGCTTATTTATGCGTACATAATCGTTTTAATATAACGTACTGTACTCTCTGTGATACAGTTTCAATGAGCTAAAAAAAGAAAAATATATTTTAAATAAAACATTAACTTTATTTCCACATACAACATTTTAATCTAACCTGCATGAGGTGTTCAGATTAATTATATAACTTAAGATAATGAAGGTTTAACAAAATTTATATGGGAAATTCAGATCAGTCGCAGCCACTATACAATAGAGGTTTCTACGAACAGTCCAGTATGGACACCTATTTACACAATATTTCTTATGCTTTATTATTACAAATTTATTTGGGTTCTTGCTTGCAGTGTTTCTAGTGACCTAATGTTTCATCAAAGAGCTGAATATATATATATACATAGTGTGTTAATAGTTTTAAATGACTTACGAAATGTTTCACAGCCAGAACGTGGTTTATAAATTGTTTTCATATTACTGGTTAACTTGCAGAATAAATATTAAATGAAAACGTCCGGACGTGTTGATAATACGTATAGATTCCCAGTTACAGAGGACAAACTGAAATTTTTGCAAACTGCTGTATTTTAAAACAACAAGGATTAAGTAATAGTTCAAGTAGTGTAAAAATGTCCGTGATTATTTTAACCTTAGACATAGTGCCTTATTCTATTGATTTTTAATGATGTCCGTAGGATTTAGAAACTCTCTGAAGTAGGTTACTGAACAGAAGAGATATTTAGTGCGTTTCTTATTGATTTAGAGTTTATAATCTAGGAAGCTAGCAATTCTCATTTCTAACAAGGGTTTTTAGGGACAATAATTACCGTGAGTTGCGCTTATCTATTTCAAATCAAATGATCACTTCCTATTGTTAAAAATGTATTACAAAAACATTTAAATCCGGATTATAGGTTTGTTTCACGAATAAATCAACTTAATAATGCATTTTTATTGGGGAATCGTTAAAACAAGTGTGGAATTTTTTATTAAGGAAGTAAGGTTCACACTAGTATCTTTTGTTTTCGTAATACATCTTTCCCGTTTCTGAACATAGTCCCTCAGTAACATTTGTTTGTTTATTGAATATCGCAAAAAAATAACCTCAAAAGTTATCAGCGTTATCCGCTTATGATTTAGAAGTGATAGTTTAAAGAGAAGACAGCTAGTTAACACCAGCCATCACTAACTCATAGGATACTCTTTATTAACGAAAAATTGAATTAGCCGTCAAATTATAACACTCCCCACGACTGAGAAGCAAGAATTTTCGATCACTGGAGGCAAACCCGTGATCCACAAACTACAAGTCCAGAGATACCAACTATTTCAAATGACTGAGCATAATGATTATAGACAGAGCCCGTACAGATATCGTACAACCAATGGATACAGTTTTGAGTCATCCATGTCTGTGGACCCATCTGTGGCTAAACTGTAAACACTGTTAGTAAGTATGCTTGAAATCATTTTGTCATCTTCACAACCCAACATTTGTACAATGATTGTAGTTTTGGTTCTAGCACAGCCATATGTTTTTGCTATATCAGAGCCTGGGAACATTTTTCTGAATAGATGTCCTGCATGATCGGCTACAGCTAGGGGTAAATTATGAGCAATGCCGAATTGCGTGAACATCACTTCTGCATTTATGGTTTCATATTCTGAATTCTTACTCATAAATGTCGTTATCGGCATCGTTTTTTGTCTTCGCCTCAATCTTTTGTTGGTGAGATGCTGATTTTGTATGTCTGGAACAATCGTTTATCCCGCCATGCGCCACAGAAAAGTCGATGTGACAAATTGTACAAAACGCATGACTGTCACTGACTTTTGATGTAATGACCGGATATTTTGCACTATACTCTTTCCTAACTTTTTGATTTACAGTTTTAGTCCTTTTAGATTTGGTAGAAACAAGACAATCTGGTGAACAAGGCCTCTTTTTTTTTCCATCTTGTGAACGATCGCATTGGTGTTTCTATGCCGCTTAGAAAACGAGAAATACCCATATACGCGAGCGCTGATTTGCTGAAAAGCAGTGATGACATAACTATGGATTCCCCCACGTACCCAGTATGGAGAAGCACCGCACTCAAACTATTGGTAGACGTTGGAGATACAAATACTTTTTATTATTTCAAGCATAAACATGATTATCGCAAGTAGCCATTTGGACTATGTCTTTTATTTATTATAAAAAATTATTTGTATCTCACTAGAAATTTTTTTTTCACTCATTTTAAGCCCTAGGGGAACAATTTATCACTTTATTGTATAGGTCTATATAATATATAATAATTTGGGAGTTGCAACAATTCGTAATATTTGTCTGTATGAGCGTATAGTCGTAATGTATACACCAAAATCGTAATGATTACGCTCAACTCGTAATAGTTGGCATCTCTGCAAGTCGGATTCCCTAACTCTCGATGACCTTTTCGTTAAGTCTGAAGGTTTATAACGATAAAATACGGGTTTCGACACCAGAGACGGGAAGAAAAGGAAGAAAAGCCAGTTTTGTAGATTTGTTCTTAATGGCAAACAAACATTAATAAATGTATTTTCAACAGTATAGCGTAAAATGATAACGTTGACAATGAACCCTGCTAAAAAAGTAATTGTATGTAACGATAGATAAATGAATCACCATGGTCTGACTGTAATCATTTCGAATTGTACTCTGAAATCAACATTAGTAGATGGTCCCCGAGAGAGAACCAGTTGGAAACGATTAATTGCTACTGTTATAGGCCCGGCATGGTCAGGTGGTTAAGGCACTCGACTCGTAATCTGAGAGTCGCGGGTTTGAATCTTGGTCACACCAAACATGCTCGCCCTTTCAGCCGTGGGGGCGTTATAATGTGACGGTCATTCCCACTATTCTTTGGTAAAAGAGTAGCCCAAGAGTTGGCGGTTGGTGGGTGATGACTAGCTAGCTGCCTTCCCTCTAGTCTTACTTGCTAAATTAGGGACTGCTAGCACAGATAGCCCTCGAGTAGCTTTGCGCGAAATTCAAAAAACAAACAAGCTACTGTTATTTGTGAACAGCATGAAGGTTCACATGATGGCTAATTAATTGCTATTAGTGAAGAACATGAAGTTTCCCATGATGGCTAGTGTACTGTTGTTAGTGAAAAACATGAAGTTTCCCGTGAGGGCTAGTTTATTGTTATTAATGAACATCATGAAGTTTCCCATAATGGCTAGTTTATTATTATTAATGAACAATATGAAGTTTCCCATGATTGATAGTTTATTAGTATAAATGAACATCATGAAATTTCTCATGATGGTTAGTTTATTGTTATTAGTGAACAATGTGAGGTCTTCCATTATGTAATGTGAGTCTTTTCATTCTGCTGTTTTTGTATTCAGAGGAGCGGTGTTGTTTAGGTAGGTTCACGTGCATTACTCAACAAATTGACGCTAGATTTTTACAGAAAGCCCTCTATGATTACATAAACCTCACAACCGAACAGATGGAGCGATTCGATCATATTTTCAGAAATATGTCGTGGAAAAGTGTCCTTCTTTTTAGTACACATCCACACAGTTCTGAAAAAGTACTAAAAGTGTCGGTCTATGTATTTACTCGTATAACTCAAGGTCTTTCTGTGTAAAAACTATAAGACTAAATCAAATAAAGAAAACACATTAAAAAACAGGAAAGCATTTATGCAGACGCGAGATAATGTACAAATGATGGTAAAACCTACTGAAGATAGTATAGGAAAGATGTCTGAATTTACTGAAGACAGTACAAAAAAAATCATGGCACCCTACTGTAGACAGTATAAGTAAAATTTCAAAATCTATTGAAGACATTATAGGAAAGGTGGCAGAATCTATTGAAGACAGTATAAGTAAGATGGCAGAACCTACTGAAGACTGTTTAGGAAAGATGGCAGAACCTGCTGAAGACAGTATAAGTAAGACTGCAGAACCTACTGAAGACAGTACAAGTAAGATGGCAGAACCTACTGAAGACTATATAGGTAAGATGGCGGAACCTACTGAAGATAGTATAAGTAAGATTGCAGAACCTACTGAAGATAGTATAAGTAAGATTGCAGAACCTACTGAACACTGTGTAGGTAAGATGGGAAAACCTACTAAAGATAGTATAGGATAGATGGCTGAATTTACTGAAGTCAGAGTAGGGAAAGTGGCAGAATCTACTGCAGACAGTATATGTAAGATGGCGGAACCTACTGAAGGCAGTTTAAGTAAAATGGCAGACCTACTGAGATCAAACGGGATGTGTGATGTAAACTTAAGACGTGATAAAGAATTCACACCAATCCAGGTTCATTTATAGCGTAAGAAGTTAAGATCTGCTTGTTGGATTACAGTCGTCACACCCCACTGATTGATAGTTCTTCTGTTTAAGCAGCCTTCAAATACGACAAGAAAAAGTAACAGTTAGGAGTACCTCAAGTTCACAACGTACCACATTTAAATTGTCGTCAGCAGATAGGTGTTATTGTTTTTTTACGCTATTAACCCTAAACAAGCCTTATAATACAAATTACAGGAAAACATTGATTTAGATGTATAATAGTAATAGTTATATAATTTACAACTTTATGAGATTTTGAATGTGATTGTAATTACTTCATATGTATAGGAATATTTACGCTAAGTCACGAAATAAGTGTGATATTACAGAGAACAAATAAACAGTTAAGACAAGCAAAATGTTTTTTTCAATCAAATAGATAACATGTTCGTTATGCTTTAGAAATTAGTGAAATCTTTAATTTTTGTATTTTGAGAAAAGTGTGTTTGTTCATTTTATAGTAAAGTCGTATTGGACAATTCGCTGTGTCCATCTCTGAGAATCTAACCATAGGTTTTAGCGTTGTAAATCCGTTGACTTAATGGTGTTCCAACGAGGGATGAAAGCAATATGACGAATTTGAAGAGATTTGTTTTCCTTTTTTTAGGGGAAGACTTGTAGAAAAAAAATTAACAGTGACAATTTTACTAATAAAATTTAAATTGACTAGGGATGGAAAATAATGATATGTGAAACACAATCAATTTATTGGTGTAAACCTATTGATACTGTTGGATATGTGACGTACGAGAAAGAGGCGAAGCAGAGTTGGTGCTATTTTTTTTCTCCTCTATTTAATGCGTAAGTTACTTTTCAAACAGATATCACTCTTCCAAATGAACCATTACTATCGATTTATTTTTTTATAAATACAGTGTATGAAACAAGGTTTCATATCAAAAGTAGAGGGTAAACGGTAGATGTCTGTAGGACTCGTTTTTATGCATTTTATGCTCGATTTTGCTTCAAATTTTAAATTTAAATAGTTTCTAGTTGTACAGTGCGTCTAAAGAACGAATTTTATGCTATAATTCCAGTTAAAAGAACAAAATATTGTTTTCTTTCAGATACTTTGAAACAGATTGATGTTTTATATCACCAAGTAAACGTATACCTTAATCTTATAGACAGTTGCTGGTTGAAAACTTTCTTTGTAAACGTTGGAAAATGGGAAATTCAATCACGAAAGAGAAACAAATCACGTGGTTTGGTTTGAATTTCGCGTGAAGCTACACGAGTACTATCTATGCTAACCGTCTATAATTTAGAAGTGATAGACTAGACGGATAATCATCATCCACCGCCAACTTTTGGGATACTCTTTTGCAAGCAAATAGTGGGATTGACCCTCACATTATAACGCCCCTCTGACTGAAAGAACAAGCATCTTTGTTGATAGGAATTCGAATCCGAAACCAGCAGGTTGCGAGTGGAGCTCTTAATCAGTAGGCAGTTCCCTACATTACAATGAAATAAGATACTTTACTGTTAGTGTACTGTCCAATAAAAAGTTTCATAATGAATTCTATTTGACAAATACCAAAACATATTCCTTAGCAGAAATAAAACTCCGATGATAGAGAATCTTTAAACTCCACGTATAAAGAATGCAAAATATGCAAACAACAACACAAAAGCGAAAACATTTAATACACTTCTCAACAACATAGTGGCCGTGACAGGATATTAGAAAAGACATTCATTGCAAGTACCAAAGCTATAGAAGCTCTGATATGCGTACTGTCGTTTTTTGAGTTTATCGTCGAATATCGTGTTCAACAACAGAACCCGTGTAAACGATAGCATAGTGCGAAGTGTATTTTCGACAATGTATCTCAAAATAATAAAGAACAACAAACAGAGATGGAAAGGCTTTGGAAGCTGTTTACGTTTCTAAAAGAATGCCGACACAATGTGATTCAGCAGTTGTCTTTGATAACGTTTCAGATTACACCACTCTTGTGATTTTCAGCCATGCATAGGATGCTTTTCAAAACAGTGCGTGTTTACAGCGATCACTATCGTAGTTTGTGAAAGAAACGGCTCGTGACAAGGAGTTACATGTTATCCACGTACGGAAGAACGTTTTTTTTATTGGTCCATATCAAGAAACAATATTAAAAAAATATGTGGAGAGAGAGAGAAAAAAAAGAAAGAAAGAATCGAACATTGTCTCTAGCAGAACATATAAACACCGCAGTGTTGGTTTCCGTAACAACAGCAACAACACGTAGACAGAATGAACATCTCAATGATACAACACAAACCCTACACAGTTGTAACCTCTGTAAGAGCGAATACTGCCAATAGGCGTTGATACTAATGATGGAGAGACGACAAATTATGATCTTTGTTCTTAACTACAAACAAACAAGATCCGAACAAGTCATTTATTATGAGATTTTCTTGTTGGTCATAGAGATGAACGGCTATGAAATGTAGAATAAACATAACCATAATTTCGATTCATATTTAACTATAATCTGTTTATGTACTGAACTGAATGCTATGCCACAGTTATTAAGCCTGTTTTTACGACTATGCAGGCAGTATGTAATAAGAACCATTTTATTATTGAGAGAATGCCATAAAAACGTAGTATATATATAAAGGAATAGACGTTTTGCGTTATAACTTTGTTTGCTACGAAATCTCTAATACTGTCGGAGTTGTAATACTTGTTAACCAATTAAATTATCAAATTTATTAAGCCTTTCTTTTGAAAATACTATTCCAGATAAATAGTCACCCGTCAACGAATTAAATTTTAAATTTTAAGTCTTTCTTTCTCAAAAAATATTAGAGATGAAACAGTCACCTGTCATCTAATTAAATTATCACGTTTATTAAGTCTTTCTTTTGTAAATACTACTGAATATTGAACAATTTAATTTCCCTATTAAGTTCTTCTTGTCCTCTCTTACTTTAATTAATCTGCTCTGGAACCTCCCCTACTCATCAGTAACATTGCTTTAATAAAGTTAACAGGATCGCTTTAATTTATTGTTTTATTTTTCTTGAGATTAGGTTTGAACAACTTTTAAGACATTGCTTAAATAGACGTTTTTTGATGAATTGCGATAATAACATAAGATATATCAAGCATATAGTGTTTAGGTTAACGTTTATTTATTATGTTTGTGCTTTCTGCTTTTATTAGTTAAAGACCTATAGAGAATCCCCCATTGGCACAGCGGCGTCTCTGCGGACTTAAATGCTAGAAACTCATTTTCGCTATCTGTGGTGGGCAGAGCACAGATAGCCCATTGTGTATATTTGTGCTTATCTACAAACAAGCAAAAATAAGGTTTGTAGAGAAAAGACAACAAACAAAAAAAGATGTTAAATTATTGTAAAATAGAATTCATTCTTTAATCAGTTCTCATAAATTAAATAGTCACACTGGTGATTTCTTGTTGAAAGCAGTTAGAATAACCAAGGTGAAAAGATAGGATGTCAGGTTTACCTACTGATACTAAAATCGTCTTTTTGCATTTATGGAATTCCCCTTTGTATGATGTCATTTTTATGGTAGTAGTAAAACCTGAAATAAAAACGATAATTTTTGGATAGTGCATTGTCTACATTAGCTGTGCATTGAAGTTTTCTGTTTCAACATGTGGTTACTGAAGGAAACTAGCAAGTCTTTGAACCAGAAGTCCGCCGATGTGAAAGGGGACTTACAATGCTAAATTCCAGGGCTTGATCCTCCGCAGTGGACCAAACAGATAGCTCAGTTTTGCTGAACCAAAATACTGAGAAGTGAAGTTATACAATTAATAATAGAAAACATGTAGCAGATAATTTATCCTGGGACTAGGTTAACAGGTATACTCGTTTGTGAGAAAATAGCGCCGAGTAGATTGACTCGAGAATAAAATTGTGAAAATATGTGTTAGAATGTGGATACCAATTACAGGAAAATGCTATTTATTTTTCCAGTCAGTGACGCAGTTTCATTTAAGAGCTCGGAGTAACACGTACACACACAAAGTTAAATACTTCTAACAGACAGCACAGTTTCTCGTCTCTTGCTTAGAGCAGGGTGAACAACATTCGAAAGTCCCAGGTAATAATGGAGCTAATGGCTCACACTTTGAAAGCATCAAAGAAAGAGCTTTTCTGTAATCACTTGTGTCAACAGTTCTAAACTGAAGCACATCTATACTTGAGAGAGCGAGACAACTGAACAAACATCAATGTTTCACATGCTTTCATCGTTTAACCTCTCGGAGAAAGGAGTTAGCGGTAGTGATGAGCACTAAAAAGGAATGCGACATTGCTTAAAGCTTCGTATGCATGAAAACTAAGAAAAATGTACCTGTTAAACGTGAGTCATACTTAGCAAACCTCTCGACTTTACTTTTCACAATCATGGACTTAAAAGTAGTTTATAAAATTCGCGGTTTAAAAGTTGAGTCTGGAGCAAAGCCAGGGATGAAAAGATAAAACATTATTTCCGCAATTCATTTAATTTAAAGTTTTAGGGGTATTTCAACTTACATGTATTTTATCTCCACATCCAATACAACTCTTCGTTCAAACTTTTAGTCACACGAACCTTTTGAAATTCCTTTTATCAACCACTCTAAATTAATAGGTACAAAATTGTTTGGAATAAATGTCTTTCTATAGCTTAGTTTAGTTTTACTAAATATAATTTTTTGAAAGAAAAAAATTCCTTGTTTTGTGTGATAAATAACTTTTCAGTATTTTTGTGTGCAGTGTTTTTGCAGTTTTTTTATCATTATGCGTTATAAAATTAAAAGTAAGTAAATATGTACGTTTTGGTTGATTGTTAAAAAATAAAGCTACATCAAGGGCTACTTGTTCCGTGCCCACAAAGGGCATTGAAAGCTGGCTTATATAGTTATAAGTCTACAAACTTTCCGGTCAGCCACTGGTGGTAAATGTACAACAGAAATGAAGGGCGACAAGAAATAAAAAAAATAAAACTATTTTATAAGTAAACAACACTAAAGAAGTATAACTGATCTTTTTGTGAGCACACAACTATATCTATGTGTGTGTGTTTTGTTCTTAGAGCAAAACTACATCGGGCTATCTTCTGTGTTTACCGAGGGGAATTGAACCCCTGATTTTAAAGTTGTAAATCCGTAGACTTACTGCTGTTCCAACGGAAGACAATAAACTATATATATACAACACAGGCGCAACAAAAAGGAAAAGAGCAAAACCTATGTATACAGAAATAAACAATATTGAAGAAAGTGTGTGTGTATATATATTTCGTATAGCAAAGCCACAAAGAGCTATCTGCTCAGCCCACCGAGGGGAATCGAACCCCTGATTTTAGCGTTGTAAATCCGGAGACATACCGCTGTACTAGCGGGGAGCTTGAAGAAAGTGTAACTGATTTTTCGTGAGCATATACGGCTGTGTTTCTTCAGTTACTTTTGTGTACAAACCTTGTAGGTTTGCAAACCTTAGGTATTAAATAAATCACCGCGTTTCCTTTAGAAAGTTATTTCAATACGTTTCTTTCGATGTTCATTCACTAGGAAAAATTTCATCAAGAACGTATTGCCTTGATTCCCACCACTTTGAATCTCTTTCAATCACTCCCCAAAGACACCACCACAAATTTTAATCTCTTTCAATCACTCCCCAAAGACACCACCACAAATTTTAATCTCTTTCAATCACTCCCCAAAGAAACCATCAACAATATGGACCCTTTTCGGTCAGTGTCTATAGACGCTTACATTTTGTATACATTTCATGTAATTCCTAAAAATCGATCCACTTTGAATCACTTTACATTACTTCCTAAAGACGTGTAAAGAGGCTTAGTACATAGGAAAGGTATGTGGAATGCTTGAAGTGAGTGTTTTGGTAACGTATTTAAGCCGTGTACAACGTTTTAAGACCCTAAAAACTTTAAAGTTTCTTTGTTCCTTTTTATATCGCTGACTAAAGTTTCCAGCACTACTTTTTAAGACCTTACAATCAGTCAGATTTATCAGAAGTAGCATTTCTAAATAAACAGTCGAACATATGAGGCTACTTATACAGACTACGAAGCAATAACTCAACATGTGCTGTTTGTAAGACTAATTTCAGACTAACCGCTCTGAGATGTTTTCTTAAGAAATGTTTGAAATATTCTCTTGATAGAATTTTAAATTCACGATTCCTTCAGTCTTCGGGTAATTTTATGTGCTATAATGGTTTTATAATAATGAATGGAAAAGATTATAGCTTTGTCCGATAAAATATTTTGGTGAGTTTGATGCTTAATTTAACATGTTAATGACGGCGTTCAAAAAGTAATTTGTTAAAGATGAAATTAGAACATATTTTTATCACACGATCTTCTTTCGAAATAATGGTCGTTTAAATAGAAGTACTTCGAAAAATTACAGAGCCTCAGGCGTTAGTTTTTGTACTACTATTTATTTAGCTGTTGAAACTCGAGCACCGACAGCTGCCGGTTGAGAAGATGTCGATTTGTTTGTTTTCTTCAAATTAAGTTGCAACAGGGCTACCTACGCTAGCCGTCCCTAATTTTAAACTGGTAGCCAAGAGAGAAGGCAGTTAGTTGACAACACTCGCCACTAACTCAAAAAGTATGATTTAACTGTCACTCTTATTATGTTCTTAAAGTCTCAAAGTGCAAAATGAGATTTTTTGCGATAATGAGACGCGAACCATAGACTCTCGGACCTGCAAATTGGCACGATAACTACTAGGGCCCAATAATGTGTAAAAATGGTTTATTTAGCATAATGTGAATCATATTTTATTTATAACGTAGGGCAAAAGAGAATCGCTTTTTTTTTCTGTGATTTGTAGAATTATATTTCAGGTGAAATTTTGTTTAAAATTATAAACACTAATACAATATAACCATGAATAATGTTCAGTTGATTGATGATACCATTCTATTTTTAATATGAATGATGTGAATAACATGCAATATTTTAGTTCAGACAAGAATAAATTTGTTATAGCTTATTAACAATATTTTGATTCAGAGAAGAATAAAATTGTTATAAATTATTAACAATATTCAGATTCAGACAAGAATAAAACTGTTTTGGATTATTAACAATATTCTAATTCAGGAAAGAATAATGCTGTTATAGATTATCAAAATAATCTGATTCAGATACCTTCTCCACATCACCTCCCCCAGGGGTACTTGAAACTCTCTTTGTTAACCTGAAGATGACCTTATAAAAAAAAAAAAAAAAAAGTCGAAACGTTGTTCTGTTTAATTAAAGTTTTAATACCCGTTATCCGGTATGGCCAGGTGGTCAAGGCACTCGACTCACACTCGGAGAGTCACGGGTTCGAATCCCTGTCATACCAAACATGTTAGCCCTTTCAATGGTGGGGATGTTATAATGTGTCAGTCAATGACATTATTCGTTGGTAAAGAGTAGCCCAAGAGTTGGCGGTGGGTGGTGATGACTAGCTGTCTTCCCTGTAGTCTTACGTTGCTAAATTACGGACGGCTAGCACAGATAGTCCTCGCGTAGCTTTAAGCAAAATTCAAAACCAAACAAATTAATGCCCACACCAAACACTGTTTGTATATGTCTTTGTTTTATATGGAAGATTGTTAGAACAATTTCACGTTACATTAAATTTAAGTTTAAGAGCCTCTGAGAGAAAATAAAAAGAGAAACATTTTGCGTCACAATATTAACGCCAGTTCCGACAAAAATCTATATGATTAGACCGTTAGAGCGGGTTAAGCTTTGTCACGATTCGTTGTTTTCTGTTAATTGTTATGGATTTTGTAATTAAAATAACATTATTGGGGAAGAAGGCAGGACACGTTAACGTACGGAATACATTATTATAAGAAACTATAATTTTCATAGTGGTTGTTTGTTTACATGCTAAGCGACACAATGGGTTACCGCCTTAGGGATCGAACTCCAAAGTATAGCTTTATTGAATATAAGCAATTAAAATAGTTGCAACAAGCGTGTTGACAACAGATGACTACGCACAATAAACTATATTTATCGTTCATTTTGGTTATCTGTGTAGGTTTTTGGTATTATTTTCTTCGGTTTTGCTCCGTGATTATGGCTCTCGTCTCGCAATCTGCGGGTCTCGGGTTCGAATCCTCTTCACCAAACATGCTTGTCCTCCCAGTCGTGAGGGCATTATAATGTGACGATCAATCCTACTATTCGTTGGTAAAAGAGTAACCCAAGTGTTGGCGGTAGATGGTGTTGAGTAACTGCTTTCTCTCTAGTCTTTCACTACTAAATTAGGTATAACGCAACAACCCTCGTGTAGCTTTGCGCGAAGTTTTGAAACAAATTAATCCTTTTCCTTAATAACAGTTACTTTTTCACCCTATTTCGTTCAAATGTGTCAAAATATATTTTATATATATTTTGGATATTATATATATCCTTACATTATTGTATTCTCGGGCCTCGAATTTGCATTCTTGCGTAGTTTCTTAGGATAGAATTGGTACCGAAGCTTCGATGGAATGAGATATTTTTCAGTGAACACATAAAATGTATCATTTTCATCTTACTTCCAAAGAAATCGCCCAATAGGCCTAAATTACACTGCCCGAAAAACAAACAATAAAGTGTAGACGTATGTGGTGTTTACTTGCAAAAGGTAAATTCCTAACTTGACAGGAAACACGTTTCATGTTTTTACACTTCTCACAGAGAATTAGGCACGCGCATAGACATATATGCATTTATATCAGTAAAATAAATAATAATTCCACAATGAATTTTTACCTTTCCAGAATTCATGGACATCTTCGTGAAATTAAATGTAAAAAAAACAACAAGTTTTAAAACAATTTAAGAATAACATGTACCGTATTTTATGTCTTGTAAGGAGCTGCATCATGGAAAACGCACCGTAATTTTGGAAAGACAGTTTTAAGAAAAAGATATTTTGACTCAGCAACCAACACATTGATGCATCCTTGACTTTTTTTCAACCAACTCTGTAAATACAGTCAAATACATGATATTCTTCACAGAAAATCGACAATATGAGTTAAACTGAGTATTTTATGTTACTGAAAATACTTGTAATTAGTAAGTAATGAGATTACGATCTGCATGAGAGGCCATTTTCAATTGACCCTAAGTTAACCTTTTGCCTTAATCCATCACTTTTGTTTTGGAAGACGCATGGGGATTTTTCACGGTATTTTTAAAGAAAAAAATGCGTCTTACAAGGCGTAAAATTTGGTATTTCAATAAAGAGCCACTATATTCTGTCAGTTTTGTTCATTTCATGTGTACCCGGACATCTTTTCAAAATGTTAATAAGGTAAGGAATTTCATATTAATAGAAATCTCTTTCACAAGCCGTCCATGGAAAACGTAAGCGTTATATCTTAAGTGGTGTACTTAAGGAAATCTAAGAAAGTTCTAGTGGTATCTAGCCCAGGTAACTGTAGAGAGCATGCAGCACAAGCTGGTTAGTGTGAGATAATAATATTTAATCACAGCAATAAACTCGAACATGCTCGCGTTCTTATCTTCGATCTTAGCAACCAACTTAGCAACCACGAGTAATATGACCAATAACGATGGTGTCCTGTGTAAATAAAATAATATGAAGTTGTACAGAAAATCCATACGATTTGTTATAAGTGTCTTACAAATTTGATACTGTGTTGCAACAATCGTTCCGTAAAGTTCTAATAACTTAAGAAATACAGTGCTTCTAGGAAAAATCGTTTCACGTATAAATAATATTATTAAAACTAAAGAAATAAAGAGACATATCTATTACCGGATTTGAATCCCTGTCACACCAAACATGCTCACCCTTTCAACCGTGGAGGCGTTATAATGTTTCAGTCAATCCCACTATTCATGGGTAAGACTAGAGGGAAGGCAGCTAGTCATCACCACCCACCGCCAACTCTTGGGCTACTCTTTTACCAACGAATAGTGGGATTGACCGTCACATTATAACGCTCCCACGGCTGAAAGAGCGAGCATGTTTGTTGTGACGGGGTTCCAACCCCCGACCCTCAGATTACGAATCGAGCGCTGTAACCACCTGGCCATTCCGGGCCGCTTCTTTCTTTCAAAATAAAAACCTTTGGAACTCATTTTACATACCACATTTTCCAAACGAATAATGTCGAAAATATATTTTTCTTCTCTTACAGTGTTCTTGATTACACCCAGATAAAAAATGGAATCTTTTCCTTTACTTAATTTTGAAAAAATCTTAAATTATGCTGATAAGTTTTAGTTTTTACCAGAAGGAGATTAAAGTGTAAAAAAACCACTAAATAAAATTATATTTTTAGTAGCTGACGTGCTCGTTCAACGCACGAGAAAGAATCGATGCGTCAGTTCCAAACACTGACTTCCTCCCCATGTTATTCTGCGAAGGGCTCTAAGGCTACATGCCACTATTTATAACAATCGTCAGTTTCAAACACTGACCTCCTCCCCATGTTATTCTGCGAAGGGCTCTAAGGCTACATGCCACTATTTGTAACAATCGGTTCAGCGGTTTGCCGGTTATGAGTGAACCCTCTACACTCTTCTCAAATAATATTTGAAATATAAAAGTTCGGTGTAACCACGCAGCTGTAATCAATATACATTAGTTGTTTATCATATGCATAAAAACTCCATTTATTGTAAAACGCTTCAAAGTTCTGTGAATACAGCTTTACAGTAAATCGCCAGGCTCTGAAGTGTATGATAATATTTGTATCTCCTTTGATTAATATTATCTGAAACTAGATATTTAATAACTTTAGAAAAAGAGAGTGTATGGTACGTTGTGTCACTTTAGCTGGCATCTCAGATGTTAAACTATATTATAGTTACATTGTCATTTAGTAAGGTTTCACTGTTCGCTAGACGTTGCTTGGAAGGGAGATTATATATAATTTTATAAAAGATAGCGCCACGATTCTCAGTCAAATCATTTTTACGTATTTTGTTAGGTTTGTTCTTTTCTTTCTTTAGTGTTACTTCAGTTAACAATTGGCTAAATTATGTAATTTTTCCATTCATTTTTACATTTTATTACAAAGATTGTTTTCATTGTTTACTTACTGTCTCGATTTCAGACTAGCCTAAATCTTCTAAGCCGGACAAACCTTGCAAGATTTTATTGGGTTTACGGCCGAAAATATCTGTAATAGCGAACGTACCGAATGATGGATTATAATCATTATAACGTTTTATTTTATAACATTGCATACCTCTAACTAGACTGTTACATTCAATTACATATTTCAAATAATTGGTTAATTCTTAGTTCTTGTCTATAAAGGTAGATTTTTGTATCAGAAATTACTGATAAGCCATTAGGGTTTAAAGAAATTTGTTTTCATTTGAGCGAGTTTAATTTTGTATAACACAATAGCCATGTCAGCACCAAATGATCATAAATTTAAGTGTATTACGCTGTTTCTTTCAGTTGATAGTTGAAACTTTTATAGTTTATGGATGCATATGAGCATATTCTGGGAAGCTAGGACTTAATTATTTAGACAGACAGATGTATCTCTGTGTATTAACGAGTCAAACTTTCATAGACAGATGTATCCCCGCATTTTAACGAGTCGAACTTTGATAGAAAAATGTATTTCTGTGTCTTAACAAGCCGAATTGTAACAGGCATATGTATTCGTGTGTCTTAACAAGTCGAGCTTTGGTAGGCATATGTGTTCATGCGTCTTAACGAGTCGACCTTTATAGACAAGTGCTTCCCTGTGTTTTATTGAGGGAAACTTTGATAGATAAATGTATTCCTGTGTCTTAACGAGTCGAACTTTGATAGGCAGATGTGTCCCCGTGTCTTAACGATCCGGGCTTTGATAGAAAGATGTACTTCTGTTACTAAAAGATTCTAACTTTGATAGAGGAGTGTCCCTGCCACTTGAATATACTCACTCTGATAGACAGATGTATTTCTCTTACTTGAAAATTATTTCTTTTGTTAGAAGTGTTATTTTTCTTAGTTAAAGATTCTTAATATCAAATTCTCCCTTGATGGGCATTTTACCATGCAGTGTTGCTTTACAGCTTTTAAATTAAAAACTAGTGTATCCATGTCGCTTAATGGGTTCTACGTTGATGTATAGTATATTCCCTCACTTGGACGAAAATTTTCTTCCTGACGTTTAATAAATCCTAATTTGCTTGTTTATCTCTCTTACTTAACGAGTTTCAGTTGGATGAAAATGGTGTCCCTACAGCAAACCCTAATTTGTTGGTGTATCTCCGTCACTTAACGAATCGTAATCTGATAGTCGAAAATTGATAGACGGTGTATCCCTTTCGTGCTTTATTAATGGAGTTGGCACTAATGTTAGTTTAGGTTTTGTGAGCTTCTTGGTTTATTAATGGAGTTGGCACTAATGTTAGTTTAGGTTTTGTGAGCTTCTTGGTTTATTAATGGAGTTGGCACTAATGTTAGTTTAGGTTTTGTGAGCTTCTTGGTTTATAAATGGAGATGACATCAATGTCAATTTAGGTTTCGTGAGCTTCTTGGTTTATAAATGGAGTTGGCACTAATGTTAATTTAGGTTTTGTGAGCTTCTTGGTTTATTAATGGAGATGACATCAATGTCAATTTAGGTTTTGTGAGTTTCTTGGTTTATTAATGGAGTTGGCACTAATGCCAAATTAGGTTTTGTATGAATTTTGAAGCAATATAACTCAAAATATCACTCAGATTCTGGTTATGGCTGATATATCTGATTGCAATACTTAAGTTCCCAGAAAACATTGGGGTTTCCATCTACATAAATACACTTTATTTTCAATGAAACCTATATATGTACACACAACCATCAAAGTATTTATAATACAGAGATACGGTCTGATGGTGAAACAATAAAAAAACATAATATATATGTATATATAATCTTTGTCGAAATATACGTACGTAAAGGTAACATTTTATTCTGTTCTAAAAATATTTCATTTCAACTATTTGATCCTACACAATTTGAATAGATTAAGAATTTAAAACAGTAACTGTTGTAGCTGTTATTAAAGGCTCATCTCATATTTTAAAAGTTACTATTGTAGCTGTTAGTAATGGTTTATGTCATTATTTACAATAGTTAATATTGTAGTTCTCAGTAATGGCTCTTGCCATGATTTAAAAATGTTACTGTCGTATTAGTAGTGGCTTATCTCTTTATTTGAATTTGTTACTATTGTAGCTATTAGTAATAGCTCTTTCCCTAACTTAAAAGTTAATATTAAAATTATTAGTAATAACTATTGTCATATTTAAAATTGTTATTATTGTAGATGTTAAGGTTATGTCTTGTCGTTATTTAAAATGATTACTGTTGTAGCTGTTAGTGTTATATCTTCTTAAATATTTATTGTAAATATAACAAAGTTGAAAAGGTGGGATTACCTGCTGATTATTACATTTAAAAATGTCGACATCTGTTTTTCGAACGTTTCATAATTTTAATTTCACAAGTTTTCTTACGTATTGTTCTTACAGTTAACCTGACGTAAACATGAAATGCTTCTAGACCGTTAAAAGCTAGATGAAGTTTCTTGATAACATTTGTTATTGTTTGTATAGGGTCAGATTTTGACAATTTATCCATGTGTCAAAAGAATTACAATTGTTACAGATACTCAACAAAACAAAACAGAAGAGTTATATTATTGGTTAATTCAACTAAGATAGTATAGTGTAACAACTGCTATTCGTTAATTAATCTGAGAACATCGCGGTTTTTGTTCAATGATTGATTGATTTAAAATATGATAACAAACATTATTTCATTATTTAATTCAATGGAAATACCATAGAACATGTTGTTGCATTAGTTAATTTTTAAGCAATGCTAAAAGGCTACAATACAATATGGGAAAGAAATTGATAATTGGAAAATGGATTCACTTCTATCTACAATGTGAACCATTGATTTCCACAATCAATTGCATATTCTATAGAGAATTGTATACTGTTCCAATTAGCAATGTGTGTTTTTCAGTTATAATAAGAGTATCTTACCTTCTTGCTGTACATGATTTCACAATGTATTTTATAATTTCTGTTATTAAGTCCTAAGGAAACTGTTCTACAAGTTATAATTTTCTATCGTCTCAGTTTTTTCATTTGTGGACGTCATCGATCAAGATTTGTCTGTGTGGGAAACGCTAGTGCCCAATACGTAGGAGAAATAAAACATCATTTGCTTTAAAGTCTAACCTATAAAGTAATTATTATAATTTTGTGAAATCTTATGAAGATGTATTTATGATTTACAAGTACCACCTTATCAAAGTTTCTACTCCATTAAATCGGCTCTCCAGTTACTATTACTTCGTGAAGTTATTAAAAATTACTTCATTTAATCCTTAAATGAGAAATTAATATGAATGTATTAAAATAATTAAATTATTCTCTTGCACAAAATCACCGTCGGGTGGCGTTTTAATTTTTTTTCTGTTTGAAATTTGTAGCTGTAAATATAAAAGATTAGTTTTGTCTGTTGTTGAACACAAAACTAGACAATGGGCTGTATTTACTCTGTCCACCAGAGGTATCAAAACCCGAGTTTGAGCGCTATAAGCCCTCAAATTATCCTTATGAGCAACGGGGGGCTTAAATCTTAGTCAGAAATGAAAATCTTTAACTTTTTTTTATTTTTGTAAAGAGGTGAAGCGCCCTCCTCTTATTTTATACGAGTTACATTTATTTAGCATAAGAGTTCGATTAAGGAAAACGATATTCTCCAGTGTTGCTAACAAGCATACTCATCGATTTTTCGAGGGTACAATGATGTGTTCTAACATTTACTTTAATATTACTAACTTAGGGCTATGCGGTTATTCGCCACACAGCGGAAAATTTTAATGGCCGTTATAAAGTAGTATATTTTCTCATTTGAGGGTAGTTAATTTGAAACAGGATCCACTTAATCCATAGTTTTGGGGAAAGCGGGTTTCTTTTTTTTTTGACAGAAAATGGTAGAATAACACTCAGTAAGACATAAAAGAAGTGATAAGAATAAATATTGGAAGGATAAAATACAAGAGTGGGAAGCCACTCATTTGATGTATCCAAGTTTCAATCTCATTTTTTGAACCTCGCTAGAATTTAAAGTGCCGTGTTTAGTGACTCAGACAAAAATAGGCTTAACATAACATACTACATTTTTCTCGGGATTGAAAACAAGCGAAATTATCGTTTAGTCTAAATCTTTATGACGTCTTTCCGTTTTCGTGACATCATTTCAAACTCTCACGTTCATAAAAGTACATTATGTATTCTATAATCTGTACTATTGCTGTGCTTAGCTTCGGGGTTTTAAAACAATGCCGTATACATTGTCATTTCATTTAAAATGAAAGAGAAACGCATTGTTAGACTTTCATATATATTTTTGAAAGAGCGTGAAAACAAATTGTTATATCGTAAGTTATTTAAAAACGATGCCGTTTACATTGTAATATTAACATGTATTGTTTTAAAACAACGCGGTATACATTGTTTATTATCTTAAATCGTTTGAAACCCTGACGTTGTTATATAAGTGTATATCATGTTGTTTTAAAACGACGCAGTTTAGATTGCTATATCATCTTACATCATTTCCAAGTCCATAGTCACAATACTTTTCTATTTCTAGCAGACCTCGAATAATTCAACAATATTACTTTTTTCTAACAGATAGTTCTACGAGCACTTTAAAATAGTTTTAGTAAAATATCGTGTTATTTATACAAATTAAATAACGTGATTTATGTGACGAACATATTTCAAGTGATTCTGTAACATATGGAAACGTAATTTTAATTACCTGAATCAGGTTATAAGCAGTTTTGTAACATACGGAAATATAACATTAACTGAGCCGGATTTATAAATTTTGTTCTTAATTTTAAAAATTTTCGTTCCGTATGCCTTGTTTTTTACACTGTTTATACACCCAAAATTAACGTTAAGCCGAGTGCAAAGTATGCTTAACTCAATTTAAGTTTGTGTAGCTCGCATTAGCACATCGTCATTTTCGTTTGCACATAATAATGATGCTTTACATCCACCAGAATAAGTCATAATAAAATTGTATCACTTATGATGTGTAAATTGCAAATTACGTTTTTTAATATTATTTTAATTTGCGATATTTTTTCGTAATTTGTAAAGTAATTGTGAAATCCTTTTGATAAATAATACATATAATCGTAACATGTAAATAATTCTGTATGAAATTGGGTATTGTAAATTAATTCAGTTTGATAGTCAACATCAGTTATGCTGGTGAAGATAGATTTCTATACATCACTGAAAAATATCTTCATAAAATAATGCCAACAGATGTCTCTGTGAAAGAAAAATATTGGTGAGTACTCTTATTAAAACCTGATGTTGGTTGTAGTCTTGTATTTTTCAAAAAATGGTTAGTGCTAATGGACGATATTTCTGGTAAGCTTTAAACAACCGGAATTAATCTCCATACTAGCATAGCCCCGTCAGTACCCCCTGCTGAAACCAAGTGCTTGTCTCCTGGTAAGAACCTAACAACTGCTGTACCAGCACTTCCGTGCTTATACTCTCGGAAATATGCCTGTGATAAAATAAGAAAATATATTATTATAACAGAAGAGAAATACAAGTTCATACCGTGTCACTACAATAGTAGTAGAGAAATACAAGTACATATCCTGTCACTACAATAGTGGTAAAAAAATACAAGTACATACCCTGTCACTACAATATTAGAAGAGAAATACAAGTACATATCCAGTTACAACGATAGTAGTAGAGAAAGACAAGTTCATACCTTGTCACTACAATAGTAGTAGAGAAATACAAGTTCATACCCTGCCACTACCACAGTAGTAGAGAAATACAAGTACATATCCTGTCAGTACGATAGTGGTCGAGAAATACAAGTTCATACCCTGTCACTACGATAGTAGTAGAGAAATACAAGTACATACATACCCTGTCACTATGATAGTAGTACAGAAATACTACTACTTAACCCATTTTACTAGGAAAAATACAGAAACCCAAGTTTTACTAGGAGAAAAATACAGGAACACAAATTTTACCCCGATAAAAATAGAATAACATACGTTTTACTTGAACAAAATAGAGGAGCACAGGTTTCACTAGGACACAGAAATACAGGAACATATGTTTTTATTAGAAAAGAAATTTTGTTTGTAAGAAATTAAACTCAAAATTATACAGTGGGCTATCTGTGCTCTACCCACTAACGGTGCGAGTCCGCAGAAATACCGCTATACCATTGAGGGGGGGGGGCACAACAGAAATATAGGAACACAAGTTTTACTGGGACAAAAAAACAGGAACTCATGTACTTATGTTTACTAGGACAAAAATACAGGAACATACGTTTCACTAGGACAAGAATTCAAGAACACAAGTTATAGTGAGATAAACGTTTTTACTAGAACAAAAGTATCGGAACATAAGTTTTACTTGGACAAAAATACCGAAGCAAAATTTGATTAGGACAAATACACAGGTACTCATGTTTATTAGGACAGAAATAGAAGAAAACAGGTTTCACTATAACAGAAATACAGGAAGAGAAGTTTTTCTGGGACGAAAGTACACGAATAGAAGGTTTCCTGATACAAAACACAGGAATAGAAGTGTCACTACTACAGAAATTCAATAACACGAGTTCAACTAGGACAAGAACACAGGAACACACGATTTGCTAGAACAGAAACAGAGGAACGCAATTTGTTATCAGAAAAAATATACATTAGCACAAGTTTGTACTTGGACAGAAATAGAGAAACTTAAGTTCTTACTAGGATAGAGATTCAGGTGTATCGAAAAACAGTTTGCCACTAGGATGGAAGTTCAAAAATTAAAAATATCAATAATGTACTGAGAAGTACCGAGATATACTTTTTTTAAGCGATAGAAGTTCTCACCAGAGTACTGGGACAAGGGTACCTAAATAAGCGTACGTAGCCTTCGTGGTCTCCTGCTGCTAGCAACTGTTTCGAATATGATCGGTGTGACGTCAAATTGACCACTTCTCTCAAGTCCTGATTTTCCCATATTCCTAAAATAATTTGAATTATATCTTAAAAGTAATACCTTCACCTTAAAGCATGAACAAACATCGAATAAAGCTAGTAGAAGTTACGTAAATCTAGTATGAACCCTAACGTATCGAGAGACATTGAAAATAGCTATTTGAATTTACGTAAATCTAGTATCGATCTTAAAATATTGACTAACATTGAAGAAACTATTTGAATTTATGTAAGCCTAGCACAAAAATACAGAAATACACGTTTTACAAGTACAAAAGTAAAGGAACACAAGTTTTACTAGGACAAAATACAGGAACACAAGTTTTTACTAGAACAAACTTACAGGAACACAAGTTTTTACTAGAACAAACTTACAGGAACACAAGTTTTACTAGTACAGAAATATCGAAACAAAAGTTTTATTAGGTCATAAGATATTAGTATTAGGCCTATTGCATTTTTTAATTTTTAATCTAGTTTTTAAATAGCTAGAAGACTGTATAACAATTATATTCCAACCATAAGTGACGTCGGCAATGGATATGACAAATATTATATCGTTGGAATATTACTATTATACACTTTAGAAATTCTTGAAAGTCCCTGGAGGGCCAGATTAAGAATTTAGTGTTTAGAAATATAATAGGCCTAATGATTAGAAAAACAAAATCGACTTCTTCTCTCCAGATAACTATAAAAGAACTTTTTTATTTTAAACAACGTTTCCCCTTTGCGACTTTATGTAATTTCCTCAAGTATACATAACACATTTTGAAAGACAACAAAATAATAGGCATGTTACTAATAGCTTGTTACAAATATAATTGATTTCTTGTTTACTGAAGTAAGATAATGGGGAAAGAGCTTGTTTTACTTGTTGAGCTGCTCGAGGAATGTCTGTGCCAGCCTCCCTAACTTTGAATTCATAAAATTGGAGAAAAGCAGCTAGTCAAACCATACAACGCCAAATGTTGGGCTACTATTTTATCAACGAGTAAATATAATTCATAATTATATTATGACGTCTCGCGACTGAGAAGTCGAGCATGTTTGGCGACAGGTTTCGATCCCATGAGTGGCAGTTTGCTAGTTGAACGCCCTATCCACCAATGCTTTCATAAATCGCACTTCAATAAAACGTAAAGTACGTTTTTTGAAAGTAGATAAATCCGTTAGGTTAACTTCAGGTGTTAGTGACTGAGAAATTTGCATTCTATATAGGCTTAACATGTGAAAAGGAAATTAAAATATAAGCGCTTTATGGCTCTGGATTCCCTGGTATTGTCTAATTATGTTATTTTACCAGTTTGTATATGTTTCTGGCCACTGTATAACGTGTGACTGTACATTGTGATCACACATATGTATCGTTTAGTTCGAGTTAACACGAGTCATCTGAGTGGTTCAAGTGTAGCACTTTTATCTGCTTTTTGTTTATGAATGTGGCTCATGTCTGCGTCAGAATATCGTTTGTCAATGGCAGACGAATTATTAACACCTTGCATATCTTGTACAGCATCCTTTTAACATTCAACATCTCCTGTTACTGGCGAAGATAGGGCCAGAAAATACGTGCATTAACTGGGCACTACCACCTCCCTCCCTATGAGTTAGTCCTAATGATCAAATTGGTGAAAGAAAGAAATTGTAACAAACTAAACGAAAAGAAAATTCTCGAGTAGCTTTACATGCAGATTAAAATAACCGAAAAAATTATAATTTTATCATTTATAAAACTGATATCTGAGGGTCGCAGGCTCGAATTCCTGTCGCACCAAACGCGCTCGTTTTTTTCAGCCGTAGAGGCGTTATTAAGTTATAATCAATCCTACTATTCATTGGTAAAAGAGTAGTTCACGAGTTGACAGTGGGTGGTGATGACTAGCTTTCTTTCTTCTAGACTTACACTGCTAAATTAGAGACGGCTAGCACAATTAGCCCTCGTGTTGCTTTTCGCAAATTTCAAAAACAAACACACAAACAGTATGAGTCCTACAGAGCCACCTTCTTTTATATGAACTTTCATAGTCAGTGTTTTCCCACGAGTCTTACTCGTTCACCCTTTTCTTTACGATTCCTACATACGAATTTTCTTTCCTATGAGTCCTACGTAGTCACTTTATTATCTTGAGTTCTATATGCTTTTCGTTTAAGTTCTTCAATATCACATAACCCACTCTTATTTCTTTACCTTATAGTACATCGGTTGTCTTGCACTGTTTACAATTATTAATTAAATAATATTTATTTTTTTCTATAATACAATAAGATCTGTATTTTACTCTATGTAATATGCTTACTTACCGAGAAGATTGTGACCTAGAGTCGACGTCAAGTCATACCACTCAAAATCTATAGTTCCTGTTGGATTTCCTTTTCTTTCAAGACTTGGTACGTCCCCTAAAACCGATAAAGAAAACAAAACATATGTCTTATCGTGAATATCTTCCTTTAACTTAGAGATTTTCTCTTTTCTCTAAGAGTTATTTCAATACTCTAGCAAGCAATAAAAGGATTTATTCGTTGCTGCTCACGATGAGTTAACGTTTGCACAGTTACATTCAGTAACTAAACACATACCATTATATGTGATATATGTAACTATTCTCTTTTGATATAGGAAGTTTATTTGCTCAAATTATATTAAATTACGTTTCGGAGTTTTGTTGTGAAAAAGAGAAAAATATAATGGAATCAAATAAACCACCGTGACCTATTTAATTGGATCTGTAAAGGTCAGAGCTCTGAGGTCAGAAAACCTTAAATCGTTTTATGAAAATACATACACGCAAACACGTTCATAGATACACACAAATCGAAAAGAAAGTTGTTATTTTTAACGTAATTGTTTTACAATTAGTGGTTCAAAAGATGTCAGAAGCTAGGAAAGGGTCAAACGAGCACTTGTACAAATGTAAACAAAATATAGCTTTTGCCTTCATAATGGGAGGTGAGTTTTTCTAAAAATAGCATTATAATATTGTTAATATTTTATAAGTACTTTAATAATTAAGCACAATGAATGTCTCCTAGGGACATTCCTATTAAAACTCTCGATTTCATCTGATGGTTTTTCAAAGACCGTGGCGCTATCTGTAGGTAAATTAGACAGTGGAATTCTCCAATAGCAACCATTAAATTAATGAAATGTGTGAGCAACTTCTTAAATATTAATAACAAGAATATATATGATATATAAATCTAAGAACTTAATTCTAGAGATTAACTTATGTTGTAAACACATAAGTTTACGTTTGTACAAATGTTTGTGCTGTCACAATTGTTTAGCGCTTTTCTTAGTCGTTTCTTTATCGTAGAATAAGTTTTACTTTTCTTTCGCCTATATTTATTTTTCACCAGTTCTAGACATATTTTTATAAATGTTTTAAAGCTAAATCACTATAATTTCAGCCTCATCCACGTGTAATCATTTCAACTTTGGAGTTCATGTTCCAGGAATCCAGATGATTCGCAATGTTAACTGTAAGAAAATTACCACTCTATTCCATTCATACTGAAAATTTGGGATAATATTATAAAATCGGATGATATTAACAAACCCAGAGCAAAACTATCAAACTTAGAAGTAAATTTCAGTTTGAGGTAAAATAAAGGATTTGACGGTTAATTATAATACTTACATTTAGCATGATGGTCAAAATTTTAAATGTTCTGAAACAAATGGGAAAGAATGAGGAAAAGTGGGAAAAAAGTAGTATTAATGTGAAAATTAAAATATCAATACGTTCTTGTAAGTTTTATTTGCCTTTTCTAATCAAGTTACTAGCTTGATAAATTCTATAAGTGAAGATAAGCTGAGATAAAACAAACATATTTTAAAAAGATGAGAGCTGAGATTAAAGTTTGGGGGGGAGGTTTGTTTCTAAAGCACTGGTGAAATATGGACGAAGCCGACCTCACTGAACCTTATCTTTGATGAGGAGGATCTGTCAAGGCACGTTCACGCTATTATTGGTCACGTTGTAAGTGAAGATAAAGACAATGGCGTGACTTCCATAAATTAAGTTGTAACCCTAAAAAAATGCATCTCTTCTCAATAAACAACATCACTATGTAGTGATCGTCACGATAATAGACAATAACATATTTAAATGTTAAGGTTTTACAGAAGCCACCTTCTTTCGTGTAAGGCTTAAGTACATAGTAGTAGTTATAGAGCAGCCTATAAACTCTTTAGAAATGTAAGTTTCGATATTTTTTATATGTGCCTGTGTTTAATATGAAAACCTCATGGCACTATCTACCGTGTTCACCGAGTGAAATCGAATCCCTAGTTTTAGCGTTATAAATCCGTAGACTTACCGCTGTCCAAACGGGGGACTCGACGAGTTCTCAAGCAGATGTATAAATACTTGTTTTTAAATGTATATTTCCGGCTACTTTTGCTCTTTGGTTATAAGTGAAATTGTCCATAGTGAGTCAACGTTTCGACTCCCAGTTTTCTTCGTGTATTATATTTGAAATTGTTCATGGGTAGGACAAAATTGGCCCGGCATGGCCAAGCGTGTTAAGGCGTGCGACTCGTAATCTGAGGGTCGCAGGTTCGCAACCCCTTCGCCTCAAACATGCTCGCCCTTTCAGCCGTGGGGGCGTTATAATGTGACGGTCAATCCCACTATTCGTTGGTAAAAGAGTAGCCCAAGAGTTGGCGGTGGGTGGTGATGAATAGCTGCCTTCCCTCTAGTCTTACACTGCTAAATTAGGGATGGCTAGCACATATAGCTCTCGAGTAGCTTCGTGCGAAATTCAAAAAACAAACAAACAAAACATGAAATTTAATTTCTGTTTTATTGGTGAAGAAGAGGTGTTTGTTTTTTATTGATATCGATGGTTTCAAAATACATTTACCTGCGTGAAATTCTACAGAGTGCATGGTCAAATTATGAATATTTGAATTACTGAGATTTTTACACCATTCGAGGTGTAAGACACCTTTATGTGATTCATCTACAAAATATTGCGTGATGAATTAATATACTTTAAAGAAAAAAGTAACTTTCCATAATCAGAAGTTTTCCATCTTCAGGTTTGATTGTAGTTTTTATATACCCCAAATCAGTACCACTTTCGCACGACCTCAGTCACTCCAGAAATGAAATATACGTCACAAACGGCTACTTGTATCATTGATTTTGTTTGTAATTAAGCACAAAGCTACAAAATGGGCTTTGTGTGTTCTGCCGCCCACGGGTATCAAAACCTGGAATCTAGCATTGTAAGGCCACAGACATGCCGCTGCGCCATTAGGGAGCTACCAGTATCAACCCCTTTTATTCAGTTTCAGAGACAAAAAATGTTAAAAGTTCGAAAATAAGACAAAATGAGGTATATTATCTTTAGATCATACGCTATAGCAAACTATTATAAAATATTATTAAGTATTGTATTGTTTAATCTGCTTGTTTTAAGACAAGGCTAGATTAGAATGTCTGCTGCTCTACCGCGGATAATCAAACCCCAGGTTTTAGCGTTGAAAGTCCGTAAACGTACCACTAAAAGGGGGAACTTTTATTGTCACAAAAAATATAATTAAAGATGTTGTTAAAATTATGTTTTCAAGTTTTAATTAATGGAATCAAAAAGCTACACAAAGGGCTATTTGTGCTCTGCTCACCACGAGTAACTAAATCCGGTTTTCAGAAATACACGTCTGTAGATGTACAACTGGGGGGAGGGAGTCAGAAAGTGATTCCTGATTTGTTTATTCCAAGAGAGATGCTCACCTGCTAGTGTAGCGGTAAGTCTACTGATTTACAACACTAAAATCAGGGGTTCGATTCCTCTCGGTGGGCTCAGCAGATAGGCTGATGTGGCTTTGCTATAAGAATACACACACCCAAGAGAGATATGACGAAACAATAATCCAAATTTGTCTCAACGAAATCTTCTAGAAGGGATCAAAAGGTACAGTGGATGCTTCAGAAAATGGTTAGAAAAACTTTAGTTAGGTAATGTCAACATTTGGTTTTCAAAAATATAGAACAGAAAAAACTATTGAAATGTCTTAATGTTTTCGAACAATATGCCAGGTCCAGTTTCACTCCCTACTTACATAGAACCAGTTCTTGGAATTCATTGTCACTTGTGACCGTCTGGATCAATGTTCCGTCAGAAGACCAGTCGATGCTAAGGATAGGATGATTACCCTGGTGATCCAGGTGCCAACGAAACAAAGAAAAAAATAAAAACATTTATTCAAATTGTTTATTTAAACCACCAATAAACAAATGAATAGAAACAATATACCAAAGTTTTTCTTTTTAACGTAAATTCTTACTTAATAGAGAGATAACACAATCTAACAAAATCAAACATTTTCTTCTTTTATACAAGTTACTGTGATTGGTACAAAAATACATATAAGTAAAAATAGTACTCTACCGATAATAATTCTTTAAACAAGTTCTAATTCAGTGAAGTATTCAAATATACATGTTTTGATACAAGTACAAATATTGCTTTGCTAATAAGGATTCTTTAAACAAATCCAAATCCACTAATCTATTCAAGTATATTTTGACAAGCAATAAGATATCCTAGGTGTACGAGACGGGTAATAAAGAGGATAAAATATGTTACTGTTAAGTTGAAGCTACCTTGTATATGTCAAACATACAGTTGCGGCAGAAAGTGTTCGTACCTCTGCGCCGTGAGAAGTTTTCTTCTTATAACTTAAAAAGTATCACGATTGGTTATTGAAAGTATAGTATATTATAAATATTATACATATACGGCACATTAAGTTGTGTAGCTACATCGGAAAGAGACACACGAGACTTGTATTTTACAATAATTCGGTTTTTTAAATCACTGGACAGTTGTTTCTTGTTCGCCATGATGACCAAGCAGATAATGACGGAGACTGCGCTAAATTGCCGGGAGTACATTTTTTACTGGCTAAATTCCAATAATTATGAACTCAGTGTCTAGTTCTGGAATTGTATAATGAAGTTTATTCGCCAAACTAAAAATTTTACGGGAATATCAGTTTCTTCACACGTTCTGAACTGTACGAACACTTTCTGCTCATCCTATTTTTGGTTATTTGCTTATAAACAGTTTATTTGTCTTTTAATTTACATAAAAATTATGTAGATATGTGCTAGTATAATATTTATAAAATACTACACTTCTATTTGCCTAATCGTGATACTTTTTAAGTTATGAGCAAAAAAACACTTAGGAGTACCAACGCTTTCTGTCGTAACTGTATATATATGTATTGTAAGTGGTACTGAACTGATTCCATCATATTTTAGTTTGTAAATTAAAACATCACTCGGTATTAATGTAAGTGATATTGAACTGATTCCATGATCTTTTAGTTTGTGATCTAAAACACCACTTGTTAGTATTCAAGGTGGTATTAAACTGACTCCATAATCTCTTAGTTTGTGACTTAAAATATCACTTGTTAATAATGTAAGTGGTATTGAACTAATTCCATGATCTTTTAGTTTGTGACCTAACACACCACTTGTTAGTATTCAAGGTGATATTGAACTCACTCCATAATCTCTTAGTTTGTGACTTAAAATATCACTTGTTAGTAATGTAAGTGGTACTGGACTGATTCCATCATATTTTAGTTTGTAAATTAAAACATCACTCGGTAGTAATCCAAGTGGTATTGAACTGATTCCATGATCTTTTAGTTTGTGACTTGAAACGTCACTTGGTATTGAACTGAATCCATGATTTTTAAAATAGTTTCAGATTCATCATGTAGTCATGAAGGGTGAAATTTCATGTTGTGTTCGTTTCGTTTGTAGTTCTGGAGTTGTGTCACCAAAACTATTTTGTTTGCATTTTGAAATCTGATGATCATTGCTAAAAAAAACAACCAGAATCAATTTTTTGAGTAATTATATCTCGTGGATTAAACACGCTGAGTAATTTAACCTTTCCCATTGAGTAGAATAAATTATTTTTCTGCACGTCTGTAGACTTGACCAATAGCTTTTAGCAAAGATTTCATTTATTTTGTGTTTGTTTAGAATTAAGCATAAACCTACACGGTGTGGTATCTGTGCTCTGCCCACCACGGGTATCGAAATCAGATTTTTAACAGTTTTAGTCCTCAGACATAACGCTGTGGCACGGGGGGGGGACAATTTCATTTGTATGTTCATTACTGTTTTAAGAATGACCGGAACCAATGGAAATACTTTAAACACCGCAAAATTTAACCATTTATTTGAAACATATATAATTAATCAATTATTTTACATAAATTAAAGAAATTAAAGTTTTAATCAATCATATCATATACCTATACTAGCTTTATTGATTAATTTCTTTTAAATTTATAGATAAATAAATAGATATTCTACTTAAATTTGATCCTATATGATGCATCATGGCTAGAAAGCCACTTTTACTTAAGATTAGATTATTATTTTACAAAACTTCAGATCTAACCTTATATCACCATATTCTACTAGTGCGTATTTCTGGATTTGGTTCTGATCTTCAGAGGACAATTCTCAACTTATCTCGATTAGCAGGAGCGTGCATTTCTGGATCTGGTGCGTTAAATTTTGAGGCTTTAGTGCTTTGATGAATAACTTTTTTTTTTTTTGGTCACATAGAGTTTCTATCTCATATAGGAGAGTTGGATTGGTATAGGACGAAAATATGTTTTATATGGGATAGAGAATGAAATACAGGATTGGTTTGGAACAATGGTAAGCTCACGGTCTTACAAAGCCAAAATCCTGGGTTCGATTCCTCGGGGCGGACACGACAGATAGCCCATTGTGGCTTTGCTTAAACAAAGAGCAGTACCAGCCATGTTAAGACAGGGTTTTGTTCTTGGTAGCTCAGCACTGAGATTAAATAGGCAAAAATTAGTCTTTTTAGAGAAGTGTAATTAAATTTAAGAGTTTCTGAATAAAACGTTGAGTCAGTTTGTTGCAAGTCCGTTTGTCGTGAATATATATAATACATAGAGCGTGGTGGAAGTCCTGACCAATCAGGGCGTTGGAAGCATCTGCAGGTGTTAGGGCTAAATCAACTTGACATAGAAAGGCTTTACAAAGTCCTGGAGAAGACGTTGGAGGACGATATCTTACGGTAAAGTCGACGAAGGCTGTTAGAACTGCAGGAGACGCTCGTGGTCATGAAATTGCCACTTTTAAGTAGTCGTCAGGTGAAACTTGTTTGTAGCTGAAGTTACAAACTTCATTCTCTGAGATGCTATTTAGAAATTCTAAAGACGAAAGGAAGAAAATTGTCCAAAGCACAAACGAAAAGAAGCTCAGACTCGTTTGTATGAGTCCTTAGTGAGAGACATCAAATATCTGTCTAGATTCGGACATACGATATTTTCGAAAAGGATACGCTATTTCCGATTCGCTGTCACTATATATACATATATATATTCTTGAATATAAGCGTTGTGATTGGCTTGTTTTAAATTATACAGACATTCAACGTTTGCATATATTGGCTTTCTTATTGATAACGGAGGATATAATAGTATGGGACTAAAATATTTTGATAATTATTGATCTATTGTGGTTCGAATTTCGCGCAAAGCTCCACAAGGATAATCGAATAGTAGGATTGACCGTCAATTTATAATGCCCTCATGGCTGAAAAGGCGAACATGCGTGGTGCGAAACAAGCACTACAACCATCTGGCCATGATTGGATGTGCGGTTATAGTTGGTGAATATCAAATACCCTAGAAACATCATATAGGATTAGATTCCCACCAATTGTCTCTAAACAAAAGCAATAATGATTAGATAAAACTAAATATGTTTTAGTGTCTTCATCTTGTCCACTATCAATGCAAAATAAGATTATTAACATTAATAGTGTAGTGCTGTGGAAATAGAAGGAAATGAAAACATTTACCTCAGAAATTCCTTTTTCATAATGTATCGTATTTTCAGTTACTTACACACTTGGTCTGAATTTGTTCGTTTCTATGATATGCCACGATCAAAGCTCATATTCCAATTTTTTATTTTAGGTTTATTTACAACTGAAAATGCAGTGGCAGTGTACTAATCTTCTGGTTAAGAGCTGGTTTTCTTAGCTCAATGGCAAGAGAGACGCTCGATTCGCAATCTGCAGGTTGCAGGTTCGAATCTCCCAACCCACAAAACATGCTCGCCCTTTCAGCCGTGGGAGTGTTATAATGTTACAATCAATCCCACTATTCGTTGGTAAAAGAGTTAGCCCTCTTGTATCTTTGCTCAAAATTCGAAAACCAAAGATTAAATGGTAAGAAATTTTAGCATTTTAAGTTGGAAATCTTCCAGAAAATGGAGGATGAGATATAACATCACATTCTTTAGACAGCAGTTATTAAAACTACTGGTGTTCTTCTAATCTACCGTAGAGTCCTCTAGCGGTCGATGCAGTAAACCCTTATTTTCACCTAGGACACGTGGTCTCATTTAAGACTAGCGAGATATTCTTTAAAGATTAAAAGCTCTTTCCATGTAAGTTGTGTTTTAAGGTCACGTTTTAACTGATCTTGTGAATATGTGTATATAGCTATTTGAAAATATTTTATTTTCATTCTAAACTATATGCAAAATAGTACCTCGATGTAACTGGAGTAACAGTTATCTTCAGAAAACCTCACCCAACAATAGAAAAGTATGGTATAATCTATACAAGAACGACGGAAAATCAGTTTCTTTTAAGCGTTTATTTAATGGTATTAACTTTTGCCTAAAAGAATGTTTTGATATAATAAAGTTTGTATTTTTTGTTAAGCACAAAGCTACACATTTGGTCATCTGTGCTGTGCCCACTACAGGTATCGAAACCTGGTTTTTAACTTCATAATTCTTCAGACCTGCTTCTGAGCCACTGAAAAGTTGATTAACTGATACATCAAAAGTAATGCGTAACAAGGTTAACAGTTGAAACTTGGAAATGTTTAACCTGAACTGTACGGGTTTCTAATCTGATCAGGTTAAACCTGAATCGTACGAATCACTAGCTTAGAGGTCGAAAATTCGAGATGTGATGGCTACTGGAGACGTTTCATATTCTCAACTGCTGAATCGTTATAAAAGTGACAGTTAATGCCGGTACTCGGTTCAAAGAGCCGGATAAAGCTCTTATAGCGGTGGGCTTCGTTTGCTGATTGTCTTCCCTCTCTCTATAATTTAAATTTTGAACTATTATACCTAAAAACGTAAGGGTCTCAAAATTGATCGTTCTGTTTTGAAATACCCAGTTGCAATTTTGTTTGCGTTTTAGAAACAAGAGACGCGATTAGTAAACTTTTTATGATCAGATAATTTTCCTTCTTTCTTTTCCAACTCTCTTCAAGCCTCTCTCAACCGATGGTTAAATTTCATGAGGAAATGGATAATTTTATCCTTAATGATTTAGTTAAGTACCGCCTTTACTTGTTTCGTTTTCGAGTTTATTTCTGAGCTCTAACTTCTAAGTGGAGTAGACTGCTTTCAATAACATATATTTGAAATAGGAAATGAAACTTTTTTTTTCCACATCGGTTTAGTTTTATATCCTATGTCTGAGGACAAGTTATGTCCCTACAGAGTATCTCTTCATTACTGTGTAATACGTACCTGACTAAATAACATTAATGGAACTTTTAGGCTTAACCGGAAAGTATGCATTTTTTTTACTTTGATAGATGTGAAAGAAAAGTTCTAGAAACACTCCTCAGAGATATCTTTAGGTGATTTCTCTTACCTTCATCATTCCAACATTTTGTAACACTTTTCCTTGGTCGCGTGACTGGTAAATATGTACATTTCCGTCCTGATCTCCGGCAGCTAAAACGTCGCCTTCTGAAATAAGATCCAGCACAACTTACATTAGATTAGCATACTAAAGTGCACAATTTATATACATTACTTTTCAAGACAACTTTTTCGTAAGTCATTTGGTACAATTTTAGAAAACGACATTAACCTCGATAGGGGGCCCTACGGACTTCTTAGTTTGTTGTTGTTAGATACACGAAGGCTATCTGCGCTAGCCGTCCCTAATTAAAAAGTGACAGCTAGTCATCACCATTCACTGCCAACTCTTGAGCTACTCTTTTATCAACGAATAGTGGGATTGACTGTCACATTATAACGCTCCCACGGCTGAAAATTTGAGCATGTTTGATGTGACAGGGATTCGAACCCGCAGCCCTCGTTTTACGAGTTGAGTGCCTTAACCACCTGGCCATGCCGGGTCCCAGTTTGTTGTTAAGCGTGCACACTTGTGATGGTTTTATTGTCTTGAAATGTTTACATGTTCTCCAGTCATTGCTGTACACTGAATTC
Source organism: Tachypleus tridentatus (assembly GCF_004210375.1). Lineage (NCBI taxonomy): Eukaryota > Metazoa > Arthropoda > Merostomata > Xiphosura > Limulidae > Tachypleus > Tachypleus tridentatus. Next base: position 145,244,620 of record NC_134834.1, read on the forward strand.
GAAAATGATTTCTATTCTTCTCCATGATGTACAGAATCTTCACAAAACGTCATATGTACTTTTACACAAGTGAATCATTTTCATTGAAACTGGGTCACATTTTATTGTATTTAGAATATTGACAACTACTGGCTATAGATTTCTCTAGACCAATCGCGACGTGAGAGACTTTATCGATCCTTCTAGAACCCAAACTTAACATTAAAAATGTTCACTGTGGAAAACGAAATAATAATTTGATCTCAGTAAGAGTTTGTTTTCTTTACAATTTGTAAAAAAAAAGTACATCACACAAAAAATATATTTTTGAAACTTGCGAAGCTAATTTAGGGAAAATCTTTTATTAAAACAAAAACATCTTTTATGAAGTTAAAATTCACAGGACTTTGTTATTATTTCTTAGTTCTTTATATCGATTATATGAACAAAAATAATCGAAACAAGAGGTAGTTTGAGATTTTTAAACTGAACGAGGCTTAACGTGTTAGTTTATTGATTTAATTACAGAATAGCGTCAGATACCAACGTATAATAACTATTATGTCGGATATCTGCATATACTGACCACTGTAAATATTGTATGTCTCGCAAATTGAGATTGTTTGGTATTGGCCAGTTGGGTGACACTCACTGTTTATCGTCGGATATTCGACTTTTAGCAAAATATTCGTTTTTGTAAATGTGTGTGTGGTACATGCTAGCCACAGAGAAAGTTAAAAAGAACATTCATATGCTCTTAGTGTCATTAATATATGCTTTACTACAGAGAGAGTTAAAATGAAAAATAGTATGCTTTAGTTTTATGTTACCTGCTAAGTAGAAGGTAACAAGAAAGTTAAAACGAACATTAGTACCTTCGAAAAGTTTTGTTCTAACATCTAAAGTAAAGTAAGGATGAAATTGGAATGTACATAAATATTTAATATACGGGTACGTACATAATAAATTAAATTGTACACTGTCATACCTTCAAAATATTTCTGTTACTTGTTAAGTACATGTGATATTAAACTGTGCACCAAAATATGTGAATGTTAATCTCATTAATTCCTAACAATTTAGTGTAAAACATCCTGGTAGTGAAATAAAATTTGGCATCATCATTATTCCCGCCTATTCTACCGACATTTCACAAATGAATGTTGAGCTTTGTCTGCGTGCATAGCTTTTCAAACGATGCGCGGAAAGCGGCTGTCGTAAACGGGAGACAGCCACCACGGTTCACTATATTATATAAGATTTCAGCAGACCTGTTATATTTAATTACCAGTTGAAATCTGGAAAAACAGCCCTGGAAATTATGTATTTAAAAAAAAATAACGTTTTCACATGCAATATTTACATACAAGTTAAATTCCATAAAACAATGATACCAGCTCGCGCTTGTGTGTTGTTATCGTCATCTGCTGATGAATTATTGAAGGTGACTAAAATAATAACAGCGAATTGTAGTACCTAAAGTATAGTCTTTAAAAATCGGATAACGTTACGTTGGATGTGAGTCGTTCACATGGGGTGTTTCTGGCCTACTTTGATTATTGTGTCTATCTTTAAATGTCAACTAGATATTCGTTATGTAATGAACGACCTTCTTCATCCATACTACAGAGCAGTTAAAGTAACATTGTCTTCTCACAATTATTTCCCGAGTCAGATAAGACATGAAATCTTCTTACGTTCGATAAGATATCCAGTTTTTACGTACATTTCTGAGTTTAATAAGATATCCAGTTTTTTGCGTACATTTCTGAGTTTAATAAGATGTCCAGTTTTTACGTTCATTTTTTGAGTTTGATAAAATGTTCATTTTCCGAGTCTGGTAAGAAATCCAGTTTCTTACGTTCGTTTATTGGGTTTTAGAGGCATTCACTTCATGAGTCTTACGAGATATCCAGTTAAATATTTCTAGAAGCAATTCCAATTACTCTGGTAATATGAATGTGAGACAAAAATTCCGGTGTTTAACTAAAAAAAAAAAAAAGGATGACATCTCGGCAGATGTACGTGCCACGTCATTTACGATTTAAGTTTTTGGGGTTGGGTTGGGGGTTAAAAACCCTGGTAAATTTTGGATTTCTTCTAAGGGAAAATGCGACAATATGCGATCTGAAACTGGATTGTACTGTAGCTTCTTTGTAACATACACAATAAAGACGTAAAATTATCAGGTTCTTCTGATTTTTTAGTTGGGGTTAATAGGGGGTTCCTGGAGTGTGAATACCCTTTTAAACACACACACACGTCTTACTGACGTTGGTGTTAATAGGAGTCCCTGGAGACGTTAATACCCTTTTAAACACACACGTATCTTACTGGCATTAGTGTTAATAAGGGTTCCTGGAATGTGAATACCCTCTTACACACACACATATCTTACTGACGTTGATGTTAATAGGGATTCCTGGAGTATGAATATCCTCTTACACATAAACACACATCTTACTGACCTTGGTGTTAATGGAGATTCCTGGAGCGTGAATACCCTTTTACACACATACATCTCACTGAAGCCCCGAATCCATTTTTCCCTGCAAATCACAGAAGTGTTTCTTTTGAAGAGTGTCTTTTAGAACTAATGTGTTCTTCTTCCGACGACAGATTAACTGTTGTTTTATTAAACACGAAACTTACTCTTTATCACGCTTTAAAATATCGATCAGTGACGTCTTAAATGTTCCATTAAATGGAGTAGGTTATGTTATTACCTATTTCGCACAAAGTGTGAAACGATTAGAGATGAAACCCTCATCTTTCTGCGTTACATATGTATTGGAAAACTTTAGCAGTAACTAGTGTGATTTGTTTTCTCTGGGTTCCCAATTAACTAAAGATAAAAAAAAAATGTTTAGCAAAACGTGACAAAAAGCCGATGAACCCCATCAAGCAATTAAATGATCAGTTATTTCTCGGACAGGATTTTATTCGCTTACGTAAAACGTCGAACTGTTTACTTTAAAAGATTTGTTTAAATTTTAAACTAATTAATTATTTTCTCGAGTTACATCACTCGACTCATTTCTGAGAACCGATGGCTGTCACTTTGTCGGACCGAACTCACTTACCTGGAGAAAAGGCAAGAACGTTTAGAGCACTATTCGTTATGGAAACTGTAGAAACTACCAGACCGTTTTGAGAACTCAGAAGTGTCACTTGGCCGTTGTTCATACCTGCGGCTACAATTATAGCGTCTCGGTGTACCGATAGAGAAAGACACTCCGCCTGTAGGGAAAAAAAGATTACTGCTGTACAGCCCGTGGCTTACAATAAGTGCATATGAAGAATATTCTTTGTCTAACACACTCTATGATACTTTACATTTTGGACCCTACGCACATTAGGGATTTTAAAACCTAAACTATCAGTTTCATTCTTTGAAACTTAAAAACTACCTTTTCTGTCGAAACTCCATGGAAACGGTTTCCTTGTCTGCCATATGTTTGGGAAAACTAAATTACGAAATCGTCTATCAGAAGCAGAAAAAATGTCTTTCTTTTTAACCTTTGACACTGGTTATTTTTGTTCCTATCAAGCAGAATCCTGGCGACAATTTTTGTCCCAAGCTGCTTCTTCGTTTATCTAAAATTATTTTGTTTCTTACCAATGCATTTTTCTCACCCTAATGTCCCCTGCTGGTACAGCGGTAAGTCTACGAATTTAGAACGTTAAAATCAGGGGTTCGATTCCCGTTGTGAAATCAGCAGATAGTCTGATGTGGCTTTGCTATAATAAAACATACACTCACCATAATATTTCCAATTTAAAAAAAAAACACACTGTGCTGCGTATGTACGTCGTTTCATTTCTACCAAATGCGTTGATGTATTGATTCACTCACTGACATCAAATTGCATTTAGTTCTACTAACTTGTTTACTGAACTTCGTGCTAGCTGTCTCTAAATTTGAACTGAGAGCCTAGAGGGAGGCCAGCTAGTTAACAGCACCCACCGCCTAACGTAGGCTATTTTTATCGAATAGTGGAACTCGCGTGTAAAACTTTAAATACTGAAATATGCCCTAACTGAATACAATATTGGTATTTTAAATAAATTAAAAAAATAAATCTGCAAGAGAGCATGTACCTGGAAACGTGAAAATAACCAAAATCATCGGAATTCGGTATACGATTACATAATAATTTTTTAAATTCTTAACGGAGAGATTATTGTGCGCAGTAGGAGTATTTTATATAAAAAGGAATGAAACACATCATTTAAAAATGACCATTCTTGAAATATTTTTATTCTATATGTAAGAAGATTTAATTTGAATTTCACGCAACGCTACATGAGGGCCATCTGCACTAACTATCCTAAAGTTAGCAGTGTAAGACTAGAGAGAAGGCAGCTAGCCATCTAGACGGCTAGCACAGATAGCCCTCGAGTAGCTTTGTGCGAAATTTCAAAACAAACAAACTCATGTTTTCTCACTTTTCGTCATGCCTACGTCCACGTACACCTCATATCTGTTCTCTGGATTGGTTTGTTTAGTTTGTTTTGAATTTCGCGCAAAGCTACACGAGGGATATATGCGTCAGCCATCCCTAATTTACCAGTGTAAGACTAGAGGGAAGGCAGCTAGTTATCACCACCCACCGCCAACTCTTGGGCTGCTCTGTTACCAAAGAATGTGGGATTTACCGTTACTTTACAACACTTCCAAGGCTGAAAGGACGAGCATGTTTGCGAGTCGAGCACTCTATCATGCCATATCGAATCGAGCAGAGAGATATTTCATTCGGTAACTTTTCGCTTAACAACAAATGAACTATCATTTATATTTACAATAGCACCGGGCGGGGTCGAGGATCTTTGGCAAAAGTTAATCGTAAGAGATTCAATTTTATTCATCGTGCGTCTAGTGAACAAAAGACCAGTAAACAGTGAATTCAAATTTATCCCTCACTCACACATTTGTGGTATAACATATAAGTTATCATTAACAAATAACTATAATAAATGTCTAGTATTTTCACATAAGCCATTTGTTTTACTTTGTCTGTGTGTGTATGCAGGACCGAGGAGAGAAACCTTGGGGTCACCTATCCCCCCCAATCCTATATTGTTTTTTTCACTTACAAGACTCACCAAATTCTTTTTTTTTTTTTTAGAAAGAAGGGGGACTTTTAGATACCGTGTATGTGGAAAGTATTTGGTTGGGTGAAGCCTCGGTGATTACTACCTGATACATCCTCGTTACACCAAATATGCTCGCCCTTTCAGCCGTGGGGGCGTTATAATGTGACGGTCAATCCCACTATTCGTTGGTAAAAGAGTATCTCAAGAGTTGGCGGTGGGTGGTGATGACTAACTGTCTTCCGTCTAGTCTTACACTGCTAAATTAGCCCTCGTGTAGTTTTGCGCGAAATTCAAAACAAAAAATACACCCCTTTCTCCTAGGCCCTATGACGTAATAAAGCCTACCTAATAGTTTTCAAACGTAATTATTTGCTCATTTGATCAATAGATAGTGGTATACGTGTTAAAGCAACTATTCAACAATCAAGTAAGTGCCTTTAACATAGGAAGCTCGACTTAAAGCTGTAAAAATTTGAAATATTTCAAAACAAATTATTAATTTATTACTATATGTTACATATTTAGTATCAGTTAATTATTTGCCTTTTTGGAATTTTATAATAGATCAGTCTGTGTTTTATTCCATTTTATTCTCTATAAAATCAGTGAAATTAAATGCAAAATTATTTTATTATGATGGTTGATGGATATTGTTTTTTAACTTCGGAACATATCACATAGGTTCTAAACAGCTTTTTGATAATTCAATGGAAGAATAACGACCAATTTAACCATATCTAGGGGGAAGCTTCCCCTTAGCTTTATCGTTTCTTCGCTGGAAATTATTTTTCTCATAAATAAAGTCCTTTGGTGATTAGTAAGCAAAATGCGCTAAATCATCTGGCTGCATTTGAGAAGATACAAAAGGCTATTATTATGTCAATAAAATTTACTTTGACAAATTTCTGTTTCATGAACCAATTTTGTAAAATAAACTGTCTCAAAAGCTGAGAGATTAACCGTACTCTATCTGTGCGCTTACGAAATGGCGCTAGTGGTGAGCGCTTTGTTTTTTTGGAATTTCGCACAAAGCTACTCGAGGGCTATTTGTGCTAGCCGTCCCTAATTTAGCAGTGTAAAACTAGAGGGAAGGCAGCTAGTCATCACCACCCACCGCCAACTCTTGGGCTACTCTTTTACCAACGAATAGTGGGATTGACCGTCACATTATAACCCCCCACAGCTAAAAGAGCGAGCATGTTTGGCGCGACGGGGATGCGAACACGCGACACTCAGATTACGAGTCGCACGCCTTAACACGCTTGACCATGCCAGGCGGTGGTGAACGCATTTCATAGGTTAAACTGGCATGTGCAACTTCCTCCAGAATGTGGACCAGATAGTAATCTTTAAATTTATTTGCAGGTTACACCGTATAAAACAAAAGTAAAACGTAAAAGGACTGCGAATTACAAAGTAAAATTTCTTGTTATTATCATGAAAAGGGTCCAAGTATAGTAACAGTAGAATACAGAGTGAATGAGAGTATTATTCAAATAATAAAAGTTATAAAAAATAAATTGTGTTTCATCATTTACCCTAACAGTAGGTGAATCAGATATATTCAGTGCGACGCTTGAGGCTTCATTTCTCTCACAAGACGATAAATGTTCTTAAATTCCCTGCCTCCCAGTGGCCTAGTCGTTTGTCTGCGGACTCGCAGCGATAAAAATCGGGTTTCGATAGCCCAGTGTGTAGCTTTGTGTTTAATTACAAACAAACAAATTAAATCCCCCTAATGTAAGAAATGTAACAATTTTCCTTCAGGCATCTCTTCCAATAAGTACGAAATTTAACGTGTATTTATTACTTACTATAATATTGTCATCACCCAAACAAGGCATAATTTTACTAGCCGTCAATCTTAGAAAAACAGATTCCTCTTGCCACATACTTTTTTCAGGATTTGTTAATAACCATCTCTTTTGTTTAATGCTGTATTATTTATAACCAATATAATGCTAAACGCTTCAATTTACAAAATGACGTATTACACTACGTTATTTTCTGTACGGATAATCGTCAGTTTCTCATTCAGAACACATTTCGTTTTTATGAGAATGATATCGACGACATTGAATGAATTAGTAACGGCTCTTGACGCATAACTAGAAAGTCAGAAAATTTGTGATAGTTATGAGATGTCTCGCTAACTGGATTTAGTTGTATTTTAAGTTAAAAAACCACCTCGCAGGTCGTTCTTTGCAAACGTCTTCGGTTAAACACTGTCTTTAAAACATCTGTAGACATAATGCGAATATATCAATTAGTTTTGATGATGTTATCATGAATGACCAGTTATTCTGAGGAAGGCCCAGCATAGCCAGGTGGTTAAAGCACTCGACTCTTAATCCGAGGGTCGCAGGTTCGACTCTCCCGTCACATCAAACATGCTTACCATTTCAGGCGTGGGGGCGTTATAATGTGACCGTCAATCCCACTATTCGTTGGTAAAAGAGTAGCCCAAGAGTTGGCGGTGGGTAGTAATGACAAGCTGCCTTCCCTCTAGTCTTACACTGCCAAATTAGGGACGGCTAACGCAGATAACCCTCAAGTATTTTTGAATTTCGTGCACATATTCTCCAGAAACAAAATTAGTATTACATATTGTTATACTTTGATATTCCACAGACTAGTTTGGTTTTTGGAGAATATGTGTTATTTCTCAATTGCTTATGTTGTAAAAGTACAGAAAATGGCCATTATTCCCTTCAAACTTTGCCTTTGTGACCTCGATAATGAAATTTAGAAATTAACCTATTTTCTATGTAAAAACGGGCAAATTTGCACATTTTCACTTACATAAGATAAGGTCTAAATAAAACAACATACGAATCAAGATTTACATGTATTTCTACTAAAGTTATACAAAAATGAACAAAATGTTTAAAAGTGAGTAGTTTTTCGAGATTTGCGATTGTAATATAAATCACTTTCACATATCAGCCCCCAAATATAGTCTCCCATCATGTTTTCTTTATACGCGCTTTGGTAGCGGCGTTCAAAGTCCAGTATAGCCTGGTGGAGGCACTCTCCTTGCTCCTCTGAGAATGCTCTCATGTTCTCCTTGAAGTTATCAAGATGAAAGTCAAAGATATGGACTTTCACGGACATACCGCATGCAGCTCATTTCGCCGATGTTCTTCACCAGAGCCTCAACCAGTTCCACATAATTAGAATTTTCGTCCTTTTAATTGCCCAAGAAGCTCCAAACTACTGCGACAAAGCTGCCCCAAGCTTTATTTTCCTTTCTACTAAGCTTCTTGGGGAATTCTGTGCACTCTCAGATCTTCTTTATTTGTGGTCTAATGAAGGCACCAGCTTTGACCTTTGCCTTGGACAGCTTAGGGAAGAAGTCTCGAAGGTGTTTGAAGGCTACAGACTTCTTATCAAGAGCTGTGACAAATTGTTTCATAAGACCTACCTAATTTTATGTGCAATGGTGGGAACAACATTGTGCCTCCCCACAGAGAACTCGGTTTGTTGTGGCTAGTGCTTCCTGTTGTAGTGCGGTGCGGTGTCCCTACTGTCCCAAAGCCAAAGATAACAGGGAAACTTGGTAACGCCTCCTTGGAGACCCATCAAGAATGCCACCATTTTGAAGTCTCCAATAACTTCCCAGCCATACTCATCATACTTCAAGGCTTCTAGCAAGTTCTTGACGCTGTTGTATTCCTCTTTGCGGTACACCGAATGAGCCAGAGGAAGAGACGGATACTTATTCCCGTTAGAGTTTTTTTGCAGTGCTCGCAGGTAAAACGAGGTGCCCAGGGTTTGTCTTGATCCTCGACAGGTATGCCGAAATATACCTTATAGGCTTCACACATTTTAGCAGATGCTGTCACAGAGTACGTTTTCGCTCTTGTCTTGATAATTTGGCCACATACAGAGCAAAATGCGTCTGGAAAATGCTTGCAGCTTCTTGATGCCATCTTTGATAAAATCGGATAGGTCTATGTGTTCACTTGGGTAGCTAAAACTAAACTGAAGTGGTGAGCCCTGTATATATATATATTACTATGAAAAGTTCTAGAAAATTCTCGTAAGTTCTACAACATTCTAGAAAGTTCTTGAAAATTCTTGTAAGTTCAAAAAAAATTTATATCAGCTATTCAACACTGAATCTACCTGGAATGTTTTGGGAAATTGGTAAATTTGAAAATTTCATTACCCAGGTCACAAAAGCAAAGTTTAAAGAGAACAAAATAGGTCTTTTCCATTTACTTTGGGCATAAGCGATTGGTAAATAACACTTTCTGCCCAGGAACAAGAAAAGTAAAAATTATGTTATATAGTGTAATCATTACATATTGCTTCATTCTGTCGGTGATTGTTGGAAAGGCAGTTACAATGAGACATTCCCACAATATTTCATCAGTTAATTCATATTATTAAAATAAATTATATTTAATGTCGCATACAATTAGAACAACTGCTTGCTTCAACAAACTTCAAGAAATTTATAAGTAGAAATAAATTTTGCACATTACTGGCAACCTTTACAACAATGCATAAGAATAAATGTTGAATATCATTAGAGGTTTTTGTGTGTTTGTTTTTTTAATTTCGCGCAAAGCTATACGAGAGCTATTTGCACTAACTGTCCCTATTTTAGCAGTATAAAACAAGAGAGAAAGCAGCTAGTCATTACTACCTACTGCTAGCTCTTGGGCTACTTTTTTATCAACGAATAATGGAATTGATCATCACATTATAACGCCCCTACGGCTGAGGTTTTTTATTTTAGCTATTATTTATTTTCTCTGATCTAAAACAACACGAGCTTTAATTTTATAAAATGTCAATTGGTTGTGTTTCAATAAACCTACCTCGACTGATACATGCCATTCCAAGCTATGAAGATTCCACTTGCAGACAACCTTATCGTCACCAGCAGTGTAGAATCCATCACCTTTCGGGTCACTCGCTATTGCTCGAATTTCACGTGCGTGTCCCTACAAATACATGTTAAGACTAAATGTTGAAAGCAATTGTAGAAAGATAAGTTAGGCTTATATATTTGCTCTAATTAAACTAGTATAAATTGAACCATGAAACATAAATCACTGTAAAATAACACTCTTAAAGACATAGTTAAACTGATGTTTACACTAGAGAAATATATTAAGAAAGTACATTAAGTTACAGTGTACTGTTTGTTGTAAGATATATTTTATATTAGTTGTTTGTTTGCTAGAAGGAAGTTCTCATTAAGCCACGATAATACATGATTTGAACATTCCATGAAAGTTAAGATCTGTAAAAATCTCGAAGCTTCCTAGTACAATATAAAAAATGAATGAATGGGTATAGTTGAGTTAATAAGCAATCAAAGAGTAAATTAGTTCAGTATAAGTTAAATAGTGAGAATTAGTACGTCTGGGATTCAGTTAATCAGTGAGTTATGGTTTGTTTTGTTTTTGAATTTTGCGCAAAGCTATTCAAGGGCTATCTGCGCTAGCCGTCCCCTATTTAAGCAGTGTAAGACTAGAGGGAAGGCAACTAGGCATCACCACCTACCACCAACTCTTGGGCCAGTCTTTTACCAACGAATAGTGGGATTGGCTTTTACATTATAACGCCCCCACGGCTGAAAGGGTGAGCATGTTTGGTGCGACGGGGATTCGAACCCGCAACCCTCAGATTACGTGTCGAACGCCTTAATCCACCTGTTCAAGCTGGGCCATATGTGAGTTATTGAATTCTGAGATTCAATAACTGAATGAGTTTTTCAGGGTTTTGGTTATCCTTCTTCAGTTCAGTTTGAGAATTAAGATGTGATTTAATAAGTCAGTCAGCATTATGTTTGCCACTGGTTACTTAGTGTAAAAATCATTCAACTGAATTGTGTTTTAAATTGGTAATAAATTAGTGTCGAATTGCTGTTGAAACCAATTTTCTAATGGATCAATAAGAGATAAAGCAAAAACAATCATAGCAAACAATCGGTTCATATGACAAAAATATAGTTTGCAGAGTTGGATTCTTTACACCTATGTGAGGGCTTGTTATTTCGAAAATGGGAAAAAAGCATTGGATAGAAACTATAATTACAACTGGTTATTTCACATTCTCTATATATGGAAGCATTCTGTCACCTTCCAGGACCTCCAATAGCTGAACACTGGAGAGAATAAGAGACACTGCTTACTGCTAACTTTTGGGCTACTCTTTTACCAACAAATAGTGGGATTGCCTGTAGTATTATAACGCCCCCACAGCTTAAAGGGTGAGTGAGCATGCTTTGGTGTGACGGGGATTCGAACCAGCGTCACTCAGATTGTAAATCGAGCGCCCTCACCATCTCGCCATGCCGGGCCATTGAATAATAAGATCCATAGAGAATTGATGTAAGTCATGTGAATTATGCTAATGAAACAGCATGTGCAATTAAAACATTATTGTGTTGGAACACCACTTGAAAGAGTTGCTCCTGGTATGCTTTCATCCTCTGCCACACAGTAACAATGGAAATAGATACATCATGGTTGTGATGGAATATTTCTTTAAATGGCCAGAATTATATGATGCTTATGTCCCGTAGCAGAAGCTTTGGAAAAGAAACTCGTCAACGAATTAATATCAAGGCTTGTGGTGTCTATGGAACTTCCTTCAGATCAGAGACGGAACGTTTTAGGTTTATCTAAAATATTTGATTGTGTAAATCAAAAATTAGTGTTAATAATATACAATAATAGAACAAGAAGTCAAATGTGTAATTGGATGAAGAATTATTTTAAAAATAAACGACAACTTAATAGTTAAGGAGATAATGATTTTGTGCAAATGGTGAAAAGACTAAATTCATACTTTTTCACGACAAAAATATAATTGATAATAGTAAGGAAATAAACATATGATTGAAGTATTACTGGAAAGATGTTCACCAACGAAAGTTTTTCGGTATTATGACAACAAATTAACTTCGTCTGAGAAAATTCTTAGTTAATAGAAAATGTTTGATAGCTATTTTGTAGTTTTGTTTATTCTTAATTACCACATAAAAATAGTTGCCACGGAGGTTTGTTTGTTTTTGAATTTTGCGCAAAGCTTCACAAGGGCTATCTGTGCTAGCCGTCCCTAATTTAGCAGAGGTAGGACTACAGGGAAAGCAGTTAGTCATCATCACCCACCGCCACTCTTGGGCTACTCTCTTTACCAACGAATAGTGGGATTGACTGTACCATTATAACGACCCCACAGCTGAAAGGACGGGCATGTGTGGTGTGACGGGGATTCCAACCCATGACTCTCAAATTATGAGTCGAGTGCCTTAACCATCTGGCCATGCTTATGTGAGTAATTTTGTTTAAAGTGTCAGTATTCTGTGTATAATTTATTTTATAGGTAATTGATGTGAAATATTTATGAAATAAATAATAACTTAATATGCCATTTTCTGTTTATGGTTAGAAATAAAGATTTCCAGTCTTCAAATAGTTTTTTAAAAAAGATAACAAGGACATATTGTCATGATACAATAATAATGATAACTTACACATACCAGTTCTGTTTTTTTCTCAAATCAATAGGTCAGCGTTCAATCACTTATAGAGAGGTAAAATATGGAACATATTATTCAATAATCTAAGATAAATGAACTCTTAAAAAAATATGCTTGAAAAACATCAATTTAATTTATATATATTACAAGGCTATTGCTAGTTGGTTACATTAAATATATTACGCACGGTAATTTTTATATTTATATGTTTGTTTATTTTCTTGTTTGAACTATTAGTAGTTCTTTTCCATAAGAGAGGGATTCTCTATAAATAAATATATTTTTTTCTGTCTCCTTTTCATATGTTACATTGATTGCAATTAAAATTATCATTTACAACCTTTTATATTATAAAGTGAAAGAAACTGAATTGTGTTGAACTCTGAATGAGTTTTGCTTGCCAGAATATTTCAGATCCTTGGACAACTGTTCTGCATCCATCTTCTGTCGACATCGTGGAAAAATACAACCACATGCTCTTACGTCAGTCAGCCACTTATGTGGATGAATATTAGTTAATACAGGGACAAAATATGCTGTTGCTGTTTATTATTTGTCGAATATGACGTTACATACAACATTATTGATGTTTGGGAAAGAACTTAAAATTCTATTTGACCTTCTGTATTCTTATCTAAAGGATAGCCACTCAGTAGAGATTTACACAGAAGGTGTAAAGAGAAACTGAGAACATTACTGACTTTACATAGGAAAAACTTAAATCAGCCAATGATAACAAAATGTTTTTATGGTATTAGCTGACAAGACTTAATTCTGCTGAAGTGGCATGGTGTGCCTGTAAAAAAATATCAACAGATGCTGTACGTTATACTGAAGAAAATCAAAGATGTAGTTTACAAAATCGAAAAGGTCAGGCAATTCATGTCAAAGGTCGTCTATCCTAATAATTTTTAGAAGTGCATCAGTGAGAGGACAGCGAATTGAGCAGTTCCAGAGAAGAGTTTAATAATTGAAAGATAATCTCTGAAGAGCTTAGGGTTTGGTCCGTGCACGGGTTTTATAGGGTCTGTGAACCTGGGAGGGATTTTTTTGCGTGCACGTGTGTGCATATGTGTTTATGTGCATTTAATTCTGGATAGGAGGCTCACAGTTTTCGAATTAGATTCTCAAAGGGGTCCTTGACGCATAAAAACGTTAAGAAACACTGGTCTAGACCGCTTATCAGAGTCTCACTATGTATAAAGCCACCAGTAGAATCGCTTAACTACCTAGTTACCTAAAAAAAATTACCAGAACCTACACAATAAATGGCGATAATAATGACGTACATCATTAACACTCGGAAAAGGAAATCAACCAAAAGCGTTTGGTGAATGAAAAGTTTAGTGCGCTGTTTTATTTGTGTCTTAAAATTGTTCAAGGGATTTCACATTTCAGAAAAGGTTGTGTTGTAACCTACATTAAAATTTTAATTTAGATATCTGTTTGCTAAAAGTAAAGTGTTATTGTGTTACGATGACGTAAAAACGAGAAATTTCATGAAAGTTAGGACATGTAAGAATCTTCAAGCTTCCCAGCACAATACAAGATTGAGTGAGTGATGTAAGTTGAGTTAATTATAAATCAGAAAGTGAATCAGTGGGTTATTTAGTTCAGTTAGTAAGAGAGATAGTGATTTGGTGAGCCATTTAGCGTGTATTTTATTGAATGATTAACGAGTATATTATTAAAGTAAATGTATTTTGAAGTCAGGTATACATTAGTTATGCAGTCTGTTGAAACGTTTTTTGTGAATTTAAATGTAACAGCGAACATTGCCTGCAGTAAACGTTATAAAAGAAGCTGTCTAATTCGTTATCGTTGCGTGGCCCGTAATTGCCGTAATTTTCACCAAATAAACCAGAACCTCACTCCCATTAACAGAACTCGTTACAACAATACGTTGTATAAACCATCTTTCATCGACAAGACAACAGTGTAAACTTGTACGTATGATTTTATTTGCTATATATATAACTTTCACTGTATCATATTCCTCTCGAATGAATTTCCTAAGACAAGTTCGTACGGTCTACTAGAGAACCGTATTTTTTGATACATAAATCATGGAAATTGTAATTTAGTAAAAATTAAAGTTATTTGAGGAAGAATTTTTATAACAAAATGCATTTTGGGTTAATAGTTTATCACCATATCCTTTATTTCCACGAATGCATGTTTCTTTAGAATCTTCGGAATTACTTACGAAAATTAGAGGACGGAATTTCCGCTGTGCTGACCCCTCATATACCTCGTTCATGTTGGTTGCTACGTAAATTGTACCGTCTGAGTTAGGGTACTGCAGGCACAAAGCTACGATACCACCAGCTCCACGAGGTAGCTAATTAAAAATATTTTCAGTACCAAGTGAAACATGTTAAAATAAAACGATCAGTTAAATTTCATCATACTATATCATTTATATTGGAAAAAAATTGGGGAAGCGTGGATTAAACATTACTTTCTAAAAGTGCTCAATATCGAGATACTTTACCGCCATCTGTCGGTTTATTGCAAAACGAATATTCGAAAAACAAAAATATATAAATAAGAAGTGATGTTGCTTCTTTAGTGCAAAGCTACACGATGGCTATCTGCATTCTGCCTACTGCAGGGAATCGAACCCTGGATTTTAGTGATATGGACCCGTAAACGTACCACTGACTCATCGGGTTTCAGAAAGACTA
Organism: Tachypleus tridentatus; assembly: GCF_004210375.1. Taxonomy (NCBI): domain Eukaryota; kingdom Metazoa; phylum Arthropoda; class Merostomata; order Xiphosura; family Limulidae; genus Tachypleus; species Tachypleus tridentatus. The sequence goes on from NC_134834.1 coordinate 145,259,887, forward strand.
GTAAGTGGTAAAATCTACACTTTGATTTCGAGTCTTTTTAAACAAGAGTGGTATTGAACAGTTTCTTTCCGTCATACTGAGCAAAATATAACATTAATCCAGCGGCTCTGTACGTAGTTTAGTTTGGATTATACTTTAAGCCTATCTGACTGAGCCAATAACTGCCACAATAACAAAAATACCGTTTACATATTTTTTTGAGTTAATCACAAAGTTACACTCACTTTTTAGCCGTGTGAGTCTGCAGACATACCGCTGTGCCACGAACTAGGCGTAGTATTCACACGTACGGTTGAGCTCTAGGATTGTTAACACTACCAATGTCTTAGTTCCCCGATCCGACAGCGGTAGATTTAGGGACTTAAAACGCTAAAGTCAGGTATTCGATTCTCTGCGGTAGACACAGCAAATAGCCCAGTGTGTCTTTTTTTAAAACTAGTCTTCCGCTAGGACAGCGGTAAGTGTTCGGACTTATAATGAGGTGTTCGATTCTCCTCGGTGGACACAGCAGATATCCCGCTGTAGCTTTGCTATAAGAAAAATACACTCTAAAACTAATAAACTAACATATTTCCATATGTCAAATAAATAAATAATTTCTTAGTAAATTATGAAATAATCATTTTGATAAGTGTTCCCACTGTTTTGTTATAAAGCCTCGGTCCTTTATCATTTCAGCCAAGTATATGTTAGAACTCATTACCAATCTAATAAAGATATATGTATACCTATTTACAATATCAGATACTAACACTAGTAGCTGCAACTTTTGTCAGTTCGTTTGTTGTATCCCAAGCTTTGATGTGCCCATCCTTGTCTCCACTTCCTCCTGAGAGGAGAGTTCCTTCCGGCAACAACAGAAGGCCTCGAACACAGCTCTGAAAAACACCACAAAACATTTAAATTAAATGTGATGTGTGTGAAAAGGTCAAGTTATCCAACTGAGATGTGTGCTGGGACACAGTAATCCATATACGTAAAAGTGAGAATGTCTCTCTTTCTGTGGTTCCGTTCTTTATGCACGGCCACATTTTTAAAGCTACAAACTCCAAACTTGAGTAACTGACACAACTTTATGTACGAAGTAACAACGGCTATTGGTCTCGACCTTATAGGACGTTTTTAGGCCGCAAATTGAGGCCAAAATTACCAATATAGCAATTTTTGACAAACAGGACAACCAATTGGTCTATAAAGGCCTGTCTTTTGTTGTTTTCTTATTTTTTGGCAGTGTGGGATCAATAGAGCTATTATTTACGTTTATTATCTGTGTGAGAACTTTTCCTAATTCTTCTATGTGTGATATAATAGGTGTTAAAACTATTTTAAAGCTTCGTGGAATCTTCGTTTGTGCTTTTTCCCTCCCATTCTCTCTTTCTTCACATACACGTCTGCTCTTTAATTCCCCTAAAATGAAAATGGCTTTCTCTCGAACATGCACACACACTTGCTCAACTAAATAGGCTTGCTTAAGCCATGTTTATGAACGCTTGCAAGAAGGAGTAGGAGAGGGCATATTCCCCATACAAAAATAGAGTATTATAATGTAAATTCCACATCATAGTTAAACTATAATGTGTTAGTTATTTTGGTTGAAACTGTAAATTTGTGTTTGCGTTTAAGCATAAATAACACAAATTCTTTTTTGTCTGTTGACTTACACTGTAAAAGCTGATCCCACACATACAACTTTTGCCCTTCCCCTTGAAAATATTTCTAAGGACACCCATAGCCATATCTTTTGCTTTGTTTACGTGTACTCGCAAGGATCAGCTATACGATGACTTTACAAAAACTTTTGGGATTGGCAAGTTTTCATTTAAGTTGTTTTGCAACAAAAAGAGAATAAATCAGTTCTTCTTTAAATGGAATTTAAAAATCAGAATAAACTGTAAGTGACACTTGATCACAAAGCAGAAATCAGAATACCAAAAGGTAAATAATTTTATTTTGGAAGCTTTTCAAAGTACTTGCAAAAAGTAGGAACAATGTACACGGTTGTGCTTTGATTGAAATAGCTTTAGCAAGTCTTCTTTTCGTATATTGTTATTTTTATTTATTTTAATTAAAACACTTAGTTAGGTAAAGAAATAATTTTTATTTTTTGCAAAACACACGAACAATTAACATGGTGGATTTAATCAAAACAAAATCGGATATTCTGCTAGTTAGTTTTTAACGTAACACGTAACCTTTGACCTCTTTATTAACGGCGGAGTAATTTCCAGTTTATATTTAATTAGATTACTATAATTAATCGTCTTATTTAAGCCTACCTCGTGACCTTTGACCTCTTTTTCAACAATGAATGTATAGGGGTCATTCTCGTTTCCAGGAACCCAAAAGGTCAAATATCCTTCACTATCTCCTGTTATCATTGAACCATCTGATAAGAAGTGGACGCACGTCACCGTCTTTGCTGTTTGACCCTGTGTGTAAAAGCAAAGCAAAACACGAGTTAACCTTTTAGCTTTATTTGACTACCTCTTTGTCTAAAGGACTATTGTTTGATATTAGAAGTAATAATGATTTTTTCAACTTCAAGAATAGACAAGACGAAGAAGATTAGAAGTAAAACTGCAGTTAACTCTGTTGTTCTATCAGGACTTCAGATTTGAAGACAGTGAATATGCCTTGCTATAAAACATAAGTTCGTCTTTACTTGATCCCTTCTTTACGAAAGTAAACAAGTAAAAACAAATAGGTTAATTCGTTATGTTCGTTTATCGGACTGTTGATGATTTGTCGCTTTGGACTGCATAAGGTCGACCTGTAAATGGCCGTCCCAAGAAGACTAGAGGAAAATAATAGTACCTACGGTCAACTTTTGGACTACAACTGTTTGACCAGATAGTGGGAACTGACTTTTACTCTCATCACGCATCTAAAGCCCCAAAAGACAAACTGCGGATAACCTATAACATATGTATATCCTTGACAAGTCTGATTAGTTATCTTCATTAAAGCAGTTGATTTGTTTGTCAGCTCAGTCTTCTGACTGATCAAAATAATTCATCGTCGATATCATATCTCACGTTTTTTAAAGTTATAATATATCCTCAGCACATGCTAGATGGTATATCTGTATGTTTATGCTATTTTTTCTTTTGTTTTTGCTCCCTTTCTTTCTTTTCGAATTTAACTTATTTCGTACATTTCGTACTAATAATACAAGCCTGCGAATGTTTTATTGTCTTTTTATAACTTCTACAATATTTACTATACGCTGAATCCTAAAATAATATCCATTTTTTGTAAGTCGTACAAAAAAAAAAAAACCCTAGTGGCGCAGCGTTACCTATGCGGACTTACAATGCTAGAAACCGAGTTTCGGTACCCATGGTTGTTGAGGTACAGATAGCCCATTTTATTGTTTTGTGCTTAACTAGAAACAAACAAACAAATGTACAGATTTTTCACAAAACATCGTATGTAGTTTTACATAAGTGAATTATTTTCATAGAAATTGGGTTACATTTTGTTGTGTTTAAGATATTGACAACCACGGGCTATAGATTTCTTTAAGACAATTACAACGTGAGAGTTTTATCGATCATTCTAGAACCTATAAGAAACACACCGCTAGTATATAAGCAGTTAAAAGGTCACATAGTGAGTCATTTTGTGATAGTATTTGTTTATGCGTTTATATGTTTATATATAATTACTTTCCACGTAAAATCAACATGCAGATTCGAGGGTTTATTGTTCGCACTTTGCAGACAGGGATGCACTATAAGTGTTACAGTAAGACAACACTATTTAGTTGGAAAAGAGCAGCTCTCAATTGGCTTCTTTCCCTCTAGCATAATTATCAGTTCAATATTAAGGTTAACTATGGATAGAATAGCCCTGGAGTGTGTTTGCGTGAAAATTCTAAATAATTTATGGTTTGGTTTATTTCGAATTTCGCGGAAAGCTACATGAAGGCTATCTGCGCTAGCAGTCCCTAATTTAGCAGTATGAAACTAGAGGGAAGGCAACTAGGCATCACCACCTACTGCCAACTCTTGGGCCAGTCTTTTACCAACGTATAATTGGATTGACCGTCACATTATAACGCCCCACGTCTGAAAGGATGAGCATGTTTGGTGTGATGGGGATTCAAACCCGCGACTCTCAGATTGCGAGTCGAATGTCCTGACTACTTGAACATAATTTAAATTAACAGTAAATTAAATCACATCTTTACAGGGAAAAACAAGAACCTTAATAAACAGTACAGCTAAGTTACAACAGTTAGATGGAAAAATAATTTAATGTCATTTCGAAGTAATTTCAAAACTTACGGTCAGATTTATAGGCTGCTTCTCAAGGAACTCATCGCGCCCTCGCTTCCAGCAACACAGGTGTTGTGTACCAAACGTCACCATGAGTCCTTCTTCTGAAGGGTGGAACATAATACCTAGCACCTGCTCGTTTTCTGTCTGGAAGAGCAAAACCGCTATTGAGACAACAAACCGTTCTACCTCTCTCTTTTTCTTATTGTTTAATATTTTAACAGTAAAAAACAAAGTTGTTTAACAACCATATGTGTTTGTGTATGTGTGGTGGTTCTGTAGTTTTACTGCTATTATTTTAAATTCGGACTACCCTTCCTGTTGTGTTTTAATATACGAAGTGGCGAACCAGGGGGACGTACCCCCACATTTGTTTGTTTATGGGTGGTGGTTCTGTAGTTTTGCTGCTATTATTTTATTAAATAACTGAAATACCTGCTCTGTTATATGGAAATAATCGCGGACTATTCTCCCTGTTGTGTTTTAATATAATAGGTGACAAATCATGGCAAACGTCAAATTATAAACAAGGGGTAAAGTGCCTCTTTGATTGGGAAATTATGAAGGGAGGTTGCTCTTTGGATGTTATCGCTATTTGGATGTTATCTTTATCCAAAAGCCTTTACTTCGTGGGGTCTAAATACAGTTATAATTAATGTTATGAAATCATTCTACGACAGAAGTTTGCACGAGATACTACGCGCTGCAAGATACAATACATCTTTGCAGATGAAAGAAATTATTGAAAATCATAGCGACAACATTGAACAGTTGTTATAGTAACGCACTCTTGTACCACTTCCAGAAGTATATAGGATTACAATTCCCAACACCAGTAAAATATTTTAAAAATTCATCCAGTCTGTATTTCTATAATTTAACCATTCAATATTTCTATAACTTATCTATTCTATATCTTTGATAAAACTACAGGAGATGATTATATTGGAATTATATATTGATAAAGCATCACTGCAGATCAATAAAGATACCAAACTGGAATAGGTTTCAACACTTGAACTAACACACTTCTATAAAGGTTTCGACACTTCAACTAATACACTTCTATGAAGGTTTCGACACTTCAACTAACACACTTCTATAAAGGTTTCGACACTTGAACTAACACACTTCTATGAAGGTTTCGACACTTGAACTAATACACTTCTATGAAGGTTTCGACGCTTGAACTAACACACTTCTATGAAGGTTTCGACACTTCAACTAGCACACTTCTATGAAGGTTTCGACACTTCAACTAACACACTTCTATAAAGGTTTCGACACTTGAACTAATACACTTCTATGAAGGTTTCGACACTTGAACTAACACACTTCTATAAAGGTTTCGACACTTGAACTAACACACTTCTATGAAGGTTTCGACACTTGAACTAACACACTTCTATGAAGGTTTCGACACTTGAACTAATACACTTCTATAAAGGTTTCGACACTTCAACTAATACACTTCTATGAAGGTTTCGACACTTCAACTAACACACTTCTATAAAGGTTTCGACACTTGAACTAATACACTTCTATGAAGGTTTCGACACTTGAACTAACACACTTCTATAAAGGTTTCGACACTTGAACTAACACACTTCTATGAAGGTTTCGACACTTGAACTAACACACTTCTATGAAGGTTTCGACACTTGAACTAATACACTTCTATAAAGGTTTCGACACTTCAACTAATATACTTCTATGAAGGTTTCGACACTTCAACTAACACACTTCTATAAAGGTTTCGACACTTGAACTAACACACTTCTATGAAGGTTTCGACACTTGAACTAACACACTTCTATGAAGGTTTCGACGCTTGAACTAACACACTTCTATGAAGGTTTCGACACTTCAACTAGCACACTTCTATGAAGGTTTCGACACTTCAACTAACACACTTCTATAAAGGTTTCGACACTTGAACTAATACACTTCTATGAAGGTTTCGACACTTGAACTAACACACTTCTATAAAGGTTTCGACACTTGAACTAACACACTTCTATGAAGGTTTCGACACTTGAACTAACACACTTCTATGAAGGTTTCGACACTTGAACTAATACACTTCTATAAAGGTTTCGACACTTCAACTAATACACTTCTATGAAGGTTTCGACACTTCAACTAACACACTTCTATAAAGGTTTCGACACTTGAACTAATACACTTCTATGAAGGTTTCGACACTTGAACTAACACACTTCTATAAAGGTTTCGACACTTGAACTAACACACTTCTATGAAGGTTTCGACACTTGAACTAACACACTTCTATGAAGGTTTCGACACTTGAACTAATACACTTCTATAAAGGTTTCGACACTTCAACTAATACACTTCTATAAAGGTTTCGACACTTGAACTAACACACTTCTACGACGGTTTCGACACTTCAACTAGCACACTTCTATGAAGGTTTCGACACTTGAACTAACACACTTCTACGAAGGTTTCGACACTTCAACTAGCACACTTCTATGAAGGTTTCGACACTTGAACTAACACACTTCTATAAAGGTTTCGACACTTGAACTAACACACTTCTATGAAGGTTTCGACACTTGAACTAACACACTTCTATGAAGGTTTCGACACTTCAACTAATACACTTCTATAAAGGTTTCGACACTTCAACTAATACACTTCTATGAAGGTTTCGACACTTCAACTAACACACTTCTATAAAGGTTTCGACACTTGAACTAACACACTTCTATGAAGGTTTCGACACTTGAACTAACACACTTCTATGAAGGTTTCGACGCTTGAACTAACACACTTCTATGAAGGTTTCGACACTTCAACTAGCACACTTCTCTGAAGGTTTCGACACTTCAACCAAACACACTTCTATAAAGGTTTCGACACTTGAACTAACACACTTCTATGAAGGTTTCGACACTTGAACTAACACACTTCTATAAAGGTTTCGACACTTCAACTAATACACTTCTATGAAGGTTTCGACACTTCAACTAACACACTTCTATAAAGGTTTCGACACTTGAACTAACACACTTCTATGAAGGTTTCGACACTTGAACTAACACACTTCTATGAAGGTTTCGACACTTGAACTAATACACTTCTATAAAGGTTTCGACACTTCAACTAATACACTTCTATGAAGGTTTCGACACTTCAACTAACACACTTCTATAAAGGTTTCGACACTTGAACTAACACACTTCTATGAAGGTTTCGACACTTGAACTAACACACTTCTATGAAGGTTTCGACACTTCAACTAGCACACTTCTATGAAGGTTTCGACACTTGAACTAACACACTTCTATAAAGGTTTCGACACTTGAACTAACACACTTCTACGAAGGTTTCGACACTTCAACTAGCACACTTCTACGAAGGTTTCGACACTTCAACTAGCACACTTCTATGAAGGTTTCGACACTTGAACTAACACACTTCTATAAAGGTTTCGACACTTGAACTAACACACTTCTATGAAGGTTTCGACACTTCAACTAATACACTTCTATAAAGGTTTCGACACTTCAACTAATACACTTCTATGAAGGTTTCGACACTTCAACTAACACACTTCTATAAAGGTTTCGACACTTGAACTAACACACTTCTATGAAGGTTTCGACACTTGAACTAACACACTTCTATGAAGGTTTCGACGCTTGAACTAACACACTTCTATGAAGGTTTCGACACTTCAACTAGCACACTTCTCTGAAGGTTTCGACACTTCAACTAACACACTTCTATAAAGGTTTCGACACTTGAACTAACACACTTCTATGAAGGTTTCGACACTTGAACTAACACACTTCTATAAAGGTTTCGACACTTCAACTAATACACTTCTATGAAGGTTTCGACACTTGAACTAACACACTTCTATAAAGGTTTCGACACTTGAACTAACACACTTCTATGAAGGTTTCGACACTTGAACTAACACACTTCTATGAAGGTTTCGACACTTGAACTAATACACTTCTATAAAGGTTTCGACACTTCAACTAATACACTTCTATGAAGGTTTCGACACTTCAACTAACACACTTCTATAAAGGTTTCGACACTTGAACTAACACACTTCTATGAAGGTTTCGACACTTGAACTAACACACTTCTATGAAGGTTTCGACACTTCAACTAGCACACTTCTATGAAGGTTTCGACACTTGAACTAACACACTTCTATAAAGGTTTCGACACTTGAACTAACACACTTCTACGAAGGTTTCGACACTTCAACTAGCACACTTCTACGAAGGTTTCGACACTTCAACTAGCACACTTCTATGAAGGTTTCGACACTTGAACTAACACACTTCTATAAAGGTTTCGACACTTGAACTAACACACTTCTATGAAGGTTTCGACACTTCAACTAATACACTTCTATAAAGGTTTCGACACTTCAACTAATACACTTCTATAAAGGTTTCGACACTTCAACTAACACACTTCTATAAAGGTTTCGACACTTGAACTAACACACTTCTATAAAGGTTTCGACACTTGAACTAACACACTTCTATGAAGGTTTCGACACTTGAACTAACACACTTCTATGAAGGTTTCGACGCTTGAACTAACACACTTCTATGAAGGTTTCGACACTTCAACTAGCACACTTCTCTGAAGGTTTCGACACTTCAACTAACACACTTCTATGAAGGTTTCGACACTTGAACTAACACACTTCTATGAAGGTTTCGACACTTCAACTAACACACTTCTATGAAGGTTTCGACACTTCAACTAACACACTTCTATGAAGGTTTCGACACTTCAACTAACACACTTCTATGAAGGTTTCGACACTTGAACTAACACACTTCTATGAAGGTTTCGACACTTCAACTAACACACTTCTATGAAGGTTTCGACACTTCAACTAACACACTTCTATGAAGGTTTCGACACTTGAACTAATACACTTCTATGAAGGTTTCGACACTTGAACTAACATACTTCTATGAAGGTTTCGACACTTGAACTAACATACTTCTATGAAGGTTTCGACACTTGAACTAACACACTTCTATGAAGGTTTCGACACTTGAACTAACACACTTGTACGAAGGTTTCGACACTTCAACTAGCACACTTCTATGAAGGTTTCGACACTTGAACTAACACACTTCTATAAAGGTTTCGACACTTGAACTAACACACTTCTATGAAGGTTTCGACACTTGAACTAACACACTTCTATGAAGGTTTCGACACTTGAACTAATACACTTCTATAAAGGTTTCGACACTTCAACTAATACACTTCTATGAAGGTTTCGACACTTGAACTAACACACTTCTATAAAGGTTTCGACACTTGAACTAATACACTTCTCTGAAGGTTTCGACACTTCAACTAGCACACTTCTCTGAAGGTTTCGACACTTCAACTAGCACACTTCTATGAAGGTTTCGACACTTCAACTAACACACTTCTATGAAGGTTTCGACACTTGAACTAACACACTTCTATGAAGGTTTCGACACTTGAACTAACACACTTCTATGAAGGTTTCGACACTTCAACTAACACACTTATATGAAGGTTTCGACACTTGAACTAACACACTTCTATAAAGGTTTCGACACTTCAACTAACACACTTCTATGAAGGTTTCGACACTTGAACTAATACACTTCTATGAAGGTTTCGACACTTGAACTAATACACTTCTATGAAGGTTTCGACACTTCAACTAGCACACTTCTCTGAAGGTTTCGACACTTCAACTAACACACTTCTATGAAGGTTTCGACACTTGAACAGGTACACGTGCTAACAACTACGATTTAACTATACGTTCTACTTACAGATACGCGGCCAAGAACAGATTCATTCTCCCAGTTCCACAACCACAATTCACAGTTTACGTTTGCTTCCAGCATTGCTAGTAGAGAGCCCTATAGAAAAATATACGTTTAGAATGTGATGAGAGCACAGGCAACGTAAAGTTATGTATACGACTTATAACTACAGGGTGTTCGGAAAGTCACTGTGCACTTATATATTTATTAACAGATATGTTTCAATATAGAATACAGGAGGTAAATATGAATGACAATTACAAACAATGTTAAAAGTGACCCCCGTTGGCATCAAAACAGGCTTGGATCGTTCTTATTTTGTTTCTAAACACCGCTATCAGTTGCTGGCTTGAAATAGACTGAATGAATGCTGTTATCGCTGCTTTCAAAACTGCACAGTGACTTTCCGAACACCCTGTATGTTTATATCTGGCTTCGAAATCTAAGTAAAATGTCAAGTATCAAAACAACTAAAGTGGCACAACGTTTAAAGAATCGTATTAAACATGTGACCAACGTTTCCCTGGAAGTTGAGTAGTGTAATATTGGTCGTTTGTTTTCATAACGTTTCATTTGATGTTTCTTTTCAATATTTTTCAACACATACATTAGAACGACTCTAATTATTTCCCTACTAATAAAACTGTCTTTTTTAAATTATAATTTAAGACATTATCAAAATAAAGGCACATGAAAATTGTTTGTAACCCTTTGAAGTGTACAAATATGGCACAGAAAAAATATAATAGGTATCAGATTCTGAACTATACATAACAACGACGACCTTTTATTATACGCTAAAGATAACACTGTGAACCTACGTTACACTGAAACGATTACTATACGAAAGACATACTTTTAAAATTATTTCATAGCCGGGTGTGGCGCGATAGGCAGTGTGTCTAGACTGGGAACCTGAGAGTTCACTTTTCGTTACTGTTTAAACGAGCTTTACATTTTTGAGCCTGGGTGCCCTAAAAGAAGGAGAACTCAGTACCACTCTTCGGTCAGACCAAAATAGTAATAATCAGTGCACGTATAGTCTTTGTGCAATTTTGAAAGAGACTTAAGGAAAGATTTATAATATTGTTCTCCATTCTCATCCTAATCCAAAGTACTAAAGTTACAAATTACACAAGTTATTTAATTTTGAAGTTGATTAATTACTGTATAACAATGATTAGTAATCTGTATAACAGTAATTAGTAATCTGTATAACAGTAATTAGTAATCTGTATAACAGTAATTAGTAATCTGTATAACAGTAATTAGTAGTCTGTTTTTATACAATTTTAGCAAATATTATGATAAGTCAATAATTAAACATCTGTTTTGATACGATTTGTTTAAATAATGATTTATTATAACAATGTTTACTAGTCTGATACGATTAGTTTAATTGTTGATTTATTATAACAACGTTCACTAATCTGTATAATAATGATTAGCAGTTTGTTTTTATATAATTTTAGCAAATATTATGATAAGTCAACAATTAAACATCTGTTTTGATACGATTAGTTTAATTGTTGATTTATTATAACATTATTTATTAGTCTCTTCTATTATGATTTGCATAGTTTAATTATTGATTAATTATAATAATGGTAGTTCGATTGTTGTTTTCGCACTTTGAACACGTGTTTGGTTTGTGTTTAAGAATGATCTAAGTTATACCTAAAGAGAGCTACAGTTTTAATTTGATTTGTATTTCATTCGTATATCACTTCCAGTTTTCTACACAAGATAACACTTGAACTGTTGCATACTACACAAGATAACACCTGAACTGTTGCATACTACACAAGATAACACCTGAACTGTTACATACTAAAACTTACAGAAAAAAGTTTGATTTTCTCATTCACTTGAATAAGATGACCACTGAGTAACACATTCAATAACTCAATTGGAAAAAGTTCAGTGCTGGTTGTAAGCATTGTATGAATGTGAAAATTAATGTGCAGTGTTTATATATATTACATGAATGTGAAAATTAGTGTGAAGTGTTTATATATATATTACTTTAGTGTGAAGGTTAATGTGCCGTGTTCATACATATTACATGAATATGGAAGTTAATTGAGCAATGTATTCGATTCATTGGTTTGTTTGTTTTTTGAAATTTCACACAAGCCTACTCGAGGGCTATCTGTGCTAGCCGTCCCTAATTTACCAGTGTAAGACTAGAGGGAAGGCAGCTAGTCATCACCACCCACCGCCAACTCTTGGGCTACTCTTTTACCAACGAACAGTGGAATTGACCGTCACATTATAACGCCCCACGGCTGAAAGGGCGAGCATGTTTGGCGTGACGGGGATGCGAACCCGCGACCTTCGGATTACGAGTCGCACGCCTTAACACGTTTGGCCATGTCGGGCCCTCGATTCATTGGAAATACTAGGTCAAATTTCAGTTTATCTCAATTTCGAGCTAAGTAGGTATCTTGCTGTGATCGAGATTTAATATTAATGTGAAGTTAGTTTACAGTGTGAATACGTATTACATGAGTGTGAAAGCTGTGGTGTTCCCCTCAGAGTAGTTTTTCTCGCAGACCTGCCAACTAGAGGTTCGAAAAATATTGAACTATAAATGTGACCGATGTCTTTCTACTTAGGGCCGATTGGAAGGCAGGGCTTGTAGCCCCCAAATGCAAGAATACAAAATACGATTTTTATTGATAAAAACACAACCACACTGTTAAACATTAAGGGAAGTGTGTTTCTTATGTGTTGGCTTGGTGAGAAAGAAGAAAACCATTCAAACCTTAGTGAACTCCTTGAGACAATCCCACACCGCGAATTGAAAATGAAACAATTCTTGGTGACGAGAAACCCACCCGAAATAAAAATGTTTATCAGAATGGCTGGTATGGGTATTAATACTTTTACTGATAAGGAGAGAACAACGTTTCGACCTTCCCAGGTCATCTTCAGGTCAGGGAAAGAGAGAGTTTGAATGTGACCGTTGACGGACACATGTCTTAGGAACGAGAGTATAAACGGGTACGGGATTGTAGGTGGATGTTGGGTTATTAATTAGTATAGGTATAAGGCGGCTCCTTTATATTGATTTAATTTTGGTTTTATTTGCCGTATAAGTAGGGATTCTTTGATTTTGCGTTTATTTATATTTGTTTCTCTAATTAATATTTTGGTGTTTTCTATGGTTGTGTTGTGTTTATTTGATTTGCAGTGTTCAAAAACGTGTGAAGGTGTTTTTTTTTTTCTTTGAATCTAGTTTCCATTTTTATACTTGTTTCTCCAGTATAGAAGTCGTGGCAGTTATTGCATTGAATTTTATAAATTATGTTAATGGTGTGTTTGTCAGTGTAGTTTTTACATACGAGTAGTATGTATTTTACTTTTATACCTGTTTTTTTGGTGTTTACTGGAATGGTGTGTTTTGTTATAAGTTTTTTTTCAAATGTTGGTTATTTTTTCGCTGATGTCGGGAATATATGGTATGCAGCAGTATACGGTTTTGCAGTTTGTTGAATCTTGGGTTTTATTGTCGTTTGTTTGTTGTTGGCCTTGGTGTGTGCGTGTAATTTTTTCCACGGTTTTTTGAGGAAATTTGTTGATGTTGATGAAGTATTTTATTTTGTTGATTTCATCTTTAATTTTATCAGATGAACACAGTTTTGTGGCTGTGGTTTTATAATTTGTTGAGTTTGTGTTTTGTTTCATGTGCTGAATCCCAGGGAATGTATAATCCAGTATAGGTGATTTTTCTATGGATTTTGAATTGTGTATCAGTTCTAGTGATTTTAAGGCTATTTGGTTAGTTTTTACTGTTCGTGGGTGAACTTAATGTTGGGGTGTATCGAGTTAACATGGTTGAAAAAACTAAGTGTGTGTTTCTGTAGATGTGAATCCAGCAATTGTATCATCAACATTCCTGTAGAAGTATAGTGGTGGGTGTAAGGCTTAATTGGATATAAAGTTATATAGCTATCCTGCAGGCTTCAGTTGTTGGGACTTCTGTGAAGAGGGAGATTACATCAAAACTGGCCATTAAGGCTTTATGAAATTGCTGATTAAGAATATATTTAAAGTTGAGTCGTTGAAAAAGGAACCGGATGATATTACATATTTAGAAAATGCCCATGCTATGTATTTACCGAGTTGTAGTTAAATGATTCGTACTCAACATTATGGGTCGTAGTGGACAATCAGGTTTGTGACATTTGGGAGTGTTGTATAGTTGTAGCGTGCGTGAGTCAGTCTTTCGTGGGTAAGAATAAATGTTTTCTGAGATTGTGTTTTTTTCATTTGTAGTAGTATTTTGTTTAACTGGTTTTCATGTGTTTTTATTGGATTTGTGTTTAGTAGTTTAAATTTGTTTGTATCTGACAAGATGTTCAATTTTTGAATATATTCGTTTGTGCTCATTATAAGTATAGCATTGCCTTTATCTGCTTTTAGAATTTTGATGTTGTTGTCTTGTTTTAAGTTATTTATAGAATTAATGTCTTTTTGTGTGAGGTTGTATTTTAGGTTTCTTTTCTGTGAAATTATGTTGATAATTTTGTGTGAAAATTCTTTGAAAAGGTTGTTTAAGATACTGTTTAGAGGTGTTTCAGGAAAATAGATGTTTTCAGTTCTGTCTTGAAAAATAGGTTGTTGTTTGTCGGTATAATTGTTGTCAAGTTGTCTTCTTTCTGATGGTTGTTTTCCGTTGTTTTGTTGGTGTTTTCAGTTTGTGTAGAGTGGATTACCAGTCTTCTAGCTAGGTCTTCCAGGCAGGCTTTTATTTCAATAGATGGAATATTTCTAGGTGTTACTGAGAAGTTGAATATTTTGTTAAGTAGATGTATTTCTTTATTGCTTAGTTTTCGGTCGGATCTGTTAATTACGAGGTTTGTTGGTGGTTCATCGGGTTGGTGTCTTTTGTTGTTGACATCTTAATTTATTTAGTTCCTTGTTGTGGCGGACCTTCTTTTCCTTGTTGTTCTTACTATTGAGTGGAATAAGGTCCGCCACAACATATGATATACTTATTTACCTTCAAGTTTATGATTCCATCAGCTACTTCATTGCTCAAATTTCAAACTTCAAACCACCCCTACAAAAACAAACTTGTTTTCGAGCTATGGCACTTTTCTGGTGCGATAATTCATCATCATTGGCTCAGGGATAGTGTCGTTCATGTAAGGACATGGCGCGGCCAAGTGGTTAAGGCACTTTCGACTCGTAGTTTACGGCATGAGTTTGAATTACTTCGTACAATATACCTTGTAGTAAGAATTTCGCTTTAGATACTGTTGTAAAGGGTGTATATTACTTAAAATTTTCAGAAATTGTAGTCTAGATGGAAAAATACAATAGAAGCACGAGCCTCCCAGAGCCTCAACATGGACCATGTTCACATGCACACTTTTTACACTTGGACCTATATCTCACGTGATAACAACGCAGAGCTAGTTTTCATATTCGTTACCGTAATTAATGTTTGCGTATTTAACAATATATGTATATAATTTCTTCTTAAAAACACTTTAACACGTACTCACCCCTGGAGAAAATGCCAAGTCCAGAAGTCCAGCGGATGCAAGTTGTCCGTTTCCCACTTCAGCTATCGTCTCTAAACTTTCGACTTTCCAAATCCGCACATGCGCCTGAAAAAAAAAAAATCCAATCGCAACGATGGACATTAACAAACAGTAAAGGGTAACTAAATTTTATTAGCTTTAATCAAAGGAGGTTCGAAACTTTAACAATAAACGTTTTGATAACGTTTAACAATGTAACAAAGAGAGTCATTCAAGTGACAAGAATGGTTTTGATCACATACAATAATGTACAAAGAGAGTCATTCAAGTGACAAAAATGGTTTCCGTCACGTACAACAATGTAACAAAAGAGTCATTCAAGTGATAAGAAAGGTTTTGATCACGTATAACGATGTAACAAAAAGAGTCATTCAAATGACAATAAAGTTTTGATCACGCACAACAATGTAACAAAGAGAGTCATTGAAGTGATAAGAAAGGTTTTGATCACGTACAACAATGTAACAAAAAAAGAGTCCTTTTAGGAACAGGACATTATTATTTAACCTATCCAATACAAAAAACAGGCTCACTATCATTGAAACTTTCGCGAACCACTGAATTTCAAATACAACAACGAAAACACCATGATTTACTTTAGAATAATCTGATACTCCATTAGATTTTATTTGTTTCTTAGTGGTTTATATGTAAGATGCTGTAACTGATCGGAGATGAGACCAGGTCTTCTGGTTTATAAAATGAACCAAATCTGACATGGATCTTAATAATATCGCTTTTCTGTTTTCTTTTTCGGATCTGGGTCTTCAAATCTAAATTCCTGAGACTGTACATTTAGAGCTAAGTTAAGAAAACGTGGCAGGGGGTGGAGCCATTCCTGTACCATCTTAGTCAGGTGGTTTTCCAAATGACAAAACGTACGAATTAAACTCACATTAAGGTACAGAGAAACCTGAACAGTTTAACAGTTTTACTGTTTCTTACAAAGACACAAACAATAAGATTAGTTTTATACTCTTTACATTAAACCTAGATCAATCTTAAACTTTTTACATCAAACTTAAATCAATCTTATACTTTTTACATCAAACCTAGATCAGTTTCATACTATTTCCATAATACTTAGATCAGTCTCGTATTTTACATCAAATCTAGATAATTTTATATTTCACATTAAACATAGCGAGTCATATATTTTGTGTCAAACCTAGGTTATTCTTATATTTTGATTAAAATGGATACGTCTTACTCTTTGTATCAGACCTAGCTTAGTTTTATACTTTACATCCAAACTGGATGAATTTCAACTCAAATTTAAATAAAACCTTACAAAATCGGTTACATAATTCACGAACAGTCAGGGTGTAAGAATTATCTGGTGGTTTATTAGCGAACCTACAGTTATGTTTGTATGAGTCTCGATATATAAAATAATAACTACCTGGGAAGCGTTGGTTGGTCCTGCTCCTTGGCCAGTGGCCACTATTTCTTGACCTCTGTGAACTGTTATGCTATAACGTGAAAAAGAAATATCTAGTTCTATATTTTTCAGTATAATAAACTATATATATAAACAGCCGTAGCAGAGGACAGAACTTTCATTATGTAAATAACACTTCGCACTACCGAAAAGTTTCGTATAGTGGATTTTTTTTTGTTTATTGTTATTTTCTAGAATAAGTTGTAATATGTTTCATTGTTTTCGGACATGATAATTGAATCTCTAAGTGATATTTATTTAAAACTTTACCATTGGATGTCTTCTGTGTGATCAGTATAGTGGCGTTGTTGATTGTTTAGTTTATTATAAATAACAGCTACAGTTGCAACAGGATACAGTAGTTCACCAGAGGGTAGCACATGCAGGTTACCGTTACCTTCCTGTGAGCGAATTCCATGCCTGAACATCGACAAAGCTAAAGAAAACAACAGGTTGGTTCTTAAACCAACATAGAATGTGAGGAAAATTTAAAGCAACTGAATATAAGTATAGTTAATTCTACAAAATGGCATAATTTTTGTTTTAATTTTAAACAAAATATTTATCCTTAACCATTTATTATGTCGTGTTTTATTGTTGTTGTTGACTTCTTAGTAATTATTCTGTCTAGAGCAACAATAAGAACACTTGAACAAAAACAAAAAATTGTGATTAGGAAACTTCAGGAGAAACGGTTTTCCAAAACTCGTGAGGACCGGCATGGCCAGATGGTTAAGGCATTCGACTCGTAATTCGCAGGTTCGAATCCCCGTCACAACAAACATGCTCCCTCTTTCAACTGTAAGGGCGTTATAATGTTATGGTAAATCCCACTATTCATTGGTAAAAGAGTAGCCCAAGAGTTGGCAATGGGTAGTGATGACTAGCTGCCTTCCCTGTACAGTGGAACCCCTCTAAAGCAGCCACCTTCGGGACTGAGACAAACTGGCCTGATTAGAGGGATTCCACTTTACAAAGTTAGGGATTGTGCAAACAAAAAAGGGACTGTGACTGAATGACCGCTTTCAAGGGTCAAAGAGGTAAAAGGGTCAGAGGTAAAAGAGTAGCCCAAGAGTTGGCAGTGGGTAGTGATGACTAACTGCCTTCCCTGTACAGTGGAATCGCTCTAAAGCAGCCACCTTCGGGACTGAGACAAACTGGCCTGACTAGAGGGGTTCCACTTTACAAAATTAAGGATTGTGTAAACAAAAAAGGGACTGTGACTGAATGACCACTTTCAAAGGGTGACCGAATCTGAGGGGTTCCGCTGTAGTTTTACACTACTAAATTAGGGACGGGTAGCGCAGATAGCCCTCATGGAGCTTTGCACGAAATTCAGAACAAAAGAAAAATCGTTCAACATTTTGGTTTCACACATTGTCTTCACGAATAACTATTTTTAGTATGCACGTCTGTAACCCTAAGATAATATCCCATCTAATACAAATATTCAATATTACCAAACAAAGAAATAAACACGGGAAAAAAACACGTTTACAAATGAATTTCAGACGAATAAGTATTTGAATTACACACTGTATTTCTCTTTTCATGTCGGTCACTGTGTGTGACTAAGTGTGTAATGTTACACATAAAAACTTTAAAAGATGTAAAAGAAAACTAACTAAAACGCAACATCCACATCCTAGTCCGAGATCGACTGAATAAAAAGAGACACTTTCTTCTTATAACTATTGTAAATTATTTTATTTCAATTTAAATATTCTTTGCTTTTTTATGGGTGATTATTTAAGATGATTTTAAGCACAAAGCTACGGGATGAGCTTTGTGTAATCTGCTCAAAACTACGTAATATCGAAATCGGAACTGTAAAGTTTAGGCTTAAGATGAACCACCGAAAATTGAACTTTTGTACCTGTTTGGACGATGACGTACATAGAGGGATGGATGTTCATGTTTTGTGATTTAACGAGATCTCTTATAGATTTTAAATAACATGTGCCTGGAAATGTTGACAAAAATTAGAAACTACGTTATTATTATTATCTTGAGCTTCGTTTCGTAACATGTGCGTAATTTCATGCACGAGTTTATCAATAGCATTTCGTATTATTATGAAAAAAGTTTTTCTTATTTTAACCAATGCATTAATAACATAGAGGTTTTAATATGAGAAAAAATACCATAAGGTTAATAATATCTATAATGTTAACTAGTGTATTAATAAATTGAGGTTGTAATATATCAAAATTCATATCACACAGTTGACAACATAGTTTTTTTGAGAATGCGGTAAGTTGTATTAACTGGTCAGTGTTACGTACCTTGACAGCTATCTGATTTTACAAGCCAGACGTAACAAGCACTAAATGAATTCTACGATGTCACATTTCTGAGTGTATTCAATGTAGTTCTAATGAAGTCTTTGAGTGATAACCGTGTGTCTAAAATAACAAGAGAACAAACACATGGATTCCTAAAATCACTTGAAAAGCTCCGAATGGTTACGTTTTATCAGACATCTGGCAATTTATATCCTAAGGATCTTTGTAAAATTTTGATCAGGACAGTTGTTTCGACTAGATGAAATATACATTTTGACAAAATATCAGGATGCCAAAATTAGGCGCTATCTATTGAAATTTCCAAATACTTTTATAAGCAGACAGATGTGGTGTAGTGGTTGGCACACTCGAACTATGATTTGAATCCGAGGTCCATGGGTCGCTGTACATTGCTGCAACGTCTCACTCGGCACTTTGGAGTGCGGGTGTGCTATAAGAGTGACAGTCAAATCCTATTACTCGGTCAAACGAGAATATCCCATAAGGTGGGTGTTGTTTACTATTAGTTCAAAATTAGGAAAGTCGAAGATTCTCAAATAGTTTTACCTGAAAACTTACCTTAAACATATTATATTAAAATTACTTTGAAAACTCACTGCTTTATTTTACCAGTAAGATTTTCTGGAATCTTCCTCTGAACAATATTTTGTTTCTAACGGTTGCAACACCCACGAACAAGGTCACTTCAACACCCACGAACACAATTACTACAACACCTACGACCATGGTTACTAAAACACCCACAAACAAGGTTACTTCAACACTAACGAACACAGTTATTACAACACCCACGAAAAAGATTACTAAAACACCAATAACACAGTAACAGCACCCACAAACAAGGTTACAACATCCACGAACAAGGTTACTTCAACACCCACGAACAAAGCGACTACAACATCCACAACCATGATTACTATAACATCAACCAACACGGTTACAATACCACGAACACAGTAACAACACCTATAAACACGGTTACAACACCCACGAACAAGGTTACATCAATACCAACGAATGCGGTTACTACAACACCCGTAGCCGCCATAACAGAAATTATGTTAAAATACTTATTTATAAATCAAAAATTAACTGAGAATTCTGCCACTAGACGTCTTTTTAAGTCTATTTCTCTTCGTAACTGAGTCGAATGCATGACGTCATGGTGATTAATTTGTTTTAAAACCTTCTATATAAAAGAAAACATTCACTTTTGAATTCAGATGGCCGTTTAAAAATATTCCTGGTTTAACAACTCAATGTTCGTAGCAAGTCTTATTACAGTGACGGTTATTAAAAACTTTCTCTTTTTTAATCTCGGTACAGTGACTATTGTTAGATGTTTTATCATTTTAATCTCGATACAATGACTGTTGTTAGGTGTTTTATCTTTTTAATCTCAATACTACAAAACAGTTGAATGGATTTAGAAAAAAGTTAATTCAATTAAAAGTGAATGGATTTTGGTGAAACTTGGTGAAAATATGTATAACATTATTCTTAATTATCCTGCTAAAAATGATCTGTCAGTTAATAATATTTTCGCATTTTTTGAGTGCCGAATGCAATCAACATTGCGTAGTGGAGGTATGCGCTCCACTACGTACATTCGGATCATACGTGTGACATGAAAGTGGCGCTCATATGTCAATTAGATTGGTTGGTTGGTTGATTTAGTGTTTTATAGCACAAAGCAGCTAGGCTATCTGCGCCAAACGTCCAGTAAAAAAGGTAAACGTAAAGTAAATGTAGTAAAATTCGTAAAAAGAAATGAATGTAAAAACAAAACAACAATTAAAAACATAAATGACATAAAACCAATGTTGACATCCAGTCTACAATGTTAAGAGAGAAAGCAGAGTAAGAAAAGTTGTAAAGGACTTCCTGTAGCAAAATGGTAATGATCATAACCCGCCAGGAAGACTAACAGGTAAGTACAAGAACCACCATCAGTCACCTGAAGTTGGCCTTTCCAGTCCTGGTTCTGGGTTATGTCATTATGGCCAGTATCAAAAAGTAAAGTAATAAAAGTGTTAAAAGACATGCAGCAAAATTGTAATAATAACTTGCCAGGACGACTAACGGGTAGTTCAAACGAATAGTTCAAACAGCAGTGTTAATCACCTGAAGTTGGCCTTTCCAGTCCTGGTTTTGAGTTATTTAATGTCATGGCCATTTTCCAATTTCAAATCAAACTAAAGAGATTGAGACTCTTAAAAGGGAACTACAATTAAAAAGGTGTAACGAATAAATATCAAACACTTAAATGAGATTAAAAAGATTAATGGCCATTAAGAAACTAAAAACTTTATCAAGGTGGACAGTGTCACCGTCACCAATAACACTGTCTAATGTTATGGAAAAACCTTGGGACAGAACATGTTTAAAATAATGCCGTCGTTAAGAGTCGCAACGATGGCAAGAAGGTAAAACGTGGCTTACAGTGATTTGAGTGTTACACAAACTACACACTGGTGCATCAGGTCCAGATAAAAGAAAACGACGAGTTAAAAGATGTGACCAATGCG
Source organism: Tachypleus tridentatus (assembly GCF_004210375.1). Taxonomy (NCBI): domain Eukaryota; kingdom Metazoa; phylum Arthropoda; class Merostomata; order Xiphosura; family Limulidae; genus Tachypleus; species Tachypleus tridentatus. The sequence goes on from NC_134834.1 coordinate 145,281,819, forward strand.
TAGTCTAGTTAGAACAACTTAGACGGCCAAAGTCCAATATAGGGTATTATTTGGAAAAGCTTGTTGTCGCGTTGCTCACTCCAAGTTGACTGCCAGCTGGCACGGAGCCGAACCTTGAATACAGGACCATAGTCCATGTATGGAATAGGCACAGTGGTGATAGTGCTAAAGCACATAGACTTAGCTGCCGTGTCTGCAAGCTCGTTCCCGCGAATACTAACGTGATCTGGTATCCAGAAAAACTGGATAGAAGTATATGTTAATGAGAAATGGGCCAGTTGGTTTTGAATATCAGTGAGAACAGGGTGTGAGCCAATGTGAAGTGATTCCAATGCTAGTAGAGAACTAAGCGAGTCAGTATAAATAGTGCAGTTGGAGTACTGCTTAGCTTCAATGTGATCCAGAGCAATAGAAATGGCGTACAGTTCAGCAGTGAACACAGAAGCTGCAGAGGGGATTCTGCGTGCGACCACCGAACCGCAACAAACCATGGCAGAGCCCACCGAGTCACCTGAGTTGGAACCATCCGTATAAATTGGAATGGAAATATTGTTCGAAAGATGTTCAGTAAATAAAAGACGGTACTTCCAATTGGGAGTATCTGCCTTTTTCAGATGATTTAAAGAAAGGTCACATTTGGGGACTGTAATAAGCCATGGTTGGATGTTCTCACCAGTGCATTCTACAATGTTATCAAAGGACAGACCCAATTCATCCATTTGCGCCTGGACGCAAAGGCCAAAAGGAGCAATGGCAGATCATCTGTTCTGAAAAGGTATGGCCCACCGAGGAAGGAAAACACATCCCCTGGTAGGATGTTTTGGTAAGGAACAAAGTTTCGAAGCATATAGTAAAGACAGTTGCAAACAGCAAAGGTGCAAAGAAGGTTCATGAGATTCTACGTGTAAGCTCTGAACTGGAGAGGAACAGAAAGCCCCAGTGCAGAGTCAAAGTCCTTGATGATGAATGGGGTCCAGCATCTTTAAGGCCGAGGGTCTGGCAGAGCCATAGACCATTGATCCATAGTCGAGTTTCGATATATCTTTAACAAAGAACATCGATCCGCTCCCCAACTGATGGTAGAGAGGACATGGAGGATGTTCAGTGCTCTTGTGCATTTGGCCTGTAGCTGCTTTAAGTGTGGTATAAAGGTCAGCTTACGGTCAAAGATAAGCCCCAAGAACTTGGTCTGAGGGACCACAGGCAGCGAAACTTCACCAATACGGAGTTCAGGATCAGAGTGAATACCCTTTTGGCGGCAAAAGTGTATACAAACGGTTTTAGAGAGAGAGAAATTAAAGCCGTTCGCTGTGGTCCACTTCAGTACACGATCGAGGGCAGTTTGTAGTTGCCGTTCAATATATCTCATGTTCGACGACTGACACGAGATGTAAAAAGTCGTCGACATAGAGCCCATTTGCAACAGTGAGTGGGAGTTGTTCAGTGATGGCATTAATTTTTATACTGAAAAGTGTAACACCCAAAACACCCCCTAGAGACTCCTCAAGTTCCTGTAGAAAAGAACGGGAGTGTTGAATCCACACAAACTTGGAATCTCCTGTCCATTAACAAATTTTTAATAAAAATAGGCAAATGGCCACGTAACCCATATATATGGAGGTCTCGCAAAATGCCATACTTCCATGTAGTGTCATAAGCCTTCTCAATGTCAAAGAATATAGATACAAGATGTTGTCGTTTGAGAAAGGCTTCTCTGATTGACGTTTCAAGTCTAATTAGGTGGTCCATGGTGGAGTGCTGTCGTCGGAACCCACACTGGGTGGGCGAGAGGAGGTTGTTTGATTCGAGGAACCAAACAAGACGAGAATTGACCATCCTCTCTAAGGTCTTACAAAGACAGCTTGTCAAAGCAATTGGACGGTAGTTTGAAGGAATCTTGGGATCTTTCCCAGGATTAGACATAGGTAAGATAATAGCCTGGCGCCAAGTATTAGGAAAAAAACATTCTCCTGCCAGATCCGGTTAAAAGCAATAAGAAGAATATCAAGAGAAGCAGGAGATAGATGGCGCAGCATGTCATAGTGTACATCATCTGGTCCAACAGATGTACTGCCAGAACGATGAAGGGCCAGTTTCAGTTCCACCAGTGTAAAGGGATGATTATAATCAAAGAGATAGCCAGTTCAAAAGGAAAGAGGTGAACGCTCTGCCCAAGTCTTGATGGCCGTGAAGGTGGAGGAATAAGCAGAAGTGTTAGATACCCGGCAAAAGCTTTCACCTAGAGTATCGGCGATGCTCCAGACATCACCTACTTCTTGGCCATCAGAGAGTAAGATCGAGAGGGGGACAGAATTGTAGTGCCCACTGACCTTTCAAACCCTGTCACATACGACCTTGGAACTGGTGGTAGAAGATATGCTAGTTGTGAACTTAATCTAAGATTCCTTCTGGCTTTAACGTCTCATCCACCTAGCATGTGCACGGGCCCGCTGCGGTTTGAAAATGTGGGATACCTACGGAAAGTATCCCAGGCCCGTTTTTGAGCTTTCAATGCCATGTGGCAGGCAGGATTCCACAACGGACAAGGATATAGTGGAAAACGTGTCGAGGTTTTAGGAATACATTGAGCAGCTGCTTGTATAATACAGTCAGTAACTGCTGCCACACAGTCGTCTATTGATGGCTGACAGACGATGGCAGGATAAAGTTCTGCGAGAGCAGTGAAAGTGGACCAGTCTGCCTGATCCAGCTTCCACCGGGGTACGCGGGAAGGGTGGCATCGACCACGACCAGTCTTTCTCAAAAGTATAGGAAAATGATCACTGCCTACTGGATTATTGTCAACTCTCCATGAAAAATGGGAGAATAATGAAATGGAGCAATCCGAGAGATCAATAGCGGTAAAGGACTGACTAGGTGCGTAAAAATAAGTTGAAGAACCAGTATTGAAAAGAGAAAGGTTGTGATTAGAGAACATCTGCTCTACAGAGCAAACCCTCCTATCAATAACAGCACTACCCCAGAGGGGATGATGTCCATTAAAGTCCCCCAGGATTAGAAAGGGAGGCGGCAACTGTTCAACGAGAGCATCAAGGTCTGATTGATCATATGTCTCTCCAGGTGACAGGTAGAGAGAACAAACAGTGATGGCATGACCCAAGTTAACACGGATGGCTACGGCTTCCAAGGGTGTGTTGAGTAACAAAGACAGGGTGGGTATATGTTGATCAACCAACAGTGCTACCCCTTCATGTACTCGTCCATCACACAGCCTGTCATTTCTGTACATAGAAAACTGCCGAAAGGTGACTGTATTGGAAGGTTTCAGAAATGTTTCTTGTAATGGAAGACATACAGGATGGTAGGAAGCAATCAGTGTTTTGATGTCATCCAAATTAGAACGTAAACCTCGACAGTTTCATTGTATCAAGGTGGCCATTTTTAATGACGCGTAGGCGAAGTGGCCGGATAACCATTCTGTTTACGACCACGTCTTTTTTCTTTACTGTCCTTATTCGGAGGAGGTCTATCTACCTCCATGGATCCTGCCCTGGGTCGATTTGGCAGGTCTTTGCTGTTGGAAGGGGATTCTAGTGACTGAGGACGTGAACGAATGATTGTTTTGCATCTTGGGGTGGGAGAAAAAGATGTATCTGAAAAAAATGCCTGTATTTGGAACCAAATGATGTGGATCTTGGGGTTTGTTGGAATGTATGGGAGGAACAGAGATGGGTGTAGAAGTTGATTCATCAACTTTTTTAACCATGGAGGTCAAAAGGCTTTTCATTTGTTTTGAGAACGATTTTCTTGGAGGCACAAAGAGATCTGTCTGCACTCTCACTGTAGTTGTAGAACGAAGTGCAGCAGCATATTTCCGAGACTCAGATAACTAATGTTATGAGTCATTTTCAAACGCTGCACCTCTGTTTCCTCCAACCATTTAGTACAAAAACAGAAGTAGGAAGGGTGAGAATCATTGCAGTTGACACAATTGAGCAGCTCTACGTAAAGATTGTTTGTAATTAAATCAAAGCTACACAATGGGCTATATATGCTCTTCCCACCATTGGTATCGAATCCCGGTTTCTAGCGCAGATATACCGTTGTGCCACAGGGAGTCATATCCGAGAGAAACTTAGAAATTGCCTTTACGAAAGTTTAACGTATATCGGCCCGGTATGGCCAGATGGTTAAGGCGCTGAATTTGTAATTTAAGGGTCGCGGATTCGAATCTTCGTCGCGCCAAACATGCTTGCCCTTTCAACCGTGGGGATGTTATAATGTCACGGTCAGTCCCATTATTCGTTGGTAAAAAGTAGCCCAAAAGTTGTCGGTGGGTGGTGATGACTAACAGCCTTACCTCTAGTCTTACACTGCTAAATTAGGGACGGCTCGCGCAGATAACCCTCGTGTAGCTTTGCATGAAATTCAAACAAACAACGTATACTCTAAACAATAATTTTGTTTTTAGCGTCTTGTAGTTTTAAATTCAATTCGTCTATGTTGACACTCTTTCCTCGCGTGTTTTCATGTGCATATATAAATTATGTCCATGTATAGTTTTAACAATAAACCTAGTTCACAATGGATTATCGCAACTGCCTTCAGTAGAGCCAGTATTTATTTAAAGAGCCGACTAAACTAATACTTCAAGAAACAAAAATATAATGGCACTAGAATCGAATACAACTTATTTTTTTAATGATATTATCATTGATTTCTAAATATATCTTTAAAAGTTTTTTATATAGTTTTGTAAAGTTTCTGTTTAGGATAAATAAGATTATGATCTTAAAAGTGTGAATAAGCAAAAACATTAATTTTCAAAAAGCCACATTCGTTAGAATAAATTATAGTGATACCTTGTTTTCACTATGAAAACCTAGGTGGCAGCACTGTTTGTTGTGTGATGAAAGTTAATGCTTCTTTGCAATTGCAATTTTAAAGTCAAATGTCAGTATTAGGGAAATCATCAATGTTCACCATTAGGAGGACACGTTTACTTAATTTGATATATGGTGATTATAACACGATTACAAAAAATATGCTTTTCAACAACAAAAAAAACTTTTGTAAGTGACCTGTTACAAAATTAAAAAAACTGTGAGCGATTTCTGCTATCCATAGAGGTACCTTAAAACAGGCTTAATGAAATAATAATATATAAACGAAAGGATACACCCATTCCAGTTCCAGTTCTTGTCGGGGCGACTATTGTCAGGTGTCATTCTTCTTGACATATCCTGATTATATGTTTCTGTAGCGCTCACCTCCATACCCACGGGTTTAACGTTTTCTGGCTCGCTTTTTTCCCACTCGTCTTCTAGAAAAAAAGCAACAAAAAACATAATAGCCATAACTGACCACACTGGACTGAAGGTTTGTGTGTGTGTATTTCTTATAGCAAAGCCACATTGGGCTGTTGCTGAGTCCACCGAAGGGAATCTAACCCCTGCTTTTAACGTTGTAAATCCATAGATTCACCGCCGGACCAGCGGGGTAGTGAAGGTGTAAAATTGTTATAATATAATAGACACACAACTGGCCGCACCGGATTGATTGTGTAAAAAATTTGTTATTAATATAGCCCTAACTTTTTTCCCGTTGCATAAGAACCCACGTTTTTATTTTGTAAACAACCGGTGTTTCTATAAATCTATAGTTCTGTCCTCCAAGCATTAAGCATACATTCATACATGCTGGTGTAAAATATTGAATATTATAAATATTCCCCCCGCTACTACAGTGGTAAGTCTACGGATTTACAACGCTAAAATCCGGGGTTTGATTCCCCTCGGTGGGCTCAGCAGATAGCCCGATGTGGCTTTGCTATAAGAAAACACACACACACATCATAAATACCACTTGCACAATCATATATATATATATATGGGGACACAAAATATTATACTGTTGTTTCGTTCATGAAAAATCTCGACAATTGATTATATCTTCAATCTGTCCACCGCGGAGAATCGAACCTGAAGTTTTCGCGTTCTACCTCATCTCACCCAGAAAATAAAGAGCCATATGTAAAGGGCTGAGATGCATATCGATAAAAATGTGGTTATTATGTTAATATCTTGTGTTGATACCTTGATATATGTTCCACGAGTATGTAAATAACGTACATAATGTGGTATTAAAAAAACTATCAGCTCAAACTGTTTAGCGCTCCAGTGGCACAGTGGTATGTTTGCGGACTTATAACGTTATAAACCGGGTTTCGATATCCATAGTGAGCGACACACAGCTAGCCTATTGTGTAGCTTTGTGCGTAACTTCAAACAAAGAAATTTTTAAGACTTATAAGAGGGGTACTTTTATTTAATTAAATAAGTGGCTTTGACATTCATGACTTTAGGTTCTGTTTTTAATTCCGAGCTTTCGATTCTCTTACCTAAACCTTGACCGCGAAACTGAACAATAAATTTGATGTGACAAAGTGGTGCAAACGAAATCTTTGGATAACTCTTTTAATAATACACTAGTTTATTATTGTCTGTTACTTATTTAGTTTTGTAATGCTAAATATTTGATAATAAAAATGTATTGTATAAGGTTGACATGTGGAATTGTTTAGTCCTTACTGGATATGGCTAAGTCGTCACATTCGTCCAAAACGGCTTGCCATGGCTTGGTGACTATGGTATTCAAGTCGCAAGCTAAGGGTTTGGGGTTCGAATCCAGTCTCCGAACGCGCTCGTCCTTTTAGCCGTGAGGCATTATAACATCACGGTCAATCCCACACAGTAGACAGTGGATGATGTTGATTAGAACTGCCTTCTTTCTAATCTAATTTATCGCTGCTAAATTAGGAGCGGCTAACGCAGATAACGCCTGAGTAGCTTTGAGCGAAATTCAAAAACAAATAAGCAAATCGTACGAAACAGTTATCAGCATTTGATTGAAATAACTGTTATGTTGCCATTGACAACGCACTCAAAGTTCTTTTATTCCAACAGGCCTGGCATGGCCAGGTGGTTAAGGCACTCGACTCGAGGGTCACGGGTTCGAATTTCCGTCGCACCAAACATGTTTCCCCTTTCAGCCGTTGGAGCGTTATAATGTGACGGTCAATCCTACTATTCGTTAGTGAAAGAGTTGGCGATGGGTGGTGATGACTAGCTGCCTTCTCTCTAGTCTCACACTAGTAAATCAGGGATGGCTAATAGCCATAATAGGGATGCAGATAGCCCTCGTGTAGCTTTGTGCGGAATTCAAAACAAACAAACCAAACTTATTCCAACAGAAGCGCCCCCAGTGGTTCATTGTGTAGCTCTGTGCTTAACAGGAAACAAACCAGTCTTGCAGTAACAGCTTAAGGAATCCACAGAATTCATTTTAAAGAATATCCTTTTTAAACTATATATTTGACTGTTTAATTAATTTTGTTTATTTGTTTTGCACAATATTGTGTAATAAGTTATTTGTGCTCTGCCTACGGCAGGTATTAAAACCTGATTTTTAGCATTACAAGCCAACAGTCGTACTGCTGAGACACCGTGGAAAAACAATTAATAGTAATTTTAATGGCTGATATAAATTCTTAACTTTCAATTTTGCATTGATAATCCACTAATGCTTAGGCTTGCCTTTAGGGTACATTAGCGTATTGAGTTCCACGTTTTCAATTTTCCTTCAGTTAAATAACTATTTCAAAACATAGAGAAAATAATTTGATATATTTACCCTTTTTTAACAACGTACATTTCAAAATTACTGACAGTGAAATAGGAGCAATGTAAATATCACTTCATTCATTTGTTTTTAGGTTATGGTTTAACTGGCATTAGTTGAATTATAGAATATATGTGTGTATTTGTTTACGAATTTTAGTCATTGTTGCGACAACCAGCAATTCATAGTCCTGTAAACACAATAATACCTATCCATATTCATTTTGCGTGAATAGGTAATTCGTTTGATAATATTATTAAATGACTGGTATCTTTACATGTGGGGTATTATTGCGATTACAGCCGAAAGTACCGTTAACAACAAGATCACCATCCTTATGATTTAATCTAGAGTGTTCAATTTAGTTTTTATGTATTCATTTATAACATTAAACGATACCGTCTAATTAGTTTCTTATACAGGATTGGCTTACTTAACTTATATATTGTTTCACCTCTATTCTACACAGTTTACTCACTTTAGTCCAGAAGTCACAGTTTAATTAAAATTAGACATATCTTCACTTGAAGCTTGGGTACATGTAACAGGTAAACCTTGAAATGAGCAGTTGAATCCTCTACCATCCAGATGTGGCATCATTAAGTTGGGTAAGGGGAGTAACGAAGGAAGATATAAAAACTGGTGTAATTACACTTGAGTTATAAAGTACCCGTGTGGTGCCACGAACATGAAAGGTATTACTCTAAGTTTTTATGAAGGAAAGGATCTTGCTTAGTGTTTAAATTTATAACACGTGAAATATCTATCTACACTGAGTACCGAAATAAGTTAATGACTATTTTCGTGCAAAAACAAAAGTTACTATGACAACGTTTGATGCGTTTAGTTCAACCGGTTTTGGCTAACGTATTGTGACGTTTGCTGTTAATCACTAAAGTTTTAACAGATTGCTATCCGACATCAACTGATATAGAAGAAAAAATTATAACGGGTAAGTCTTTTGGTTATTTTTTACTTGCTACTAACATCCATGCGTGTGTGGAACCACAGAGCCGTTACTGGTATTATTTTCTCTTGATCGGTATCATTCGAGCCCAGTTCTTGAGAAACTTTACTAAAAGACTCGCAATCATAAAACATTAAAGTGGTCACGATAGGGTAATAGAAGACGTAGTAGGTGAACACGTTCTTAAGATATTGTAAACTAAGTAAATGAATCTATACTATAACTAACGTTGAGAAGCCTGAAAGAGAACCTAAGTCTCCTTTAACAGACTTTATTCTATAATTTAGAATGTTCGCATAAAGCTACACATGATTGTTTGCTCAGAATGAAGCACAAAGCTATACAGTGGTCAAGCTATACAGTGGTCTATCTGTGCTCTGTCCATCAAATTATGGAAGAGTAAGACATCGCCATCCTACTTTTAAAACGCACCCGTGGCCCTAAGGTGGAGGGTGTGATCATTTGTTGTGGTAGCTACTGATCCTCTGGTCCACAGACTGGCACTTTAACCTCTGAGAGCCGCCATGGTCCTACTGTAAGAAACATATATGTTTCATTCTCAGTGTACCTTCTCTAACAGACACCTACACTTAATTCTGTGTTTTATATAATAATTTTCTCTAACAGACACCTACACGTAATTCTGTGTTTTATATAATAATCTTCTCTAACAGACACCTACACGTAATTCTGTGTTTTATATAATAATCTTCTCTAACAGACACCTACACATGGCTATTTGTGTCATATAATCATTTCCTCTAACAAACATTTGCATGTAGTTCTGTGTGTGTTATATTATAATAGTTTCTAACAGACATCTACGTATTCTACTACACATTATACTATAATATACCCTAACTGACATCAAATTGGTTCTGTGTTTTATATGAGAAGCTTGTGTAACATACATCTTTACTTGTTTCTGTGTATTATACTATAATCTCCCACAACAGACATCTACGCGTGGTTCTGTGCGTTATACTAGTAGATCTACGTATTCATTATATATATGAATCCTTCATTTGATATCTAAAATATACTTGAATGAAATATCCCTTATTTATTACTGAAATATGAATCAAACTTTCAGACTCGGCATTTCTGGTGAAATATACCTGATAAGTGACTTAAAAATTTCATATCTGATTTGTTCCTAAATCAGAGTTGTCGGTATGATGTAATTTTACATCATCTTCAAAGACATATTGATACAAAACATCATGTAATGTCCGCGTCATTATTACTTCATATTTGTAGTTTACTGTTTCAAATTGTTCAAAAGTTGTATTTATTGCCAACAGTAAAATTTAGTAGTTTTTAAAACAATGCGATACTTGTAGTGTCTGTTTACTCGTCAAAATTACATGAACTTACAGATGACTAGTGTAAAAAAAAAAGTTATAATTCTTCATTTCGAAACGGCGATTTGTCTAGCTCAAATACTCGAAGGTTTCTCAACCGTTTTGTTTTTATATTTATAAGATAACAAAAGTTATAATTCTTCGTTCCGAAACGGCGATTTGTCTAGCTCAAATACTCGAAGGTTTCTCAACCGTTTTGTTTTTATATTTATAAGATAACAATTTTTACTTTAATTTATACTTTTCTTGTGTCCCACTAAAAGACAGAGTCAGGCGTTTAATTGTTGGGCTACATGTAGGAGGGTCCTAGGTTCGATCCAAGATATTCCACACAACTCACTCAGTTGTTCAGCTTTTGAGATATAATAAGTGTAACACTATATTCTAATATTGGGTTAAGAGTAGCTGTTTAGGCGGTCGGTACCACTAACTGACTGCCCTCCTTCAAGGCAGCAGTTCTAAAACAAGGATGAATATAACGGAACCTTACAGTGGGGGTATCTAACTTAACAGTTTAGTCCATGTAATAGTTCAGGCCAAAAATATCAAATGTTCTTTAATGATATTTATAGACGGCGTATCGTACCATCCACCAATCCTGACTGATAAGAACTGACTTAGCAAGAAACTGTAGGTTTAGCAGATCATAAAAAAATGTCATTTAGAATGAACTCAGAATTTCATATTACAATTTTAGTATAGTTTTACTGCACTGTTTAGCATGTCATACAACATTTATGTCACTTAGTGTGAACTAGATATTTTACATTCCAATTTCAGTATAGGTTTTACTGCGATGTTTAGCATGTCATGCAACATTTGTGTCACTTAGTGTAAACTAGATATTTCACATCCCAATTTCAGTATAGTTTTTACTGCGATGTTTAGCACGTCATTCAACATTTGTATCACTTAGCGTGAACTAAGTATTTCACATTCCAATTTCAATATAGTTTTTATTATCTCGACAGTGCCCATTTTATTATAATTATGTATCAAGCGTAGGTGATTTTAGTATTGTTAATTATTATTGTAGCACCACAGTATTGTTAAGATTACTGTAGTATCACTTGGTTGTTAAGGTTACTATGATATTACAGTGTCGTTAAGAGTACTGTAGTATCACTAAGTTGTTAAGGATACTATGGTATTACAGTGTCGTTACGATTATTGTAGAATCACTAAGTTGAAGAGGTTACTACAGTATCGCAGTATTGTTAATATTACTGTAGTATCACTAGGCTGTTAAGTTTACTGTGGTGTCACATTATTTGTTAAGATTACTGTAGTATCACTAGGTTGTTAAGTTTACAATGGTATTACAATGTCGTCAAGATTACTGGGTTAGTAAGTTTACTATGGTATCAAAATATCGTTAAGATTACTATAGTATTACAGTGTTCTTAAGGTTACCACAGTGTCATGGTGCTGTTAATATTATAGTGGTTTTATATCGTAGTTACAGTAACTGTGATATTGTATCTTTGTTAATGTTACTGTCGCTATATATTTTTTTGTTACTCTGGTATTACAATGTTACCAAGGTTACTGTAGTGTTATTTTATCATTGTTCTCGTAAGGTTACTCTAATCCCACTTTGTTGTTAGCGTTAATAGTGATGTTAAGAATATTATGCCAACATGGAGTTGCTAAGGTTACTGCTGTAACTCAGTACTGTTAAGGTGATAGCAGTAACACAGTGTCGTTTTACAAAACGTTCTTAACTCCTTTTGGAAATGCTTCTTATAAATATAAGAATTATTCATCTGACTTATATAGATTTACGTCCTCCAACCTGTGTTCAAACAGAATTAACGGCCCGGCATGGCTAGATGGTTAGGGCGCTCGACTCATAATCTAAGGGTCACGAGTTGGAACCCTTTTCACACCAAACATGCTTTCCATTTCAGCCACAGGAGCGTTATAAAGTGACGGTCAATCCCATTATTCGTTGGTAAAAGAGTAGCCCAAGAGTTGGCGGTGGGTGTTGATGACTAGCTGCCTTCCCTCTAGTCTAACACTGCTAAATTATAGACGGCTTGCGCAGATTTCCATCGTGTAGCTTTGCGCGAAAATCAAAAACAAATAAATAGCATTAATCTCTCGCTTTAGCAACTTTTTGTTTTTGTCGGCCATCTTTTTAAGATTCTGACTCTACCAAATGCGCATAAAAGTTCAAAATCAACTTGCAGCTTAAACTTTGAGGATGAACAACCCCTTCTCCTTTATCAGCTTCTGTTGAATAAGGAATCATACTTTTAAAGCGTTCTACGCATTTTCCTCATCATTGGACGATTTCCCCCTCTGTAAGATATTCGTATCACGTTCCAGTTGCGTTTCGAATATTGTCTATACACAATGCAATGGATTTACAAAGAATAAAACTTTTAAATGTAATGTACTTCCGCTACGTCATATCTTTTCATCAGAGAAGCCTTCAAGCTAATGTGGTGTAAGTATTGTGTTATTAAATCGGTATATAGGAAATGTACATCATAGAATAAACTCTCCAGGCTTGTGAAATGCAGTCATAATTCTATCGAAATCTAAAGTGTAAAAATAACTGAATGATATAACTGAAATCTTTCTATATGTTACTGACACTGAAACCTAAGTGTAAATTACCTCGTATTTTGTGTATTACACTTGTGTTTGTAGCAAGCGAACACTTGACTACAGAAAAGTGTATTCATTACTGATAAGCGCAATCATTTAAGCCTGATAACAGTAGCATGTTAGTGGCCCGGCATGGCCAGGTGGTTTAAGGCGTTCGACTCGTAATCTGAAAGTCGCAGGTTCGAATTCCCGTCGCACCAAACATGCTTATAATGTTATAATGTTACAGTCAATCCCACTATTCATTGGTGAAAAGATTAGCCCAAGAGTTGGCGGTGGGTGGTGATGACTAGCTGCCTTCCCTCAAATCTCATACTGCTAAATTAGGGACGACTAGCGCAGATAGCCCTCGTATAGCTTTGCGCGAAATTCAAAAAACAAACAAACAGTAACATGTCCATATAAAAACACGCGCGTTTATTTGATGATCAAAGTAGTCCATTTCTGTTTATTGCAATTTTGTTAAGTTTCATTGCTGTCTTCGCTCGATTGAAAATAACATCATTAGCTTCCTTGAGTTGTAGAATCAATATAATATTTGTTTAATTTTTGTTCTCCATCTAACCTGTTCTCCCTAGATTCTAATTTTTGAAGAACCAAAATCACCAACAAAGTAAATCAACAGTGAGTTTAAATACTTCCAACGCTAAAATCCAACTTTCGATTCCCTGTAGTAGAAAAAAGAACAGATAGTTTATTTAATATCCTTCCACTTGGCTCCCAATAACACAGCGATATGACTGCAGACTTACAACGCTACCAACCGGGTTTCGACAACTGTTGTAGGCAGAGCACAGATAGCCAGTTGTGTAGTTTTCTGCTTAATTTCAAATAAGGAAATAAAAGCTTTGGACTAAATGCAAACAAAGGGAAATTCCATGTAAACGCTAAGAAGCAAGATAAACGGACCTAAATGTAATATATATAAAATACACATATGTATCATATATATATGGGGCCCGGCATGGGTAGGTGGTTAAGGCACTTGACTTGTAATCCGAGAATCGCGGACTCGAATCCCGTCACACCAAACATGCTTGCCATTTCAGTCATGGGGGCGTTATAATGTTACGGTCAATCCAACTATTCGTTGCTAAAAGAGTAACCTAAGAGTTGGCGGTGGGTGGTGATGACTAGCTGCCTTCCCTCTAGTCTTACACTGCTAAATTAGGGGCGGCTAGCACAGATAACCCTCGAGTAGCTTTGTGTGAAATTCCAAAACAAACAAACTGACTTGGAGGTCAGTTTGAAGGTTAGAGCTATTTCAGTAGTTTAGAACTTTAGGACAACACAGTTTGCAAGATAATATATTTACTTTCTGTAAAGAAATCTTCCGTTCAAGATGTGTCATGATTTTGGGAACTTTTTTACTCGCGGTAATTAATGCCCGAAAACTGTGTTAAGCCTAGTTTTAATCGCAAATGCAAAGTTTGTGGCTTGGTGTTAAGTTGAATGCAGTCAAGATAGAGGCCGGATTGAATCTAAAGCGATAAGAAACACTAGATTCAAATCAAATTGCGAAGCAGAAGAAATAATAGGAATAAGATACTTTGTTATTTTCATTGTCTTAGGTCGTTCAGTGATATGACTGATCACGCCAATGGAAGTCATACGAAACACTTGAAGAACATGTAACATTGTTTCCACAAAATGACTAAAGGGTCCCATTCTTGCAGTGAAAATTAAAGTTGCAGTAGAATGACCTTAAGCAAAAGTAGCCTTACTTTGGAAAGTATTTTCGTCAAAATTTTTTTTTTGAAATTTATTGCGTTTTTCGCAGCAAGAGGTCGAACTCGAAACTTATGTAAAGTCTTATATGAGATACTGGTCTAGTGGATTTTGTCTTTTTCAGGGTTGACATCAAAATATAAAAATTTCTATACGATTGATTCACGAATTTAGGGTTAATAATATATTTGATATGCCAGAACTTTAGACGTGCATATAAGTCACAAGCAAAGGTGCCCAGCAATGTTGGCTTAGAAAATAATGCTATAAGTGTGGGCGTGAGCCGTATTTTCACTGTTTTAAGTCGTAACACACGAGCCATTCATCAGGTTCGCGCATTTCCCTATCGACTCCTGCTTCTCGTTCACTGGATTAATACTGCAGAACTGCAGTACCTGTAAACATTACATTGTTAATCTGAGTGCTTATCCATTTGAACTTTATTTTTTGAAAGTACACCTAAATTTATGGATATTATGGGATTGTTGTTAACATAAAAACGAGCAGTTAAACATAGTCTCTCAAAAAAAAAATGATTTAACAAGATTTTCTGTTATTGTATTTCTAGCTGCACTTTATTCGTGCTAATGTGTTATTTTTTTATAATTATTTACGTTACATAAGAGATCGTATGTATCTGAAAACACAGTAATACAGCAGTATGGCTGTGGATTCACACCACTAGAATATGGGCAGAACACAGATATGCCTTTGCGTAGCTTTGTGGCTAATTCCAAAACAATTAATCAATCAAACTCGTAACAAAATTCAAGAAATACAGTTGTTATTTTTATGACATTTCCTTACACAGCTGAGGCCATTTAAAATATTCTATAGACCACCCACTGGCACAGCGGAACATTTACTTATGTTTCCACATTTTTCCACCCATTGGCACAACAGTACATCTATTTACGGCACAACATTGTTCCATCCATAGACACAACGGCACGTCTACTTATGGCCCCATGTTGTTCCACACAGTGGCACAGCATAACGTCGACTTATGGCCCCATGTTGTTTCACTCAGTGGCACAGCGGCACGTCTTCTTATGGCTACACGTTGTTCCATTTGCTATGTTGAGTTAAAATATGTATTTTTTACCGTATGTCAAGAGAAACGATATTATATATATGTTTCGGAAGTTCGTGCAAGGCTTCCCAAGGGCTATCTATGCTGGGCGTTTCTGTGTGTCAAATGGTAGATCACAGGGAAGACAACTAACTACTCGACAGCGACCTTCGCCAACTCTTGGGCTACCGTAATCTACTAGCTGAGGTTTGCCGTTGCTCATATAACGTCTTCTCGGCCCCAAAATGTGGAGCTTCATTTGTAGTAACGGGCAGCAAACTAGGAACCATAAAATACACAATCCGGTATACTAAGCACTTTCTCACCCCCGACTCAAGTGTGTCCATACAAACACATTTAACCAAGCTAGTATGCATACAAACAAAGCCAGACAATTTTGGTTAATATTTTATTGCCTGATTTTCAAAACATAAGGGTTACTTTTAACCCAACTCTGCAAGATATCAAGTTAAATCTGTGTGCGTACGTGAAAAAATACAATCTTGATTGAGTCAAGCATGGCCTTGTGGTTAACGTGCCCGTTTACCATAAGACTGACAGCCTGCTATTCCTTGTTTAGAACAAACCAAGAACTTATCGTCCTTTCCCTGGATATAAGTAACTTGATGCCAATAAATAATCGTTTTAATAAGTCACCATCCATCAAATGCAAGCACACTTTGTATTGTTTTTTCCACTATAGGTAGATGCAACGCAAAAATAAATTAGCAAATACAAGAGATATTGGTTTTGAATAATGACCTATAATTAAATTCGTATCAAAAAAGGATAAAAGGATGTACGCGTGTAGGTGGCTGGGCATAGTCTGGTAGTTAGGAGGCACTTGATACGCAATTTGTGGGTTTTGGACTCGAATCCCCGTTCCACCAAACATGCTAGTCCTTTTAGTCATGGCAGCGTTATAATATTACTATCAGTCCTACTATTTGCTGGTAAAGGTGTAGCCCAAGAGATGGCAGTGGGTGGTGATGACTAGCCACCTTCCCTCTAGTCTTTCACTGCTTACAAATAATAACGGTTAGCACAGATTGTCCTCAAGTAGCTTTACGCGAAATTAAAAAACACAAAAAAACGTCTGCAGTAAGGATTAACAAAGCGAAGATTAAAACTTTTTAGTACCTGCATGTGTCGTATGAACCCTTGATATGATTGGTAACTTCTTAGTACCTACCCGTGTGGTATGAACCCCTGATGTGGTTGGTAACTTCTTAGTATCTGCATGTGTCGTATGAACCCCTGACGTGATTGTTAAGTTCCTGGTACCCTGTATGTGTTGTATAAACCCCTGATGTGATTGGTAACTTCTCAGTACCTGCATGTGTCGTATGAGCTCTTGACGTGATTGGTAACTTCTTAGTACCTGCATGTGCTGTATTGTATGAATCTCTGATGTGATTCAACGCTGTTCAAACAACATTCAAAATGAACATAAGCAGGGTAGCTACAAACTGCAGAAAGCTGGACCCCTATGTATACATTCTTTATGAGCTGAACATCAGCATTCATTCTGTATGGTAAAGGTTCTCAAACATCTCTAACGATATAGTAAAGCGTTACTGGACCGTCACATATTGTGTGAACTATAAACACCCTCATAAGCTGTCTCTGAGGTTCATATTTGGCATTTAAACTACTTCCAACAAAATATGCGCCCAATTTATTATTAGTAATTTTTTATTGGAGTACCATTGTGGTATTTAGTAAGCAGCCATTAAACTTCTTCTGTAGTGCAATTTTCTTATCCAATATTATTCCGAAATTTTTTAAACAGCACCTGATGTGTGGAAAAAACTCGTATTTCATACAGTAAATAAAACTGTGGTAAATTATACAGTTAATTTTCAGTGTTCTCTGTGATCGATATCGAATTTCAAGTAGGTTGAGTTCCGAGAGAATATCTGGCTCAAATCAATAATTTTTAATGAATCCACAAAACGATCCATAATGTTCTGTTGCACCGAGCATTTTATTTAAATTATACATAGTTTAAGGAGAAAAATATTTTTAAAAACTCAACAAAACTCAATAATCTGTTTAGTATTGAATAATTGTTTTTTTCTGCCCCATTACAACGACGAAATAATAAGTCAGTAATAATAGTGAGATAACAGTAAAAACTTATCCAACAACAATATTTTATGATGAAAGAACGAATCGGTAATAATAGATGACAATTGAGGTTTATGAGATAATAATATTTTGTAATAAAAGAACGAATTAGTAGTAATAGTTAGAAAACAGTAGAGACTTATGAAACAACAATATTCGTAGATAAAAGAACGAATCAATAATAATAAATGACGATAGAGGTTTATGAGATAATATTTTGTAAAAAAAGAACGTATCAGTAGTAATAGTTAGATGACAGTAGAGACTTATGATACAACAATATTTTTTGAGAAAAGAAAGAATCGGTATTAATAAATGACGATAGAAGTTTATGAGATAACAATACTTTATAAGAAAAGAACAAATCAGTAATAATAGATGACAGTATAGATTTATGGGATAACAATATTTTAAGATAAAAAAAACGAGTCAGTAATAATAGATAGATGACGATAGAGGCTTATGAAATAATAATATTCTGTAACAAAAGAACACATCAATAATAGTATTTATATAATACTAAAGTCTTACGAGATGACAACATTGTGTCTTCATTTAATCTTATAATGGACTCTGTTCTTGTATCAGTATCTAGGTGTATGACCAAAACTCCTGCGCCATGTACTGAATAGCATAAATTCATAAAAATATTTCTCACTTTGAGTATTCAAGATTCAGTCAAAAAAAATAACTACGTTATATTCAACAACAATTTCTTCATCAGAGAAAATGACTTTATAAAACAGGTTTCTTGTCAGAACAGTAACCCATTTTTCACTAGGATTGCACTTGAGGGTTTGATTATATCTTTATTAGTGTAATGTCTTAAATGTAGTACTGAGAAACTAGGGTTCTTATAAAAACTATTATTTTTTTCATTTCAATAAACGATATCATTTTAAAAAGAATATTAAAGTTTATAACAGTAAAATGTATGAAAATTTTGAGCTTTGGACGTTGAATCATTTTAATGCAATAAGTTTTGTATGGCTATAAAACATAATCCGAACACGTATCGTGTCAGTACTTCCCAAGACAAAACAGTTCAGAAAATATTTACATTTTATTTCAACGACGTATGAATACTGTGATAAGTAATTACTTGCGCAAATAGACGTCCGTGAGGCGGCGTTTCTAGTGATTTTTAGTTCTTTACTCTGAGTAATGAAGAATTTAGACCTCGTTTAATATTAGAAATAGAAAAGGTATCTTCAGGTAAGGACGGAGGAGGCCATGTTGCATTGATACTAGCTCCAAATGGAAAACAACCAAAATAAGAAAATTCCTGTATTTCGATTAGTTTAATATACCCTAACGAGGAATAGAACATTCTTATTAGAATAATAACATGTCTTGGTTGAAAATAGAACATTAAAAGTTCCATCTTTATGTGCACTGTTCCAAATATACACGAGTTGCCATTGGTAACGAAACGTCCTTAGTGTTGATCTAGTAACTGACCTCGCTACTAGTCTATCACGTGACGAATTAGCTATGTCAATCTTTTCACGTTAATTAACATCATATAATCCATAAAAAAGTGACATTAAACAACGTGTTTGATGAACCTAATTTATCGTTTCAAGATTTCATCACTGTGTTTGGAATTGTTCGATTTGTTAGGAGTCCTTACAATATTAGGTTTACAATTATTAATTTATATGATCCATCATAAGCTCGTGCTTTGCCACTGATTGTTTCCTCTTGTCTAATTCAACAGTGGAATTAGCAAGTCCAGTCTTCGCCATTTGTACTTTCGTGCCATATGCACAGACAAAATTTCCTCTTATAAAAATACAATTAATAGATTTTATACCATGAAAGATTAGCTATACTCATTTCTTTATAACTTATTCTTGTAAAAGCGATACTCATGAGCTCCATTTGAAGGTTTATTTATCTTGAAATTCTGTTTACAGCCTGCATCGTAATGTGTATGTTTTCTTATAGCAAAGCCACATCGAGCTATCTGCTGAGCCCACAGAGAAAAATCGAGCGTCTGATTTTAGTGTTGTAAATCCGTAAACATACTGCTGTACTAGCGGGGAGCTGCATTGTAATAATTAATGATATTGTGTTTTCCTTTTTCACGCATGCGTGATGACTATAGCTCGTTATCGCCATTTATTTCAGTTTCGTATTTACAAAGGCGGCAGTATATTTACACGACTGTTTAGTATGACTTAGTTGACAGTCAATTAAAGGACAGTTCGAGTTGATGTACAGTGGAGCGCCATTAAGCCGCGGACCAGTAAACCGCAAAATCGCTTAAGCCGCTGTAGCAAGTCTTGTGGGCGATGTGAGTGAGGATTATCGCGGCTCACCGCTAATTTAAGAACCTGTAAAAACGCGGCTTACGAATTTAATCCTGGCTTTATAACTTCAAGGGGATATTTAAAAAGGATTTGCTTTAATTTGGGAAATAAATAAAATATATTACAATAGAAATCGACCGTTAATCTACCTTATCCGCTCTCTATGTCAGCTTTATGGAGGCCGCCATTATTACCGAATCACACCTCTTCATACATTAAAGTTATTCCGCGGTAAATCCGTGAAAAAAGTGATCAATAATTAAAGTATTATTTTTAATTCGATAATCGATATAATGATCACGTAATGGCCCGGATGAGGCTCCTCGGCGGAGCTGTTGGCGACTTCGGCTTTTCAGTCACGAATGTTTAAGCCTCGGACCACTTAAGCTGCGGTTAAGCAGGTTGACCCCCCAAATACCGCGGCTTAACGGCGCTCCACTGTAATAATAGTTCCATTTCTCTCTTGTAAAAATTGTCAGCAAAATGCAACATCATGTCGAATTCAGCTTTAAATGTAGAATGGATCAGAGAAGTCGTGGATGACCAAAATCTTATCGCGAATTTCGTTTTCAATGTGGAACTGACTACTGACATAATAGTCATAATCTAATAACAAATTAAGTTTTTAATGTAAAATGGACACATACATATATCCACATGTATTATTTCTTTTTGAATTTCGCGCAAAGCTACACCAGGGCTCTCTGCGCCAGCCGTCCCTAATTTAGCAGGGAAAGACTAGGGGAAGATAGCTAGTCATCACCACCGCCACCAACCGACAACTCTTGGGCTACTCTTTTACCAACAAATAGTAGGATTGACCGTCACAGTATAACAACTTCACAGCTGAAAGGGTGAAGATGTTTGGTGTAAGTGGATTCAAACCCTCGATCCTCGGAATACAGCCGAGCGCCTTAGCCACCAGGTCATGCCGGGCCTTACATATGTATTATTGATCATAATGTTTTAAATACGTCTACACACACACACGTCCCTTACAAACATTTAAGTGTTGTGAAAGTGTACTCCTGATATTTTTCTTTTCTAATGATAGCTGTATCGGGTTTACGGATGCAAACACACATTTGCTTCACCACAGAACCTATTATTTGACCTGTTTGTTTGTTTGATTTCGCGCAAAGCTAGTCGAGGGACTAACTGTACTAACCGTCTTTAATTTCGATGACATAAACCAGAATAAAGACAACTAGTCAACACTACCCAACGCAAGCTCTTAGACCAATTTTTTAGCAAGGAATAGTGCAGTTGACCGTCATATTATAACACCCCAAGGCCCTCTGACTGCGAGTCCAGCGCACTAATCACCCGGCTATACCCAGCATTACTCAACAGTGTAAAGCCCTTTAAGATCATTTATACACATACCAGAATTATGTTTAGGTAGTAACATGACTTATGCACTTTACGTGGTATTAAACTTTGAAGCGCGTGATCTAAAATCTGTACAGCTATACAGTTACAACAGAAAGTGTTCCTACCCTTGCGACCCGAGTGGTTTTTTCTCATAACTTAAAAAGTATCACGATTAGGCTAGTAGAAGTATAATACATTATGAACATTATACTAACACGCATATATAAATTAAACGACAAATAAACTGTTTATAAACAAATAACCAAAAATAGGATGAGCAGAAAGTGTTCGTACAGTTCAGAACGTGTGAAGAAACTGATATTCCCGTAAAATTTTGTTTAGTTTGGCGAATAAACTTCATTATACAATTCCAGAACTAGACACTGAGTTCATAATTATTGGAATTTAGCCAGTAAAAAATGTACTTCCGGCAATTTAGCGCCGTCTCCGTCATTATCTGCTTGGTCATCATGGCGAACAGGAAACAACTGTCCAGTGATTTAATAAACCGAATTATTGTAAAATACAAGTCTCGTGTGTCTCTTTCCGGTATTGCTACACAACTTAATGTACCGAAATCTACTGTTCAAAGCATAATTGTCAAGTTTAAGCTTAGAGGATCAACTTCTAACCTCCCTCGTTCCGGACGCTCCACCAAAATTCTAGAGAGAACCAAGAGGAAGGTTCTCAGAGACGTTAGTAGGAACCCTCGTTTAACACGTAATGGCATACAGAAACTCGTAATGGAAACTGGGGTTGAAGTAAGCACCTCTACTGTTAAGAACATGTTACGCTCTTCTGGGTTCAAAGCATGCCGTCCTCGTAGAACTCCATATTTAAAGCCTGTTCATTTAGAAGCACGATTGAGGTATGCAAGAAAGCATGCAGGTAAACCCTTTACTTATTTATTGGAAGAGCATTCTTTGGTCAGACGAGACTAAAATCGAGCTTTTCGGCCACAATAATGATCGCTATATTTTCCGTAAGAAGGAGGAACGAAATATTCCAAAGAACACCGTCCCTACAGTTAAATACGGAGATTGCTCGATCATGCTATAGGGTTCCTTCAGCTCTTCTGGTGTAGGCAGCCTTCACCGCGTCAACGGAATCATGAAAAAAGAAGAGTACGTTGATATATTAGGTGATGCTCGGAACTTGCGACTTGGGCGTCGATGGATCTTCCAGCACGACAATGACCCTAAGCACACATCAAAATATGTGCAATCCTGGTTGCAGAGGAACCATATAAGCGTCCTGTAGTGGCCATCGCAGTCATCCGATCTCAACCCAATTGAATACGTTTGGCATGAGTTGAAGACCAGGGTTCATCAGCATCATCCGAAAAACTTGCAAGAGTTGGAGGCCTTCTGTAAAGAATAATGGAAGAAAATACCAGTCGAGTACTGTCAAACGATCATGGAGGGCTATGAGGAGAGATTGCGCCAAGTAATTCACCTGAAAGGCTACACAACTGACCATTAAAATAGACGCACGAACACTTTCTGCCCCTCCTATGTTTGGTTATTTGTTTATAAACAGTTTATTTGTCGTTCAATTTACATAAAAAATTATGTAGATGTGTGTTAGTATAATATTTATAATATACTATACTTTCATTGTCCTTATCGTGATACCTTTTAAGGTATATATAAGTTTTTATATGAGGAAAAACTACTCACGACGCAGGGGTACGAACACTTTCTGTCGTAACTGTAGGTGGCCATATGATTCGAAATCTTATGACGTCAGTTGAAAAGTAACTATAGCGCACTATTTCTTGCACAAACTAAACCAAATTATCGTATTTGTCTAATAACAAGCCCCACAAAGCTGTGCAGCCATACAACTCACCGACCAAAGTAGGACATACAACGTACGATTTATATTTTTTAATGGTCTCATATTTCAGTTTCGTGTTGGTCTCTTTTAGATATCGGTTTCAATTGCGAAATGTCTTTTGTAAAACTTGAAAACGAAACCCATAGCTACTGAAAAAACAAAACAAATAATAGCTTAGAAGAGATAGCGTTTATCTTAATATAAAGAAAGAAAATAAAGCTTTATAAAGAAAAAAATATAAACGATATTTTCTGGCAACATAATAATCCAACTTTTGTTCGAAAGTACAGGTACTTGTTATTAATACTGCCCAGCACGTGTTTACAGTGTAGTTACCATAGAAACAACTGCTGCTATGGACCGTTCTTGTGCTCGCCAATAATATTACGAAGATTGAAATGTCTGCATCAATTTTCAGTCGGAAGTAGGTTCGTGAACATATCTAATTTTGGTTTGTTTTTGTATCAGTTATTACTATTATTTAATTTTAAAAACTGTTTTCTAAAGGTTCTTATGGAAGTAATGGAAGCTAATTAAAAAATATCTATTACATGACTTATACATCTTATTAAGGACCATAGTATACGATTACATGAAATTTCATTCAAAATGTTGCAAAATTTTAAGTGTTTAGAGAGATGTATGGAAAACTCACCAGATGGCAAATACCTTAAACATTCACATTTCTTATTTTTAAGTATTTTTCAACAGAGAAATATTAGAAATTAGCAATAAAAGATGTTCGTTGTGGTTTTCTTTCATGTCGTGTCAAAACGTAAAGATTTAGATAACACTGGAGCACTAAGTTCAAAATTCTATTTTTGATGATGCCACTCCTCTGACCAGTAATTGTTTACTGCTGTCATGATCAGGCGTGGATATTATTTTAGTTACGTTACAATGCCATTTTTGATATCCTGATAAGTATTCCTGGCCTTTAATGTCATGTTCAGATGAGGGGGTGTTATGTTGGTGACGCCACTTTCTTGTTCAATAAATTTTTATATAAGTTCGTATAGACCTGAAATGTTATGTTGATATTGATCTGGTGACGTTATCAAATAACCATAAAGATTCTTAAAGATGTTGTTGACGTAATTGTGCCGTTACCTTAAGTTAAGTCAGAGTTTCAATGCTGTTCTAACACTTTCATTCACACATGTTTAAACGAAGACATAAGACAATAAAAAAGGCATGGCATTAGCATGGTATGAACTACTTCTTGTCACGCTAGCTCATGTTCTCTCCTTTTCAGCGCAACTGTATGGACTGACTATAACGTCCTTCTCTGACAAAATAAGAATTGTGAGCGACCAGAAAATCGTTAACAAAATTTATTTCAAATACTTTACCAAACATTCTCAAAGTTTTCAGGTGAATTATAATTTCTATTGAATCACCGTTTCGAACAACGTTCCCAAATGTGCCCGAACATGTGTGAAGCTACAATATCTGTGACACTTGTATGCATTTAAAAGACTTGTGGAAACTTGTTGAAAGGATAAATACGTTGCAGCAGTGGAAACAACATAAATACAGATATCACAAAGAAAAAGGAATGACAACTAGATGGTGAATGCATTACTGACTAACTGGAGTAACCATCTTTTGGATGCGTGAAATAAAAAGTCGTTTGTAACAAAGAATAGAAAACTTTGTTTCTGTTTTTCTCCCTTAAAATAATAAACATTAAAAGTGCAATAATATAACATAAAGGTATCAGTACTGATAAGAAAGACGTGTTTTCAAAAATTCTATCAATATGAAATTAGATGATGGTGTCCAATCCCTATGACAACCATCCTCATGTCATCTTTTATCACTGTGTCAAAGTTAGTGCTGATTAATCAAGAGATGTGAGAGCGTGTAATGAACGGATACACCCACACATGTTTACATTTATTTATATAGAAATTATAAAAAATACAAAAAGAATGTGAATATGGTGTATAATATATAAGTATTGTGCAAGTTGTTTGCTTTATATAGTAAAGTACAGCTTTTTTTCATGTAACTATACATTTTGCCCCCCGCTAGTACAGCGGTATGTCTCCGGATTTACAACGCTAAAATCAGGGGTTCGATTCCCCTCGGTGGGCTGAGCAGATAGCCCGATGTGGCTTTGCTATAAGAAAAACACACAAACACACACACTATACATTTTATCAGTGTACGACTGTGTAATGTTATTCGAAATTACACTACTGCTGCTAGGCATTACCTTTATGTTAGCGTAGTACTTTTTGTTTGGTTGGATGCCAACCAATTAGTTTAAAATACCACCACGTTCTGTATTGTGATGTAATACATTTTCAAATGAGAAATGGTCAACATTCTCGTGACATCCACCTTTTATAACATTTTCTTTCTCATCGTTTCTTTTAAATTTTTAGATTTTCCACTCTGCATCCAAAATGTGTTAAACAACCAAATTCTTGTTACGTTCATGTGTAAGATGTATTCAAACTTCAAATTATTCTATTTTTCTAAAACTGAAGTTTTCTTTATTTTCTTAATGAAACAGAACATTTTAATCAATCTCCCAGAATGCAATTCTCCGTTATATTCCTGTTATTCAGAATTTCAGTTATAGGTTGAAGGAAATGGAAAGCAATACTAGACTTAGATATATACATATATGTATATACAAACATTAAAATATGATTAAACACAAATCTACATGATGGGTTAACTATGCTACGGCCACCACAGGTATCGAAACTTCCGCTTTTTAGCGATGTAAGTCGTGAATACAAAAATGGTTAGTTAAGTTACGTTAAAACGACTTTTTATGTGTAAATCAGCTGGGTATGTGGTATCTACAGCTGCTATATAGCTGTGGTGTAACAGAATGTATCAGAACAACATTTTGACATTGTTTCACGTTGTGCAAGTAGTATAATGCCACGAAAATTGATCACTTTTGGTGAGAGTATGTAACAGTACTTTCCATTGTAAAATATTCAGATCATTAACGGCACTGGAAAACAAAGAAACGTCTATAACCTTGGGAACTCAGGACTATCCTGAAAGAGACCTGCAACAAGTCGTATCCCAACCGTCGTAAGCAAAATGTGGCATCTTGCAACATACTGAAATGCTTGAACACAGAGGTCATTAGCAAAATAAGTCTAAGCACCCAAGGCAATAGTACCCAAAATTTAACAAGAATCTCAGTATGAAAAAAAAAGGATGAAAGTCACGTGCACACGAGTTTCTTCTATAACATATTCAGTTATCTGTCACTTACCTGTAGCAACTTGAGAAATGAAACGGGAATTGATGCTATTCCATTCGAAAACATTCCAGTTAAGCCGCCAGATATAGCTTCTATGGATTTCTGTGTGATCAGACTGTTAAACATGGTTTGTGAAAATCTCATCCTCGTACACTAGATTGCTTATGAAAAGCATATAGGAGTGATGTGCTTTGGAAATGAAAAACTCATACGGGATCTTTCACAACAGAAATATGTTGTAAGGCTATTGTTAACATGTTCTTTCATGAAATAGAGCATAAACAAACGTGACGACATGCACTGTAACGACGTGGTAGGATCCAAAATATTTTAATATAGCGTACATTCCACTAAATGTTTCCTACACGCGTGATTCAAACTAGGACTCGCAACCTAACCAGTTGTTGTTTTTGTGCAAAGTTTTAGTTTATTGATTTAATTTTTTTAATGGCACGTCTTTTGAACTTCACCTACAGGTGAAAGACGTGTGTTGAGATCTGACAAATACTAAAACCCACATAGTTTATCCTATCTGTTCTGTGATAGGTTATTAAATTCTACATATAACACTCACCACCTATCTTTAAATTACCTGTCTCTGCCCTCTTCGGGTATGAAAATCCAACTTTTAGCGTTATAAGCCTTCAGACTTACACTGATCTGCTGGGAAGAGAGGCTTTATGTAATTAAGTTAAGTTTACAACATCAAACTGCACACTCTTCACTAATAAATTAACATAATATTATTTAAGGTTACACTTGAAGCCATTTTTAGCCTAACTGCTATAGTACTGAACACATGCGACGAACATATACGACCTGATTTGAAAATAAAAACTTCAGTTTATGTGTAATGCTGAAAAACGGATAGTTTTTAGCGAAATGTTATTCGCTGTAAAAAAAAAAATTCATTTTTTTATCAAGTCCAGTGTTAAGAATGTGCAACATAGGTGGCTACACTCAGTGGCTAAATTTTGTGTACGGTTCAGTATAAACTAATGCTGGCCCTGATCCTGATTTCTGGCATTTATTGGTGTAATAATTAGTGAATTCAAAGAGGTAGCCCCAAACAACCAATCAAAACTCACCTGCTAGGTTAGGGGCGCTGTCAGTGCGCAACACTCGGACGCTCTTTGTTGACTGAGCTCTTAAATTGTTCTCTAGTGACTCCTCAGACTTCGATGTTTCCATGACTCTGCTAACAGGACGTATCCTGGAGTCTCCGTTGTCCAAGTAGAATGTATCAACATCACGAAATTCTTTCTTCAACTGAGAAAAACTGCGAACCTGATAAATACAGACAATCTTGGGTAAAATAAATGTCTCGCGAAACGTTCGGAATAAACTGACGAAATAAATTGTCACGTCTGTCAACATCGAAGTAAAATCTTAAACGTAAAAAAGACATGAGACATTGTCTATATGTTGTTTCAGTTTTCTGCGAGATATTCGCGTAGGTCTAGACAGCTGTTCCAATTTGTGATTTGATAGACTGGACTGCGGTAGTTCCAAACTCTTTTAGTCTGAAGCTTACTTGAACAGAATAAAAAGGTTTGACCCCAACCTTTAAAAGTACCTCAAAATGTGATTATTTCATGAACTAATGAACTTTAATTATATCTACAAAATACTTTTTCTGTTTAATTTTATTTGTAATTTAAAGTTGCTTTTTAATATCAATTTATATGTATTATAATTAGACCATTAGCAGTTTTCTTTACGTTTGGGTTAAATTTGTAGAATGATGTGTAGTTAAATACACACTTAAATTTATGTAAGGTTATTTTATTTTCATTTTAAAATATGAAGCAATTCTAATTGTTCTGAATTTCACGCAAAGCTACACGAGGGCTATCTGCGCTAGCCGTCCCTAATTTAGTAGTGTAAGACTAGAGGGAAGGCACCTAGTCATCATCACTCGCCGGCAACTCTTGGGCTACTCTTTTACCAACGAATAGTGGGTTTAACCGTCACTTTATAACGCCCCCACGGCTGAAAGGGCGAGCATATTTGGTGTGACGGGAATTTGAACCCGCAACCCTCAGATTACAAGTCGAGCGCCCTAACCACCTGACCATGCCAGGTTAAAGAAATCCTGTAATTTAATTAATTTAATATCTTTATTTTTGGTCCACATTTTTTATTTCCCTCCCAGAAAAAGCTTCACGGCCCCAAGAGAAACCATAGCACCCACTCTGGGAAACACTAGACTAGAGGGAAGGCAGTCGGTCAACATTACTTATCCCAACTCTATTCAAGTGTTAGGAATTTTACTGTCGCTATGTGGTAATAAAAGTATGCGATGTATGTTCCCTCGGATTTACGAAACGACATGCTATTAGAGAAAATGTCTAGAATTAAAACCAGAACGAATCCACAAAAACAAATCTGAAATATTAAAACACACAAAAATAGACGATGCTATGTGAAAGGGTCAGTAACCTTTCACTGTAACCTGAGTTACAGCATGCAGTAACCTGAGGAGAAACAAAAAACGAAATAAAACATTAATTAGAATGAAAACCGTTTTATTTAGATGTGTCTAACGCTGTGGGATGCACTTATTACGTCATGAGCACAAAATTACAAAAAAGGTTGCACTCATATTTCGCGTATGCAAAAATAAATGTATTCCGAAACAGTTTGGCTGTTGGGTTAAGGCGTTCGACTCGTAATCTGAGGGTCACGGGTTCGAATCCTTGTTGCACCAAACATGCTCGCCGGAAGCTTTATAACGTGACGGTCAATTCCACTATGCGTTGGTAAAAGAGTAGCCCAAAAGTTGGCGAGGGGTGGTGATGAGTAGCTGCCTTCCCTCTAGTCTTACACTACTAAATTAGGGACGGTTAGCGCAGATAGCCCTTATGTAGCTTTGCGCGATAAAAAACAAACAAATTCCGAAACATTCAACTAAAGTAAATAAATCGTTTCGCTATCCAACTCTCAACTTATATATTTCATTTCACTCCTTCCTCCGAAAATCACAAAGTAAATATGTGGTAAATATGGGCTCTATTCATCACGGGTATCGAAAACCCGAATTTTACCATAGTAAACCTGCAGACTTACTGATGAGCTCTTGGGGATCCAACTTCATGAACAGCATTAAACGTTTTTTGTTTTGTATGTGTGCGGTTTTGAGCTTACCAAATAACTAAACAATGTTATTATTTCCTGGTTTGAAATTAACACTGTATGCCCGGGCATCATTTACTCCACAACAAAGGTTTTAGCAGTATCAAAACTATAAAGACTTAAGGAATACAAAGAGGTCACATTCTCGGTCAATTTGACCGAGCTCATTTAACTGTTACGCTTGTTTAAAGGCAGACTTTGTGAAAATTATTCTGCAACTATACTTGTAGTAAAATTCGTGTTTTCAGTCAATGGCTGTACCATTGATGTTGGTAATTTGGGCAAATGTATATTTGTTGTTCTGGTTTCTAAACTGTCTTTAAATATCAATGCTTTTGTCTTGATTTACTTACTGATTAAGTATTATTTTATTATAATTTACACCTTTTACAATACGAACAAATCTTCCTTACTGTAAACAATGTCTTTAAATGCGATCTTACTATCCTTTTTATTCTATAACTAGGAAATCGTTTTATTAAATTCTTTATTTTCTTATGAAACTATTCATAAGTACTTGTTATTTTATAAATATGGACTAATATTTTACAGAGATTAACAATGTACTTATATGAGATAAAACTATAAAATTTGAAATATAACCCTGCTAAAGTGCTTTATGAAAAACTTCACCGTCTAATACTTACTTCTTGTTAGATACTAAAGCTTCCAATAAAAGTAAATTGTTGAGTTTCTTAAAGTTCAACCGTGAACTTTACATTATCATGTCTGCCGTTCAGATGTTCACGTAACCGATTTTGATGTTTCATATCGTTAAATATTGCAAAAGTATCACCCGTATACCATCATTAGCATATAGATTTGATACTATTCGGGCGTTCCTTCAACCATTGTTTTCCAAGGTAGCACAGACATAGATTAGCTAATGACTGAGACAATCTGGAACCAATATTAGCTCTATCTGTCAGAACAAAGTTATTATCATCAGAAAGAAAATGGGACTTCTTGGGAAGCAGTTCTAATAGTTTTTTGAAAGGCTGTCTTACAAGCTCTGTAATGTCTCCTTCAAAGGAATAACCGCATATAACGATTCATCATCAGAACAAGCACAGTATTTATTTCTATTTAATTTGAGATCCTAAACTTCACTGGAAAACATAAAATTCTCTTTTATAATATGAATGAAATGGGTAAATAATTGTGAAGTATTTTAGCTTACGTAAAATATATAAGAAACAATTCGACTTTTCAATATCCATAAGACCTACGCAGTACCTTATTTAGTATTCTATAACAGGGTTGGGTAGAATATACCAAGCTGATTCTTTCTGAAGGCTGGCAGGAGAATAATAAAATAATAAATAATAAAATACAACTGGGCCTTTTCAAGCGGATTTTCTTCCTCCTGTGACTTTATCATACTTGATTTTTGTGCTTTTTTTATATGTGCACAGGATTAGCAGTCAATATTAAAGGTTTTTCAACTGAATCTTCATTGTTTAAGGTGATTTTGTTTCCTGAATGTTCTATTAGGATTTTTTTGCAATTTTCGTCGATCTCTATTACTAACTGTAATGTGTATCTAAAACTACTAACTGTAATGTGTATCTAAAACTACTAACTGTAATGTGTAGCTAAAGCTGCTAACTGTAATGCATACCTAAGATTTCTAGTTATAAAGTACATCTGTCTGCTAACTTGTATTTGTTTACACATTTCTCCTTTTCGTATGTGCTTTAATAAGCTTTTACATTTATAAACGCTTTAATAAGAATGGGCGAATAGAGACAAACCTTTGTTTACCTTCTATCTTAACCACTGACATTGAATAAAAACCATCTTACGAATCACTACACATATTAGTGTTCTCAAACTTTAAAAGTTGTTTTGTCTCAGGTAACACATACACACAAACAGACTAAGCAGGGTGAGCTGCACATTTGCAAAGATGGCGGTAGCTGACACATTACACACATGTGAATATCACAGGATGAGTTGCACATAGTTGCAAAAGCACACACAAATAGACCTAGCAAGCAGAGCTGGACGTGGTTATGATGTCACACACGAGTGACTAACAGGCTTAGCTGCGCATGGCTACGACATCACAATAACATAGATGTAGCAGGCTTAACTAACGTAACTACTACATCACAAGTAAATGGATGTAGTAGGCTTAAATGCGCGTAGCTATCACACCACACACGAATGGATGTACCAGGCTTACCTACTTATTTGCAAACATTGAAAATGTCACACAAAGACAAATATAGTTCACTGAGCCGAAAAGCTTCAAAGGTAGTAACAAAATGATATTACCTTCAGACGAATTAATACAACTGAGCCACAAAACTGACTCTTTTTGGTATAATTTAATGATTCAAAGCAGTTTTCTAAGTCAGAAAGATAAAACACCTGATGTCACTTAGCATACATATGGCATAATGAATAATTTCTTTGTTTGTTTTTTAATTCTCTATATTTTGTCTCGATATAAGTCTGTGTGACTGACAATTCCATAAGTTGAGTAGGAACTGAATAAACTTTCAAAAAAGGCTTAAGGTACGAAACAACTAATACAGGTAAGCTTAAGAGATACAGTTACGACAGAAAGCGTTCGTACTTCTAAGTGTTTTTTTGCTCATAACTTAAAAAGTATCACGATTAGGCAAATAGAAGTGTAGTATTTTATAAATATCATACTAACACATATCTACATAATTTTTATGTAAATTAAAAGACAAATAAACTGTTATAAACAAATAACCAAAAATAGGATGAGCAGAAAGTGTTCGTATGGTTCAGAACGTGTGAAGAAACTGATATTCCCGTAAAATTTTTAGTTTGGCGAATAAACTTCATTAAACAATTCCAGAACTAGACACTGAGTTCATAATTATTGGAATTTAGCCAGTAAAAAATGTACTCCCGGCAATTTAGCGCCGTCTCCGTCATTATCTGCTTGGTGATCATGGTGAACAGGAAACAACTGTCCAGTGATTTAAAAAACCGAATTATTGTAAAATACAAGTCTCGTGTGTCTCTTTCCGGTATTGCTACACAACATAATGTACCGAAATCTACTGTTCAAAGCATAATTGCCAAGTTTGAGCTTACAGGATCAACTCCTAAACTCCCTCGTTCCGGACGCCCCACCAAAATTCCAGAGAGAATCAAGAGGAAGGTTCTCAGAGACGTTAGTAGGAACCCTCGTTTAACACGTAATGGCATACAGAAACTCCTAATGGAAACTGGGGTTGAAGTAAGCACCTCTACTGTTACGAACATGTTACGCTCTTCTGGGTTCAAAACATGCCGTCCTCGTAGAACTCCATATTTAAAGCCTGTTCATTTAGAAGCACGATTGAGGTATGCAAGAAAGAATGTAGATAAACCCTTTACTTATTTATTGGAAGAGCATTCTTTGGTCAGACGAGACTAAAATCGAGCTTTTCGGCCACAATAATGATCGCTATATTTTCCGTAAGAAGGAGGAACGAAATATTCCAAAGAACACAGTCCCTACAGTTAAATACGGAGATTGCTCGATCATGCTATGGGGTTCCTTCAGCTCTGCTGGTGTAGGCAGCCTTCACCGCGTCAACGGAATCATGAAAAAAGAAGAGTACGTTGATATATTAGGCACTTATATAAAAAATGATACTTGGAACTTGCGGCTTGGGCGTCGTTGGATCTTCCAGCACGATAATGACCATAAGCACACATCGAAATATGTGCAATCCTGGTTGCAGAGGAACCATATAAGCGTTCTGGAGTGGCCATCTTAGTCACCCAATCTCAACCCAATTGAAATCGTTTGGCATGAGTTGAAGACCAGGGTTCATCAGCGTCATCCGAAAAACTTGCAAGAGTTGGAGGCCTTCTGTAAAGAAGAATGGAAAAAAATACCAGTCGAGTACTGTCGAACGAACATGGAGGGCTATGAGGAATGATTGCGCTAAGTAATTCACCTGAAAGGCTACATAACTGACCATTAAAGTAGACGCACGAATACTTTTTGCCCCTCCTATGTTTGGTTATTTTTTTATAAACAGTTTATTTGACATTCAATTTACATAAAAATTTATTTAGATGTGTGTTAGTATAATATTTATAATATACTGTACTTTCATTATCATAATCATGATACTTTTTAGGTTATGAGGAAAAAACTTCTCACGATACAAGGGTACGAACATTTTCCGTCGTAACTGTAACTAGTGTAAGTAAATAAAAGATAAACACCTAAATACGTCGTTTAATACGTTACTATCGAAATGTTGTATGGGATTTTCGTAACATGTTGCCATACTGACATGAAAAAAAGACAGAGTTATCTTTTTGAGGGTTCTATAAACATATGATATAATAATAACGCTTGGTATGGTGTCATTTCTATTACACAAATACATATATAGCTCAGTACATTTATTTTACTACCTTTCACTAAACAATAAATTTATAAATATTCCTGACAGTGTATCTCAGAAAGGCTGGTATGGGTATTAACACTTTTACTAATAAAGCAGAAACAACGTTTCGACTTTCCTAGGTTATCTTCTCTAATTAGTGAAAGTGTTAATACCCATTCCAGCTGTTCTGAGATACATTTTTACTGTAAGTGGGTTTCTCGTCACCAAGATATACATTGTGTAGTGCAGCTCCACCTATTATAAATATTTCTATATCAGTTACATTCCTAAGCTTATTAACAATTCCTAATAGTATTTTTTCCCCATACTAACTGAGTCAAACGGTCAGTTAATCAAATTAAAGAGGATAACCTAGTGATCATCCAGATTTTGCAATATTAGCCTTTTAGGTCAAAATGTTTAATCATCACGTGCCAATCTTCAAATACAATCCTGAAAATCCATAGAAAAAATATTTTCCTGAAGTATTTATACTAAGAGTCGTAAATATCTTCTTTCATCGTGTTTATGATTTTCATAACACAAGCAACTGTGATCGTCGTAAGAGTTCTGTTATCATCCACATGATTTCATGACTCAAGTTGTGCTAGAGTTGAAAACACTTGCAGAATGAAATAGAAAAAAAAACGTTAATAAATAAGCAACAAAAAAATGCAATTAGAGCTTTATTTTTGTTGTTTGAACTTATTTATGATCTTATTACGAAACGATTAGTAAGTAATCTGATGATCGCGGGTTCGATTCCCCGTTACACCTAACATGCTCGCCATTTCAACCTTGAGAGCGTTATAATATGACGGTCAGTCCCATTATTCGTTGGTAAAAGAGTAGGCCAAGAGTTGGCAGTGGATGGTGATGACTAGCTGCCTTCCCTCTAGTCTTACACTGCTAAATTAGAGATAGCTAGCGCAGATAGCCCTCGTGAAGCTTTGCGCTAAATTCAAAAAACAAACAAACAAAGCTATTATAAATAAAACCCATAGTTAAAATAGATGTGTTTAAAACTATCATATAGAAAATACATTTGTTCAGAGGCACTTTAAAACTCGTAAGAATTAACCAAAAATATTTCTGGATACGTTATAATGAGTTTGAAAACTGTTTCAGTGAACTTCTTGTGGATTTCAACCACCATAACAAACCTATCCACGAGTAAAACTACGGTGACCATCATAAGTCCTGAACAGCGTCCATTGTTTCTAAAAATACCAGGCTAAATGACACGAATGTTACCGAAATCGTTATAACTGTCAAAGGTAATAAAAAACACAAAATAAATATAATTCTAGTTTATAAAAAAAGAAAGAAATATGTTATTTTTTGCAAGAAAAATATATTTATATCATTTTGAAACTTCATGTTCCAGATAGAACCTTTTCTAAATAAAATATGATTCTCATGGTTTACCTAATGGCTTCGTTCTCCCGGAACAAATAGTTATTAATATATCATAATTCTAAGCGGGGCTTTGATCATAACAGCCCTTTAGATACGTAATACAAATATAATTTATTTTATTTCATTTTTATATGGCGTTTTATTTATAATAACTACATTACGAGCAGTTCTGTCTTATAATATTAAATATGGTTTTATATCTATAATAACCTCTAGTAGTTTTATATTATAATAATTGTGAATTTGTTATTTTATTTATAAATCACCCTGTAGCTCTTAGCATGCAATAAATAAGCTAATTATATGACGTCACAGATACGTAACGGATTAATATGTTCCACGTCACATCTGCTTTAAGCAGTACCAATACTCTTAAAAAACATAAATCTTAGGTGGTTTATCGCATTGCTGTAAGTTAAATATTTTATAATCGACCCTTTTTCTAATTATTTATACGCTTAACGTCCCCGCTAGTCCAGAGGTAGGTCTACGGATTTACAACGCTAAAATTAGCGGTTCGATTCCCTTCGGTGGGCTCAGCAGATAGCCCGATGTGGCTTTGCTATAAGAAAACACAAACACACACACTATGCTTAACGTGAGCTTTGCATGGAATTACATCATCAAAGTTCGCAGCTCCCTCTGGCTAACAAATAAATTATAAGATTAGAAACATACAGCTTACAACATTGCCGTTATCTATACCATAACTGGCTTCCTTACGCCCAATCTTATTATTCGAAAGTGGACTATTGAGAATTGTAGTTTCTAGTTTGTTGTAACATCAAAAATATAAGTTTTGGTTTTCATGCAGTGTTCTTTTTTATTGTTTAAAGGTAGATGATTTCTCTAAAGTTGCACTTGCTGTATCGTGAAAAAGTAATATAAATAAAGGACAAACGATATATAACGTTTCAACTGAAAGTTTTCCGTGTTGTAAGCCCAAAAGTTTAATGAGTTCTGGAAAAAAGAGATAACATTACAGCCGATAGAGACTCGGAACACGCGATATATATACAGTTTAAACCATACAATATGGTTTTCTCATTAGAAACACGTGTAACACAAGTACTTTTTCTTTATTTTTCTTTTTTAATTTCGCGCAAAGCTACACGAAGGCTATCTGCGCTAGCCGTCCCTAATTTAGCAGCGTAAGACTACGGGGAAGGCAGCTAGTCATCATCTCCCACCGCCAACTCTTGTACTACTCTTTTACCGACGAATAGTGGGATTGATCACACATTGTAATGCCCTCACGGCTGAAAGGGCGAGCATGTTTGATACGATAGGGATTCGAACCCGCGACGCTCAGATTACGAGTCGAACGCCTTAACCCACCTGGGTAAAACAAGTAAAGAGAGATGAACATTATTACCAATCTTATTGTTGTGGTGTTGCATCACTCCAAATGTTCATCAACATTATTCTTCTACTCTCTTGTACAATCGTCATAATATACAATTGTATTTTCTTGAAAAAATCATCATTTCAAGTTCTTTATGAATATACAGTTAATTTTCTGTAAAATTGTAATTTCAAGTTCTTGTTAACATAAAAATTCCAGGTTCTTCACTGAATATATTTCTAGTTTGTTGTGAAAAATCACCATTCCAAGTTTTTTTTATGGAATATACAGGTAGTTTTTCGTAAAATCGTAATTTCAAGTTCTCATTGGAATAAACCTCTAATTTGTTGTAAACTAATTCCATGTTCTCCATTGAATATATTTCTAGTTTGTTGTTAAGTAATAAATGGAATCTTTTCATGGAATTTACCACTAAGTTGTTGTAAAATCATGATTGAATTATTTCTCTACGTAATCATTATTAAAATGTATTGTTTTGGTTATTTGAAACATAGAACTACAGTTTTGTTCAAAATGTTTGTATATTTTGTAACAAATGAGATTGTTATTATTAATGTGGAATACAAATACACTTAGGTCTGTCAAACTGAGGAATGTATATTATGTTAAACATCTACATATTAAAGTTGTATAATGAGACAGGTTATTTAGGCTTTATAAACGATTTGTTAGAACAACAAACAATTTTATAAGACTCTCCTAGAAATATTTGTAATTCGATATATCACTTGTGACAACAAACTCTTACCAAAGCATATATATATAATAACCAAATATGAGATCAATTTTTATAAATAGCGTCTATAGCCTTATATCAATTTATATTAAACGTTCAGTGGTTAGTTCGTTCTCCTCGTACTCTAAACACCAGTATAACGCGATCAGACATGCTGTCAATGAGGTTATGGATGTAATCTATCATGATTTTATTCCAAATTGTTACTAGAGGGCACTGCAACTTAGATACAGTAGCTAGTCTAGTTTTGTACTTTGCAATTTTTTATACCCAATAGTTCTCAATGGGATTACAATCTAGAGTTTTTACTGGATATGACAATCTTGTAATGTCCTCTTTGGCGAGATAATCCGGTACAGTGTGCATACTGTGGGTAATGGCATTATGATTCTGGAACACATACTTATTGCCAAACTTTACCCTAACATATGATAGAAATATCTCATCCACATGATGTCTGTCGGAGGCACCATTGACGTTTCCCTGAAGAATATGAAAATCAGTTTTTCCACCATGATGAATAGCTGCCCAAACATGTATTGCACCACTTCCAGTATGTTCTCTATGGGAAAGACAGTCTTCCAACATCTCTTCTCTAGTAAAACGACGAGCACAAATTCTATTATTAGCTCTAACAAGCCGGAAGCAGGACTCATTTGAAGAGTTGACA
This sequence comes from Tachypleus tridentatus, assembly GCF_004210375.1. NCBI lineage: Eukaryota > Metazoa > Arthropoda > Merostomata > Xiphosura > Limulidae > Tachypleus > Tachypleus tridentatus. The sequence continues at coordinate 145,319,802 of NC_134834.1, forward strand.
TGTCTCCAACGCCCTAACTATAAGTTGGCATGCTGTCTTGTCCAAGTAACACAGTGACAGCGATGAATTCTCGTTAATTTTGGTTTGCAGATAACGTTGTTTGGTCAGTCTCTCGTTCACTGTTCTTCTGAATACACTGGAATGAATGTGTCCAATCATTCCTGTCGTAAAGTGTTACAAGACTTTTTTTTTTTACCTTGATGTGTTAACCCGATCAAAACACTGTTATCTTGGGCAGTACATTTTCTTTTGTAATTTAACAGTAGACTTTCCTGGAAAGTGTTTCCCGTAGTCCAATGATGTTTCAGGATTCTGGATAGAGTGTGTTTCATACTACTTCTGGATAGTCAAAAATTTTAACGCTCTATTACCTTTAATATGTGACGAGGCTTAATTCTACATGAAGTACAAGAAAACTATCTGAGCAAAGGGCTGATCTGTTTCGAAACAGGCTATAACAGAAGCACGTCCTCTCACACAAAACAGGTGTGTGTCTGTGTTTTATAAACCTATGTGCAAGACAAACCAGAATAACAACTCATATATGTTTGTGCGATCATACGTTGCCTCCTCTGCTTAGGGCCTACATGGCCAGGTGGGTTAAGGCGTTCGACTCGTAAGTTGAGAGTCGCGGGTTCGAATCCTGGTCGCACCAAACATACTCGCCATTTCGGCCGTGAAGGCGTTATAATATGACGGTCAATCCCACTATTCATTGGTAAAAGAGTAGCCCAAGAGTTGGCGATGGGTGGTGATCACTAACTGCTTTCCCTCTAGTCTTACACTGCTAAATTAGGTACGGCTAGCGGAGATAGCCCTCGTGTAGCTTTGCGCGAAATTAAAAAAAAAACATAAACATTCTCTGCTTATCAATAAAAGTGTTAATACCCATAGCAGCCGTTTTAAGATACATTTTTATTTCAAGTGGGTTTATCGTCATCAAAAAAACCACATTTTTGACCAAAATGTTTGCAAACTGTTCTCCATTTGATATTATTATTTAGATGTGTGGAGTAGTTATTGAGTAGATGTCCGAATTGTAGCAAACTACTTCAGGTAATCAAAACAGTAAAATCATAAAAAGTCTATTGTTTTGATTACTTGAAGTTATACAACAAACTAGTTTGGTTTATCTGGGGTGATAATTTGTTGTATAACTATTATTTAAAAAAGCGTATGATTTATCTGGAGTGCTAGCTTGTTATAAAACTATTATTTAAAAAGTGTCTGGTTTATCTGGAGTACTAGTTTGTTGTATAACTATTATTTAAAAAAGCGTCTGATTTATCTGGAGTGCGAGCTTGTTATACAACTATTATTTAAAAAGTGTCTGGTTTATCTGGAGTACTAGTTTGTTGAAGAACTATTATGTAAAAAATGTCTCGTTTATCAGGAGTGCTAGTTTGTTGTAGAACAGTTATATAAAAAGTGTCTGGTTTATCTGGGGTTCTAGTTTGTTGTATAACTATTATGTAAAAAAATGTCTGGTTTATCTGAAGGCTAGTTTGTTGTACAACTATTATGTAAAAAAGTGTCTGGTTTATCTGGAGTTCTAATTTGTTGTAGAACTATTATTTAAAAAAGCGTCTGATTTATCTGGAGTGCGAGCTTGTTATAAAACTATTATTTAAAAAGTGTCTGGTTTATCTGGAGTACTAGTTTGTTGTAGAACTATTATATAAAAAGTGTCTGGTTTATCTGGAGGCTAGTTTGTTGAAGAACTATTATGTAAAAAAATGTCTCGTTTATCTGGAGTGCTAGTTTGTTGTAGAACTGTTATATAAAAGGTGTCTGGTTTATCTGGAGTGCTAGTTTGTTGTAGAACAATTATTTAAAAAGTGTCTGGTTTATCAGGAGTGCTAGTTTGTTGTAGAACAGTTATATAAAAAGTGTCTGGTTTATCTGGGGTTCTAGTTTGTTGTATAACTATTATGTAAAAAAATGTCTGGTTTATCTGAAGGCTAGTTTGTTGTACAACTATTATGTAAAAAAGTGTCTGGTTTATCTGGAGTTCTAATTTGTTGTAGAACTATTATTTTAAAAAGTGTCTGGTTTATCTGGAGTGCTAGTTTGTTGTAGAACTATTATTTTAAAAAGTGTCTGGTGTATCTGGAGTGCTAGTTTGTTGTAGAACAATTATATAAAAAGTGTCTGGTTTATCTGGAGTGCTACTTTGTTGTAAATCCATTACTTAAAACAAAATCCTGTGGTTTACGTGTTGTCAAATTATACTAATGTACTAATTTAGTCTAAAATTATTATTAAAACGAAGGGTGTTTTGTTTCCATGGAGAGAACAGTGCTATTTGTTGTAAACATTAACGAACAATCTCTGTTGTACGCTCACGAGTCGTCTGCAGTGAACTGACAGTACACTTGAGAGAAGAAAAAAAGTATTTCATTCGAGAGTCCAGTAGAATGTTTAGTTTCACTTCACTATTTGGTAAAAACTTTAAGTTTGTAATAATAACAGAGTAAAAACAACAACATATATATATATATATATATATATATAACAGTATTTCAATGGTGTAACATTTACAAAGTAAATACTTTCGGCAAAATGTTTCACAATCCATTTTTCTTTTATTGCTCCCCGTTGGCAAAACGGCATGTCTGCGAACTTATAATGGTAGAAACGGGGTTTGGATACTCGCGTTGGGCAGAGTACAGATAGTTTATAATAGAGCTTTGTGGTTAAATACAAATAAACAATTTTATTTTGTTACATTTTCAGACATTCACCTGCTGTGATTTACTTTAACATCAGCTCGTTTTTCCTTCCCCCCCTTTCAGATTTACTACTGTTTTTATCAGTCCCTGTTAATACTTACTCTATGCTTTCTCTTTTTTATTCTTACAATATAAATATTTAACCCTCTCTGTTCATCAGTATTTCTCTTCTAGCTTTGCCTCTTTCTTTATATCCACTGTCCTAACTTTTCTGCTTTCTTTTGTTTATTTTAGAGTTGTTGTTTCAAACTTCTGTGCTTTATTTTTTAAATACATTTTCCTCTCTGTCCTTCCTTCCCAAAGTGGGGGTTGATTTATGATAAAACTCTAGATTCTGGAGCTACCCATCGGAATCAACTATTGGTGCGTTATAAGTGTGACAGTTCATCCATTAGCGTAAATGATGAGTAGAAGGGTAATGGTGGCTGGCTGCTTTCTCTTTTTTTTTTTAATGGTTCAAAATTATAGACGACAGTAGATAGCCTTAGTAAATTTATCCTAAATAACAAACTTAAGATATAAGTGCATACACTTTCACCCTCTGCTTGCACGTGATGTTATTTTCTTGTTTCTCCCACCAGGTGGTTTCTTATCCTGCTAACATTATTTTCCTTTCCCTCTCTGCTTACGCATCTGATTTTTTTTCCTGTATGAATTTTGTGTATTTAATAATCCTTATTAAACTTAAGTCACAACTCAACCAACTGATTAACTTATTACTGAAATTATAAAGACATCTTGTCTGGTTTTACTGGTCGTTTAAGTTTCTTCATTTTCTAATTATTAAAATTTTTATATTCTCTTTTTATCTTTACTTTAAAGTTCCTTTTATTTAACGCTACCTCATGATACAATGTTGTCTCTTACCTTACGTCTCCTTTGCTCATCTCTCTCTCTCTCTCTCTCTCTTTATTGCTAGCTTCTTTCACTCCTTTTGTTCTTTCTTTCTATTTACTCGTGTTTTTTTTCTTTCACCACCTCAGGATCTCATATCTTTGCATCATTCGGTTTTAAATACTTATGAAGTTTCCCTTAATCGAAATTGTAATCTTATTGTTCCTCTTTTCACAGTTGTCCGTTTTATTCATTCAGTTTTCTTCTTTCATTTGTTCCCATTCTCAGATCGGGTGTAGTCTAGTATAAACCTGAAGATCCATTGTCCATGTCCAGGTGCAACAGGACATCGAGACTTGGTCATCGGAGAGACAGTCGAATTCAACTGTTCGATTAGAGAACTCCAAGAGCAACCTTGTGACTGGTGCTGTTGACTGCATATCTTCTCTCCAGGTGGTTAATGCACACGACTCGTAATCTAAGGGTCGCGGATTCAAATCCCCATCACACTAAACATGCTCGCCCTTTCAGCCGTGGAGCGTTATAATGTGACGGTCAATCCCACTATTCGTTGGTAAAAGAGTAGCCTAAGAAATGACGGTGGTTGGTGGTGACTAGCTGCCTTCCCTCTAGTTTTACACTGCTAAATTAGGGACGGCTAGCGCAGACAGCCCTCGTGTAGCTTTGTGCGAAATTAAAAAAAAAAAACAATCCTTCTAGTCTGTTAGTTGAACAATATAGACAATCAGCGCCGGTAGCCCTTGTTTAGATTTGCGCAAATATTCAAAACAAACAATAATTGTAATCTTCCTTACTTAGCATAATTTTTTACTTCCATTTTTCTGTCTAATTTGTCATTTTCTCTTTGTGGTTTTCAATTTTGAAAAACTAACTTTTTTCTTTTTAAAACTAATCCAGCATCCCATAACTTTCCATCATTTTTGTTAATGGAATTGTTCAAGAGGGCTTACAGCTATCAGAGACATAATCATTTAAGTATAAACCAAAAAATCAGGACGTTAAGGAAACCAGGTGTGCAACATAAGTGGGGAGTTATGTTATTACGTAGTATGGCAAATCAGTTTAGTATACTAAATTCACTTTTCACTATGAATGCTGCCTTCTCCTTCCAGTGGCTCAGTGGTTAACATGGATTATAACGCAAAAATTTGATATCTGCGTTGGGAGAGAACAGATATCCCGCTTTGTGCTTAATACCAAGCTGTGTTATCTAAGAAGTAATATAAACACTAAATTACATCTAGGTGTATATAAACTAGGTTATTTCGTAATATCTCGTCTAGAACAAGTACTAAATAATTTGGTTTGCTGAGTAAGTTCGTACACTGGCTTGGTTATCTGGATGAGTTGGTACATTTGTCAAACTGCATAAACAATTTACGATGCAAAGTTAACAACAGCAAAAACATAAAGTATACAAACACAGAATGTTTATATGAATTTGGTCAATATGCAATATCGTGCAAAGTAATTCACAATAAAGTTTAATATACGTTTCCCATTTTTCCTTTGAAAACAAACGCAGCAACTTTTATATGTCTTATTTAGTTTCGCTACTGGAATTGTTCAAGGGGGTTTAGAGCTGATGAGAATGTAGACAATTAAATACAAACCCAAAAATCAGAACCCTGAGGAAAGAAATTGGGCTGGAGAGAACATGTGGAATGTGAAAACAAGTTTCCATTTGAATTTGGTAATGTTATGCTAGTTCAGATTTAAAACTTATTGTAAAATAGACAGCATTTCTTACCTCTTGGCCCCAGAGGGTGAACATTCGTTTCGTTTGTTTCATCTTGATGGCTTGGCCTAAATCCCCAAGAACTTCTTCAAAGGGTTGAAGAGTCTTCATGTTGAGGAGTACACGATTACGCATGGTTTGGTCTTTCTTGTTCACCACTGTAATCACACGCCCTTCCCGCGACCCTGGGAGCGAAGGGGCCAAGGACTTACTCCCCGAAGGGGCCCCCGATCCTTTTCTTTTTCTGGCCCCTCCTTGACTAACAGGACGGAGGAGCATGAGATCATCCTGACGGAGTGGGGCGGCCTTGGGGCGGAAAGCAACGTGAGCTGTTTTCATCCTTGTCGCTTGTCCATACGCCAGTTCCTGAAAGTTCTTTGACCCAGACATCACATAGGACTGCCCATCTTCTAACTCTCCCAAGCTGGAGACTCGTTTCCCCTGTAAGTTAAAGATGAAACGAGCGCCGTTGGGTATCTTGGTCCTCTGGGTGAGATAATCACACAGGTTTCCCAGGCTCTTAAAGTCCTTTCCAGGTATTATGGACACCTTAGTGCCCGAATGAAAAGGATCCCCATTCTTGAAGAAGGTTATCATGCGGGCCTTGCGAGCCATAGAAGACTTCCCGCGGAAAGTACTCCCGTTCACCCTACCGATATCAGGAAGGCTACCGACCATGCTACTGTTGGGAAGACCGTCTTGTTGTGTGATGGTGAGCCCAACAATAGTAGGGTTTCTATGGTGACCGTTTATTTAGGGCCGCACGTTTACAACTGATCAATGCTTTAAATCATACCCAGAAGACAGGTGCGTTTCACGAAGTTTGCCTGTTACTTTAGCTGGACAGGTCGAGCAACATGTCATTAAGTCGAATAGGTGTGACGTTCGATTTTAATACCGCCTTCCAACAAATTTTAGACGTCTTTATTTATTAACACCATTTAAGGGTTTCATTGTCACACTTCGTTTACATCCGGGAATTTGTCACCTAAAGTTAAAGACACTACAACAATAGGATAACTAAACAATTATACAGACTACTGTAAGAACCTTACCTTCCTAATACTCATCAGAAAAATAAAGCATTGTTGGGCGGAGAGGCCGTCAAACTCAACTTTTATAACAATATCTTAAGGACATCGTGACAATATTCCCTTTATAGATCAAGAATGCTTTTGTATTGTTCAAAGGATTAAAATATTCATCAGTTATGTTTCAGTGAAGGACTTAAGGGGTTTCAGAAATTCATTTTAATTACTTATAAAATTTTTATTTGCTCTCTAGCGATAAACAAAATCAACGAAGTGTAGCTAAACATTGTAAAATGAGCTCGGATTTTTCTAGATTTGTGTTCAAAGTGGATCTTATTTTATGTCTAATATTCTTTCACTATAAAGACATAATTAAGCAGCGTTATAGTACTATAACAGAATATGATTGAAAATGTGTACGTATATCAAAAACAAGCACCGGTTTGGTTGTTATCTTTGGGTCTTATAAATGAAATTTTGAAACTTTTTTTTCTTTTTACAAATTAAGTTATAATTAATATTCATGACTTTAGGAAAATACATGGCTTCAACAAATACATTGAAGACAAAAGTAAGAAACTCTCTAACCCAGCCATTTTAAAATAACATTTTAGACATAATTATCTTTCTGTGTTTATGATGTATTACAAATGACGCTAGTATTTTTTCTTTTATAAATATGGCGACATCACTATAAATAAGACAATGAAACTTATGATTGGTGATTACTGTAAAATGTAGTCTTTGAAATTCTGCAGCTGTTTCTTCCATTAACGAAATGCAACCTGAGAAAAACAGAAATTCTTACGAATCAAGCCCATGCGCCGAACAGGTATGCTCTTTCAGCCGTGAAGATGTTATAAGATGCTGGTCAATCCCACTATTCCTTGGTAAAATGACACTACCTTCGATATGACGAAGTAACCCAAAAGTTGGAAGCTGTCAGCCGGCAGTTCGAGATTAAATATTACGGTAGATAACCTTTGTACCTTCACCATAAACAAAACAAACTAACCCTAACGTAAGTTATTACGTTTATTTAATATGTTCTGCGATTCTGAATACGTGTTTGAATATCTTAAAAGATATGTTTGAAGGGCATTGAAAAGTTAAGACATAGTTTGTGAATTTTTTTCTTGATAAAACAACAGAAAAAAAAAGGCTAAAAATGTTACCATATTTACCTGATTTTGACACTTTATGTTTTCTATTTTGTTCGTAGTGTCCCAAGAGATGGCGGTGGGTGATGTTGACTAGCTATCTTCTTTCTAGTTAATCACTTCTAAACTAGGGACGGCTATCATAGATAACCCTAAGTAGCTTTATGCGAAATTCCAAAAACAACAAACAGTTATACATGTATTTACTTTGGGTGGATCATAAAATACAATTTTAGCCGTAGTGGCGTTTACCTCATGCTAAAACCTTGTTTGTTTTTGAATTTCGCACAAAGTTACTCGAGGGCTATCTGTGCTAGCCGTTCCTAATTTAGCAGTGTAAGACTAGAGGGAAGGCACCTAGTCTTCACCACCCACCGCCAATTCTTGGGCTACTCTTTTACCAACGAATAGTGGGATTGACCGTCACATTATAACGCCTCCACGGCTGAAAGGGCGAGCATGTTTGGCGCAAAGGGGGTGCGAACTCGCGACCTTCAGATTACGAGTCGCACGCCTAACACGCTTGGCCATGCCGGGGCTACTAAAATTATATATATATCGTCGTAGCATACATATAAGAACGTGTGTTCAGTTTATTTTACTTTGAGCATGATCCTTCTATGATATTAACATAAAATCTTCGCGTAGATAACGTTAAAAGGAATGTATTAAATCAACATCGAGCGTTCCAACGCTAAACACACCTTCCATTATTACATGAATACGACATCCTACCATAACTAAGCCCGGCATGACCAGGTGGTTAAGGCATTTCCCTCGTAATCTGAGGGTCGTGAGTTCGAATCCCCGTTCCACCAAGCATGCTCGCCCCTTCAGTCGTGGGGGCGATATAATGTGACAATCAATACCACTATTTGTTGGTAAAAGAGTAGCCTAAGAGTTTGTGGTGGGTAGTGATGACTAAATGCATTCCATCTAGTCTTGCATTGCTAAATTACGGACGGCTAGCGCAGATAGCCCTCATGTAGTTTTGCGCGAAATTCAAAAACATACTAACAACCAATCATAACTATTCGGGAGAGGATATATGTATATATAGATTTTTCTTTGAGTCCCGTGGTGGCTCTCAGTGATCTTGCATTTGCTGTATGTTGGAAGTAAGTATTGATTACAGTGTAGATTAATGACTCGATTGGATAGCAGTTTCGATTTAATTGTTTTCATCTTTTATGAACTTTGTTCATGAATTTTGATAACTAAAGGCTGATAGGTAAAAATAAACGCTTTCTACTCGATTTAAAATTTCATGTTTGAAACTTCTACTCCATACGACTTAACATTTTATTAAAATGTCTTAAAATAAAACTCACTTTAAAGTAATAACGTTGGAATCAACATAACTGAAATCACGTTTCAGAATCTGGAATGTAACCATATTCCTAACTTAGTTATACCGTAATTCCGATGATTTTAGGATGAGATATTTTGTACTGCCCCCAAAACGTAGGGTGGATACAAAGAATAGGATTTGTAATATTACTACACAGCAAATATAATGTTTAAGTTAATTATTAATTTGCGGTTTTCCAAAATATGGAACATTTGTAATTCTCTTTCTTAGTTTAGATCCATTTTGCTGAAAGAATTATGACATGTCTGTTGAATGAAAAGAATGTCAATGCATGATTTAATGGCAAATGAAAAACAATATATTTGAAGAAGTGCAAATGTGCTGTCATCTAGTGGTATAATTTATAATTCTTTTAAAATCCAGACATTGTTTTTGAATTTCGTGCAAACATACACGAGGGCTACCTTCGTTAGCCGTCCCTAATTTAGTAGTGAAAGACTAGATGGAAGGCAGCTAGTCATCACCAACCACCGCCAACTCTTGGGTTACTCTTTTACCAACGAATGGTGGAATTGACCGTCACATTATAACGTCCCCAAGGCTGAAAGGGCGAGCATGTTTGGTGTGATGGGGATTCGAACCTGCGATCCTCTGATTACGAATCGAGTGCCTTAACCACCTGGCCAATGACAACCGGAAGTCCTACTGTTTTGGACTTTTTGCAGGGTATTTTACGATAATTGTTATAGTTAGCAACTGTATCTAGTTACCTCAGTTCTAACCGAAGTAAGTGCAATAAATCTTGATTTATTTTATAAGTATTCATATAAAAAGATATGAATTATATTGTTTTCATTATATCTAAAGTCCCCTTCAGATCCCATGAAAATGAGTAGCTCCCGAAGAGTTAAGCACAAAAATTGGGTCATGGAGTCATTTCATATCACTTGCACTATAACTTGAGTCTCCCTTACCTTTCCTCATTCATGGTAAATAAATAGTTTTGTTATAAAATTTTCTGTTGCTTTTTAATTTATTTTTGTTAACGAACTATAGATGTTAGCACATGCGCTTTATAAACTCATGTATTAGTATATTTGTAAGTATACTCTTCAGAAAAAGAAACGCAAAAGGCAAAATATGAGACAACTTGTTAACAAGTTTATTCCGGGTAGTTCTGTATGACATGTGTGAAACTTTGCACATTCACTGCTGAACATCCAAAGTCTGCAAAGGCGAAGTCCACGCTTACTAGGTGAAGTTTAACGTCACTCAACGTCAATAACGAGTATTCCCCCCGTGAGCATCAATAACTGCTTGGCATCTCCTGCCCATGGAAGCGATGAGATGACGAATCACATCCTGTGGAATGGCTGTCCACTCAGCCTGCAAAGCTGCTGCAAGCTGAGGTAGAGTTTGCGGTTGAGGTTGTCGCAGACGTCGGTCCAACTCGTCCCAAAGATGTGCGATGGGGTTTAAATCTGGTGATCTGGAGGGCCAGGGAAGAACGTTGATGTTGTGGTGTCTCAAGAAGACAGTGGTGAGTCCGGCTGTGTGAGGACGGGCGTTGTCATGTTGAAAAACGTCGTTGACGTTCACCATGATGGGTTGCACATGGGGCCTAAGAATCTCGTCGACGGTTGCGTACGGTATGATCGGAAATCCTACGCAGCCCTGGTATGGTTGAGGCAGTAGACGTCGCAGTGGTGGTCCTATCCCGAAGGTGACGTAATCGGATGTTGCAATCTTGTGCGGGCGTGGTTACACGAGGTCTGCCAGATCGTGGACGGTCACGAGTTGATCTATGTTGTTGGTAACGATTCCATAGCCTTGTGACGGTGCTTGGGTGGACATTCACAGCTCTGGCAACATCTGATCCAGATTCGCCTGCTTCCAAGCGACCAATGGCGTTGTTGCGTTGTGCTTCAGTCAGTCTTGGCGTAACTGTATTGCGTGTCGGTGGCTTAACACTGAGCTATGGAAACCGAGAACCCGTCACTTTTATAGGGATTTTGCACATGTTGCACTTGCAGAACATGCAGATCTCTCAAACAAATTTATTGGAGAAGCATGCGTTTTGGCGAAAAATCCGATGTTTTCCTCCGTTTTCAAAGTGCACAACTTTTATTGTCATTTTGATCTGACAATCAGTGCCTTAACACGTGTAACATCACATACTCTGAGCTTGTAACGTTATTACATATATTTCTCTTTAAAATAGCAAAAATATCCCTTTTGCGTTTCTTGTTTTGAAGAGTATAGTTATATTATTTATAGTTAGTAACTGGCTTAATAAATATAAGTAAACACATATTCCTTTTTTATGTAATTAGTGTTAACAAAATTCCCAATTTTCAGACTTATTTTTTGTCCCAATTATAAACAGCAAAAAAAATATATAAAGTTGTCCTAATTTCTCTGAACCTTAATGTTAGTTTACTATATATGGTTTATTATTATGTACAACTCTTAAATTTTACTTGAAGAATCACGTGACAAAGACTAATAATTAGGCTTACTATAATTTTCAAGCCTCAAACCAGGACAGTTTTCAATTTTTATCATAGGTACCAGCACTGGTATAATAAAGAAGCGTTTTCATAACCTAACTCCCCTTCAGCTTTAATGCCGAAAAAAAAAGAAGGGAATACTGGGAATTTATATCTCTAACATTTATTTAAATTCAACAAGGCAAGGAACATAAAAATTTCATGAATTTTTCACTGAACACTTTTGTGACCATTCATATTTTTCACTTGAATGAACTTTCTTCAGGAAATCTTTATTAGTTTTTATTTTTTCAAGGAACGCACTGCAACTCAAGTCAATATTGGGTTTACAATGTAACATACCTTTTACTGTTGATTCATTCATTAGACCTCTTTCTTGATACCAAATGCTATTCATCACCGAAAATACTCTTTCAACAGGGGCAGAAGTATCTGGTAAACAAAAAATGTACTCCATAACTTGCCTGAGATCATCAACATTGGTGGCAGCATTTCTAAGTGTTTCATTAATTTTTTCAGCAGCTGCTTCTGTATCACGCCACATGAAAACACTGTTTGTTATCCAAACAAAGTATTCCCCGCTACCAAAACGGTTTTCCAACAGCTGAGTATAAGACAGGCAGAAATCATAAATACTGGTAAATTCCTTCCTAATCGCCCTCCAGTGGCTCAGCGATATGTCTGCAGACTTACAAAGCTAAAATCCGGGTTTCGATACCCGTGGTGGGCATAGCACGGATAGCCCATTGTGTAGCTTTGTGCTTAACTCAAAAAACAACACAACAAACCTTCCTAATCAAATCTACCTGGCATCCTCCCTCTTCTTCTAGCATACTGAGATTTTTTTTTTTTTGTATCAATGGGAATAAAGTTATTATCTCGTCTTTCACGTTGGTTTTCAACTTAAGTTCTGTAACAATATCACTTGCAGTTACTTTTGTTTCCTCCATGGCTAAAATCACTTTGTTGAACAAGTCGAGTTGTCCATGAACAAACCATAAATACATTTCTCCACATTTACTCTCCAAAAGTATATTTATCAACAATGGACATTGTTCTTGTGAACAGAAATATGGCTTCAGTCCTTCGTAAATCTTGAGATTTCTCTCAACAGCTGGTAACAAAGACAGAAATCTTGTATTTCCACATTGGAGAACCTTCTTGTACTCAATTTCTACAAACTCACAAAATTCTTGTAGGTGTGTATCAGGCACAGTGTAAATATAGAAATACTTGTAAATTTTGACCACAAAGCTTTCCACTTCAATAGCAAGGACACCAACTGCAGTTTGGAGACAGTTACGTACAATATGAGCACCACAACCAAGACCTACAATATTCTGCCAAGTTTCTTCTTCAATGGACTATATACATTATTTTTTCCCTTTCTCTTTACACCACCAAAATTTGTATTGCAGTTGTCACCACAATAAGCAACAATTTGTTTTGACAAATCATATTTTTTAAAGTGGACACCAAGCAATTCGTTGAAATTTCTCATGTCATTCCAGGAACCGACTGAAAGTCTAAAAGTTTTACTTTCACTCCTTCCTCTGGCAAAACATATCGCACCATGACAGGTATAATTTTGGCATCTTTTCAGTTTGAAGCTTCTGCTGCAAGTGTAACAAATTGGACCTCCATTAAATCTCACTTCAATTCCTCTGCTACTAAAGGAACAATTACATTCAAAATAATAGCCTCATTCTTCATTCTGGAAGAACTGAACTTTGGTTCAAATAATTTTGGTATCAGTTTAGAAGAGCAATCAGCTGTTTTAAAGCTTATGTTATGGACAGCACTGTGATAAGCAAAGGTTGCTTCTTTGGCAGCTATTAACAAGTCACTCTCTTCAGGCACTGTTTCTTTGAAAAACGCATCAACTCTTGAACTCTGAGCAGCTACTGAAAGACTAGGTGCATGTTTAGCACTTTTTAAATGATCTGTTATGTGTAAGCGGCCGCCATGTGAAACAGAGAACTCAGATAAACACTACAAACATTTCACTCTATCCTACTCGCCACAATTTTTTTAAGAAGTATTATTTTTACAATTCACTGTTGAATGTGCACTTTCTTTTACCAACTTTTAACGTTATGACTAGGATTAATTTCTAAAATAAAAGAATGCAAATAATTCAGCATGTACCGTATGACTAATATAATAAATAAAGTAATCACAAAGCATAAACACTTGCTCAAAGAAAGTTTTGCATACGTTGCCTCTGGCTGTTTGTGCAGCTGCTGTCACGCGCGTTTCCCCAATAGCGGCCTACTGCTGAATCATTATACTTATACAGATACTGTATCAGCTGCACGTGAATTTCGTCTGATGCAATCCCTTTGAAAATTTGCATGCTACAACACTATGGCTCCCTCTACCCATCAACTAATCAAATGAAAACTTGAAAAATATTTTTTGTCAACACTAGGTCAGGACTCTATGCAGATTTTAACATTTTCCCTTTATCCTTTTTGGAGTTTATGCCTTTTCATCAAAAACCGGGACATTCTGAGACAATTCAGTGTCAACCAGGACAAATTAGTAACGGCCAAACCGGTACGTATGGTAAGCCTACTAATAATGCGAACACTACCCCTACCACTCTTCTACGCTTTCTTAGCCTAACAAGCCCGGCATGGCCAAGCGTGTTTAGGCGTGCGACTCGTAATATGAGGGTCACGGGTTCGCATCCCCGTCGCGCCAAACATGCTCGCCCTTTCAGCTGTGGGGCGTTATAATATGAGAGTCAATCCCACTATTCGTTGGTAAAAGAGTAGCCCAAGAGTTGGCGGTGAGTGGTGATGACTAGCTGCCTTCCCTTTAGTCTTACACTGCTAAATTAGGGACGGCTAGCACAGATAGCCCTCGAGTAGCTTTGTGCGAAATTCAAAAACAAACAAACAAACATTCTTAGCCTAACCTGTCACTAGGCAGCCGCAGGAACTGACTGAGATTTGAAGACCTCTCTAACCACAAATAAGGAAAATCGAAGTAACATTTTTCTTTTGGACATGTTCAAAACAACTTAGGCGAGTTTTTATTTTATTTATTATTTTTAACTATATAAGCTTCTAACAAATTTTGTTTTTCTGTGGTTTTAAAACGCAACGCAATAAGCACAAAGTTATATAATTTAAACAGTTTCAGAACTGTTACAGCGTTACTTCGTATCAAAATAAATCTAGGCTGTAACAATGTCTATAGATATAATGTACTAGTTTTTTGACTCTGGAAATATAGTTCTGTATATATTCTTGAAAATATTATGTTAACAAAATTTAATACTCTATTAAACAATAGTAACAGCATAGTAGTTTAGTGCTAATAGTCGTATTAGAAGTAGGATATTTAATTTCAAAAACTAAGCAACATTAAATTTTTCTTTTTAAACTAATGCGCATTATAACCAACAGATGACACAACTATATGATACGAGAAAATTCCACTTCGAGTTCTTGCACAGCATAAATTGATGAGAGTAATCAGGAGATATTGTTTACTGTATTCCCGCTGCTCCTTTTCGAGATTACATGAGTTTATTTTGGATGACGTTAAATTTCACTTTCCAAAACTCGGAAAATCCTTCTCAGATCCAGAATGAACAACGATCTGGATCGTATTTTGTGGGGTAGATAAATTGAAGTGACTTAAATTAAGACGTCTTTAGTTCTCTTACATTCTTCATTTTTGCTCGTATAAATGATTTAACAAGTTTATAGGGTTAATTTCTCTATTTAACCCTGAAGGACAATGAAAAACGAAGTAATGCTTTTCTGTTAAAATCAAGTTCCAAATCTCACCATTCGATTAGTATGGTAGTAAACTATCACATAATAACGTTACCCACAGCTTAAAGAACAGGCATAACAGTTAATGGATTGAAAACCAACCGCAGATTAATATCAGAACACTAAACAATAGGTTAGACGAGTGATTAATGATCATTAAGTGTCGAAATCAATTCTACTACAGAGTTCAGTTAGTTATGTTAAGTAGGCTTACGTCTTTAATAATGCAAATATAATTAGGTCTCCAATACCCATAAAAATGTGGTAAGACCTTGAAGTGTTCCAGCGCGCGTTTTACCATTGTTAGACAAAAACGTCATAGAATAGTGGTTGACAAAATTAAGGCTATTAAAACACTGCTTTTACAATCCAACTGATTTAATGTTCTGTATTTACAAAATATATTAAGATAAACATAAAGCAAGCTGGCTTAGTTTAGCTTACTGTTTATCTACTACGTAATTAATCCTGCAATAAGGTTTTAACACGTAAGCAAATTGTTAGGCCTTACCAGTTAGCTTTTTCTTCTGTGTAACTTCAGAATGTGGAAAAAATTAAATAAAAAAAATTCGAAAAGAGCTAAAGAAGGGTTTAAAAAAAACAAACGGAATAAAAATTGTGTGTGATTAACATTTTTAGAACAGATGAATTACGATTAAATAGAAATTAAGACGTTGTTACGTCTGGCAAGAATTAGATTTTAATAGTTGTACATCTATAAACTTAACTGTTTTGTGATTCACTTTTGTTTTAATTCTTCCTCTCTCATTTGATCGAAGTATCAGATAAAGTTGAAACACAATAGGAAGATTCTTCCCAGTAAAATAGACTGATAAGATATTTACATTGTTGGCAAATTGAAGTATTTTTCACACAGTGTGAAAAAAAGAAAGCTTTCATTTCACATTATTACATTTATTTTAAACATAATACATATTCAACTAGTTTACATAAATCAAAATAAAACATTATAAACCTTAAATTAACAACTGAGCAAGGAGTTGTTTAAATGATAGTGAGGATATGTTGATTTTTATTTATACATTTCGAACATTTATAAGAAGGAATAGTTTGTAAAGAAGTGTTCAGTGAACACATTACAAAATTTATAACTATAATAAATGACAAACAGGATATACTTATATTACTATACAATACACAAGATGACAAGTAACATAAAAGACAGTTGCTGGTAAAACTTCGAACTATACACAAAATATGGAATGAACATACTGAGTTTTGTTTTCTAGATTACTACCAAAAGTTCTTTCCAAGGTATATTAAGGAGTTTCTACACACAGTAGAACGTTATTTGATGTGCAACTACATGTGGTAAAAATCACGCCACTTTATTACTGTAACACAGGTATATAATTAATTACATTTCACAATCTTGCTTTATCGTATAACTCCTTTCTTATAGTTAAACTAATTTCAAAAATAAAAAATGCTAAACGATAAATAAAGATCAACATGCTGGAATAAATATAAAAATTAGTTTCTCTAAAAAGAAACAGTTATATAAACAAATAATTTCAGAACAAATTTGTTAAAGTTATTAAAAAGATCACAACAGTGATAAATAAATAGTAAAATATAATTAAATACACAATATTTTGTTGTTTTTTTAAATAAACACTTCCAAGAAAATGGATCAGCCATTCTGTTTATTAATTTAAAAAGCTTATTTTCCTTATGTTACCGATGTTTATTGCATGGAAGGAGTCTTCATCGTCGGAGATGACCGGCATGTTCACATCGACCAAAGCTCACTTACACTTGCATGTTCAGTAACATTATTCATTTGAAACAAACCAGACTTTTTACACATCCATCCACACACACAAACTGGTTACCTAACATTAGTACATCTCACTGGTATGTTTTTTGTCTAAAGGTAGCAGTAATTTCTTCTATGGTTTTGTTCTTTGTTTCTGGAACTTTCTTGTAGGTGAAGAGAAAGAAGATAATCAGAAGTACTGTGAATATGATGAAAGTGTAATCTCCAAGGATATTCTGCAAGATGAAAGCCAATGTTACCTTTACCCTGACATTTGTTGTGAATAGATCCACAACAATCTCTATACAATCACCTTACAAACTAGTATTACACTACTTATTAAATAGTACATATTTTATTTTTTAAAAAGTTTAATGAGAAAAACAAAACTTAGGGAATAGAAAATGTTTAGAAATATATATCATTAAAATGTGAACAATTTCAAACTACAGCAGTACTAAAACACAAGTTTTCTGTAAACGAATATTCAACAGGTTAATACTGGCCAAGACTTATGGCATTTCAGAAAATTCAAATATTCTATGAAGCTTTTGTTGGTAGGAGTTGAATATTACAAATTTGTTACATTTTTAAATATATTACATAAAGTTTAAACTAACTTAGTTCAATGATGCAATAAACTTATGATTAATCTTACTGGAAAAAAAGGTCTCATACACAATGTATAGTGACTTACAACTAGTGGTAGAAAACTAAGTCCTACAACAAAGTTGGCACTCCAGTTTACAGCTACAGCAATACTTGTAGCTATTGCTCTGGCACCTTGTCCAAATAACTCTCCCACCAGAAACCAGGGAATTGAACCTGCAGGAAATAGTAAAAATGCATTTGAATAACAACTAACAAGATGTCATAAATCAAGTTAAAGATTTGCTAAGCCTTAACTTATTTGTTATGCTTTACAATATTCAAAGAAAATTCCACAAAAGATTCAGGTATGAAAGTAACATTACAACATTATTGTTTGTTGTTGTACCAGAACAAAACTTGTTTTAACATAAGAAATTTAGTTTGTACAATAAAAAAAGTTATCAAATTCAAAAGGAATCACTATAAATAATTCCTTGTTAACTAAAGTGTAAGTAACATTTAAATGTTTACTGGTAATGATAAATGCAGATGTACAGTGAAAAAGAAAGAAACAATATATTATACAATACAATTTTCCTATCCAGTTTTCCTATTTTAACAAAGGAAATGCAGACATACCTGATCTGCTGAATATGAGAACAAAAATTCTGAATTAAGCACAATTAAATACTTATGATTATTACACAAATTAACGCCAGTTGTAAGGAACTGGAATCTAAGTTAAAGAAAACTTTTGTTTGTTTAGTAGTTGTGTTAAGTAAAAATAAAAGTGTGAGAAATATACAAACATGGAAGCTAATTTAAAAGATTCTCTGGAAAACAGCTGACAGAAGCACACCAACTGGTTGTTATAAATAATTAGTTACACAAGAGAAACAAATCTTGTATCTACATTAATGAAAGTGCTACTTGTTAACCATGAATGGTCTTTATCTTCCAATGAGGTACTACTATAATTTTACAAGGTACGAATGATACAGAAACGTGCTAGTTATTTCTTTCAAAATTACCTGGTCCAGTAGCAAACATCACCACAAACCCAATCACTAGAACAATACTCAAGTAAGACAACCAAGAAGCAGAGTCCTAGAAAAAGAAAAACAGTTGTATTCATTTACCTTTTTTTGAAAAATTAGGTTTGGTGAAGGAGTGTTTAGGATATACAATTAAGTAACAAGGAACAAACATCAACACAAGTTTATTTTACTTTCTCACTCCAATTCATAGCTAATATCATAAGTCAAAATAGACAAGTACCTTCTGTCAATACTTTAATTAAATTTGAACTTTTTGAAGAAAAAAAAATACTTCCATACTATCTTACTCTCAACTCTAAAAAACGAATGATGAAATGATTCTCTGAGCATTTCATAAAATATTAGAAAACAAAACCATGGTTATTGCAAAAATGTCAATGGCTTTAAAAAGGTCAGATTAAAAATCAGCCAACAACTAGTTAATCGTTTTCCTTATCTTTAGGTATCACCTTAAAAATTAAACAGATGGTCAGCAAGAGAGTGATGACTGCCATCCCACCAAGACCAATAAGATGTAGTGTACGGCGACCAGCTCTCTCTATCAAAACTAGCGAGACTATGGTCATTAGTACATTGATAGTTCCCATAGCCATAGTTGCATATACAGCTGTTTGTTTGTTCAGCCCAGCACTTTCAAAAATTTGTGTTGAGAAGAAAATAACCTAGAACAGACAAATTTCACAAAATAAGTCATGTAATAACAGTTAATTCCAATGTGAAGAGACGTTTGTGAAGATATAGAAAGTCAAAGTATAATAAAACTTGTACTTTTCTTGTAGTGACAACAACAATATTTTTTATTAACTATTACACATTTAAAAAAAATATTTTAAAGTTATCCAATCCCTCTTCTTTCCTAATTGAAACTATTCAAACCCAAAACAACAGTTTACTTTAGACCTTAATGGTACTGGACACAAACTCAATAATGTTATAAAATAAAGATAAATCATAAAACCACTGTTTCTATTGGAAAGAAAAATAAAAGTTTAAAACTATATTAATAACAGTAAAATTTCAAACTTAAAAGTAAAAAAACTGATATTACTAAACATAAGATAGTCATCACTAATATACTCACAGCATTGATACCAGACAGTTGCTGTGACAACATAACTATGATGGAGATTAACAGGGGAGTACGAAGCCAAGGATTAGTCCACATCTCACGCAGGGTAACCTGAAAAGTTGGTAAAAAAAATTTAAGGAATGCTATTAAACTAAATTATCTTTCAATTGGATCTCCACCACCCTCATGAATCAGTATTAAATTATGGTCCTATACACAGTGAACAATATTTTCATACTTTAATTTTAGAAGACATGTACAAGTTTAATTCACAAGAGGATAAACTTAAGTGACTAATTTAGGTTATTATTTTGTAGGATTACAACATACAGAAGTACATACATAAGACTTTATGACATGTTTACAAAACTTTTTTGGCTATTAAATCTAGTTAATAAACAGTCAAGATTCATGTAGGCAAAAAAGATAGACACAGGGAACCAAATCTTACACCCACAGCAGCTAACGAAAGTAAATTTTCACTTAATGCAAAATTAAGTCTTTAATCAATGTCCCTCATTTGTTCTGATTTCTTGTACAAGTTTCATGATTTAGTATTTACCTTTGGGATTAATTTGGATGCTTCATACTCTGTTTTCATTTCTTCCATTTCATCATGAACTTCAGGGGTTCCTCGAAGCCAAGTCAGAGCTATCAACAAAAACTAATATTACGATTGGAAGCATTCCTACAGTGTCACATTAACGACATGTAATCATACAGAACGACTGACAGAAGTCATTAATATTCATAGGAATTAAAGTAAAAATTGGAGGCTTACAGAGCAGTAAATTCTTTACTGGTTACACCCTGGAAAACAAATTTTATTCAAAACCAACACTGCAGTTTGTTTTATCTAACTGTTTTATGTGTTACTTCTGGTTTATGAGCTTGTATTTGCATGTAATGTTTAACCCTTGAAAACATTGCAACTCAAAACGTCAGATTTGAATAGTCATTTTATGAAGCAAGATCATACGTTTTTCTTTTTCCTGTAAATATAGCTCATATTCTGACCACAAAAAACTTTTAGGTAAATAAAATTAACAGCAGCAGTTGTATAATAAACATATGGAATGAAGTTGAACACACAGCAAACACCCACATAATGTTTAAATTACAAACAGCTAAATATGTCAATACTTAACTTTTTTTTCCAAGTAACCCAACCCTATTAACAGATATACGTTATGAAGCCCAAAGTCTTAGATTAATTTAATCTAATACTGCCAAAAAGAATTTCAAATGCCATAGATATTGAGGATTTTCTCATTATATCTTAATCTATGTCCCCATAATAGTGTCTGTATGAAGTTATCTTCTAAATTTACTTAATTTGAAGTCTGAGATTCTAAAACAGAAATATCTTTTAAAAGTCTTACTGTACCTTTTTGTGCAGCAACATCTTTACCCTGATAGATCAGAATATATCTAGGAGACTCAGGGCAGAGGGGCATTGTTGCCAACATAAAAAATGCAGGAACAACAGTTATTCCTAAGGAACAAATTGGCAAATTAAAGAGAAGAATTAATCAATCTTTTCTGAAAAATACTAAACCATCATACAAGAACATTAAGGTCTTCAAATACTAGTTTAGTTTAGGAAGGTTCCACTGTATCAATCATGTCTCTTGACTTCCCTACTTTTAACAATTTCTTTAAATTTTACTTTGGATGTACTAATTTTGTAATTAACAGTTTACTTTTGAAATGAACAGAAAGTGTACTAAATAGTCCAACAAGTAACTTAGCATTAAGTATGGCTAATATGGCAAGGCTACATTATTTCCTGGTTCATGTTAGAAGAACTCACCAAACAAGAAGGGCCACAACTCCTTAGTTCCCAAAACTTGAGGGATTCCCAACACCTGGGACACAAGGATTGAAATGGTGATAACAAGCTGGTAGATTGTCCCTACTGCTCCACGAAGATGAACTGGGGACACTTCAGTCAAATACATGGGTGCTAGTCCTGCATTCAAACCTGTATCAAAAAGAGAACTTTGGTAAGTTTATATTTGGTACAGCATGTGAAATTAGAGAATGAGAAGTACTCAATGACTGAAAACTCCAAGCTACAAATTTTTTTTCCCCCTTTAATTTCTATATTCAAATTTTTCAATATCCCTTTTAGGGTCTTTGTCTTGCTGAAGCATTACATTTATTGATACAGTGCTGAACACAGCATAATCTCTTCCTGATAAAGACAACCAAAAATAAGTATTAACTTTTGTATAAAAATACATGAGAATAATTCTTTTAGCAGGTTAAAATTCATTCCCAAATATAATCGTTTTATGTATCAAATGTTATCTGGTACAAACATTTAAATTTGAAAAAGTTCTACCAGAAATGTCTCAATTACTTAACCATGTATTAAAGAAACAAATTAAAGTTGAAAGAAAATTAAACTCGCTTACCAGAGTTGATACCGATGAAAAACCGTCCCATAATTAACATTTCATAAGATCGAGCCATCTTAGAAAAGCCCATTAGGCCTGCAGCTATGAAAACAAAAACGTTGTTTGCCAACAGACCACCTTTTCTTCCTAACTTCTCACCTACGTAAGCAGTTGACAAAGCTCCTACCATTCCTCCAATGCAGAAGATGGACACCATGATGGAGTAAATAATGGTTACCGTTTGTTTTCCTGGTTCCTCATTAAATCGTTCCCAATACGAATTTTTGATAAAGTCCATTATCAACTGTTTGGAGAAGAAAAATACTGGTGTGCATTAAAAAAAATTAAATAACCACAAACTATTACTGATCTTCAATAACAAAGCTATAAATTAAGTTGTCATCGGTGATAAACTTATGAAATTCAGGTCAGAGCCACGAAAAGTTTAAAAGATTGCACTATTAGTTTGGTTTGTTTTGAATTTTGCGCAAGGCTATACGAGGGCTATCTGCGCTAGCCGTCCCTAACTTAACAGTGTAAGACAAGAGGAAATGCAGCTAGTCATCATCACCAACTGCTAACTCTTGAGCTACTTATTATCAATGAATAGTGGAATTGACCGTTACATTATAACGCCCCCACGGCTGAAAGGGCGAGCATGTTTGGCGTGACAGGGAATTGAACCCGCGACCCTCGGATTACGAGTCGAGTGCCTTAACTACCTGGCCATACTAGACCCCCTATTAGTTAAAAAAAAAATACTACAAAAATCATCTCATACTGGATAGCAAATTAGTTGAATTCATAAACTGGTTATTTATACTGATAAGCAAGATATAGATATTTTAAATTTTCGTACCCCTCTTCCCACCTACAACATACTTGCCATTGGCCAAGTTAAGCTACTTAACACAGCAGAAATAAAATTATTACAAGTTTGGCAATACAAGCAAACGAAACCTTATAGCCAAACAAAAACCACTTTGTATTTTCTTAACCCGAAAGCGGCCTTTAGATTGTTCACTCTCTTTATACAAAGTTGATAAAATGAATTGATTATACGTTCATTTCACAACACACAATCCTTAATCTTAACTCATAAAACCAGTGTACTGTTACGTTGAAACATTATTTCGCATGTTTGTTTTGTTGTTTTTTTTAATTTTCGATTTCTACAGCGGTTTTCCTCGCACATTTCTTCTGGCATACAATAGGAGGCTTCTTATCGTTGTTTTATTATTATTATTATTATTATATCAAGAGTATTAGTTACATTAAAGAATAATTTGAGGTACGAGTACTTTAACTCACCATACAGAACCCTAAACTGATGTAGGCGTGCAATTAATGACATTGCTTCAAATTTATTATTTGATATTATACAGTTGTGTAATTACTACATTAAGTTATTTTACCCAAATGTAATATTTGCCGCAGAGGTATAACACATTTTGATTCGCAGTAGACTATAGTTTCGTCTACTTCAGGTGAGCCAACGTTGCTTAGGTAAGTAAACAAAGAAAAAAAGGCTCGTAATACAGTTACTATAACAGGTAGTATGCTTTGGTAATTCTTAAATACAATGTCAAATCATTTACATAACCTAATTAGTTTATATTCCTATGTACGGAGTTAAAAGTGTAACGCATTTGTTATACATTTATTTTAAATATCTGTTTCAGTTTAATATATATTAAAGAGTAATACAAATTATATTAAGTGTGTACTGCGCAAGTCCCGCATGTTCTCTGAATTTGTAGAAGATTAATGAGAGTAAGAAACACTAATACATGTTTTACGAAAACACTAGAGTATCTTATCTTTGAATATTGTTGCCAAGTGAATTTAAGAATCTCGCCTAATTAATGAATACAAACTGTAGCTATCGCAAGATGCGAAGACACAAGAGTATTGTTAGTTATCTACAATTAGTACACCATAAGCCTCGTAAACTATAATTGTGATTAACACATTAAAAACTAGAGAACTGAATCATGAACGTTTATAGATTTCGAATATTACCAACCGTTCAATATCAGAGAATTAACTTCGGAAGTTAGATATATCTAATGACCGCAAAGAAACTATCTTCTTCTGTGAAAAGTAAGCTTGTAAAATGCGTTTAGCCAAACAAAAAGAGTTAGCTAGTTACATCCTCAAGTGAATTAACTGCACGTGTGTGTTAACATAGAATTGATTCATTCTCCGTGAAGCGTCAAAGATTCGGCTCCAGATCAGATAAAAGACCAAGATTGTTTATAAGTTGTTTTTTAAATTATTGTGCATAAATCATTTGTAATAACATTTATTACACATTGTATTGTTGTTTGTATATTAATATATTTGAGCTAAGAATGAAAATTATTTGTACCAATCTTATTAGCAAATAATACATTTAATACTTAACACTTAATTAACTTTAAATTCAAATTCCAGTTTATGTTAAATCGTAGATTCGTACGAGATAAACTACAGTACGTTACAAAGAGGGATTAAAAATTAAATACATCATTTAAATCTAATAGGCCCAAGTATATCTCTTTGGTTTAATTGACCCAATATTTACGAATAAACCTTGAATAGATAGTATGGCAATCAAAGAATGTGTTAGGCCTCTACCTCAAATAACTGAACCTTTGATTAAAATAAATCTAAGGTAAGAATAATTGTTAAGCATTATGTATACACATGATTTTTTTGTCTTCACAATAAGAAAGAACATCTTCATAATATATGGATAACTTTTGTTTGCATTAAAAAGTTTAATTAAAAACGTACATCTTGGGGAGCATTAACTACACCAGTATTGTAACCATGTTGAAACGACGAGCCTAGGGCTGCAGCAGCTATGGCAAACACCAATTGTCGAGTCAAACCCTAGTGAGAAAAAGGAAAATTATTTTTGTCCTTCTATAAAATATCATAATTTGCACTTTTAATCTTTACACATGATTTCTGTAATAATAACATTAATACTATAAACAAGCACAGTTAAGTGCCTTTTATTATTATTATTATTATTATAGGTATCAATATCAAATATTCCTAACTTATTTTCGGAAAAGTAAGATAGGTAACAATAATCAAGTCCCTGTTGATGAATTTATGTATCTTTGCGCAAATTTAATTTAAAAAAACTCATTTCTAATAACAAGTCGATTTCGTTATATAAATAATCAATAGATAAGAATGTCGTAAGCAAGCGTTTGACAGGAATTTAAACAGAAATAAGTAAAATTAAAAGCAGTAATATTCTGATACCGTATGGTTAAGCAAAGTTTATTTTAGGCATCATACGTGTTCATAACGTTTGTTGTTTTTTAATATAAAGGATCAAATAAGTTACTTTGAACTGTGCAAAACTGTAACCTCAAGCAAGCTTGCTAGAAGTTAGAACTACTTACTGGTCGTCGTATGTACGGCATTTCGTTTCTCGAGCAATGTGGGTGTCGACGCTTATTTCAATATTTGACAATTTACTGTGGAAGTCTTTTGAATGTGGATAAAGTAACCCTAAGACTGGCAACTTCTATTTAAGTAGTATTCAGCAAATACTGTGTATTGAAACAACCTAGAACATTTAGGTAAACACTGGCTTTTATAAACAAAGATCTCTCCAAGTCAGCTCTTACTACTCGAATTCGTTGGAGCGTCAATCCTGGTAAGAATATACACCGGCATCTAAAATAACCACGCATGGGCAATAGAGTTGAAAGATGCTCACGTCATCACCACGCCTTCAAACGTCACCAAAACAAGAACACGCCGATTTCGCAAATGTTAATTTCTTTGTGGACACTAAAACCATAGCAAATAGAGTTAAAAGATTACATTGAAGAGTTATATTTCGAAATGCTAAATATGCAATGTTAATGAAAAGAAGAAATTAAGAACTGTCTTCTAGACGTACAAATTCGTCGAGATAAAAAGGGACATCTTTTATTTGCAAAAAAAATGTTTTGAATTAAAAAATATATTTCAGTCTTTCCCTTCGGCCTATAAAATAGACGTGTGCATCCCGATACAACTACTTCATTCGTTTAAGTTAGTGAAAACTTAAGTACAGGTTAAATCCACACAAAAAAGTTACAGAAGGTTTTACTGGTTCTATAAAGTAACTTGTTTTTTTAATATACAACGTTACACTTTGGGTTATGTGTTCATCATAAAATTACTTTATAAAAAGGCCACCTAGTTACTTGACTAACTTTACAGCTAACATTTTCGTATTGTTAATTTTAACACGAGAGTTTGACAGAACAAAATACTTATTTTCCTTTAAACCATTACCAGTTTTTTTCAATAATGTGAACATGTACGTGTTAAACAGTTGGTTTATCTTAGCAGTTTGAATGGGCATTTTACCCAGAAGTATCCAAGATAATTATTTACGGATCAGTGATACAAATTCCGCTGTGTAATATCTGTATTTTATTTCTTTGACAGGATGTAGGGAGATCAAAAGAAACGCGAAATACGGGCTCTTTATAAAGCAGGTTTTTCAAGATCACTGCATAACAGTAAGTAGCCAATGCTTCTGTGTCAGTAAAGTTAGTAAATTAATACGCTTGAAGTTTAAGGTATAAAGAAAATAATATTTAGCTCAATAACAGTTCAATAAGTATTGGAGATAATGAAGTAAACAATCGATTTAAAACAAAATTTAAAATCGCCATTGCTGTTGAAGTAAACACGAACAGCCATCATGATTATGCCTACGCTAAGAAAGTTTGGCATAATGCCAACACTAGTAGATCAGGCTTTCGTCATTGAAACCATGGGAACGTGATATTGATCAGTTTTGAGCACAATGCCAAGGTGACCTTTAAGACACACCTCCCAAAATATTATTTATTGTAATTTGAAGTTTATTTTACAGAACATCGAAGGCCAAACAAATGTTTCACAGAATTTACGTATTATATCAAAACGTTTTGTTGGTGTTTGTACTACTAATTACAAAAATGGAATAACTTTATATAATGTGAAAGGAAACCAATCTGTTGCTTGATCGACCGTTCCCACTTGCAGTATAAACTAGAAGGCTTTAATTATAACAGAATACTGTTAACTTTATTATTTAATTCAACACTCACACTAGAGAACCGATTCGGTGATCATTCACAAATTAAGTGATTTATCAAATAGTTCGGCCGTCAAGGTTCACCTATTTACACTAAAGACAACTACAAATATTTATTAGTAGCAAAATTATTATAAATTATATCAAGAGAAAGATGATTCATTTATAGTTAAGAGCACACGATAAACGTTGATGGAAAGCTACTGAACATGACAGAGAAAGATATATTAGTTTACGGATGGGAAGCCAATTCAAGCCACTGAAAGCAGTACTGTATTAGCAGTGATATTAGTTAACTTTTGTTACAAATGGAGTAGTTATCTCGATACAAACCACTAGTTAGGCCTTTCTTGGGATGCCGTGTTGTTTTGGTCACTTTAATCAAGAGAAAGATATCGAATTGGATCTTTGAAGAGGAATTGGGAGTTACTAGGTTTACGTTACTTTAGAGGGATAACTTAAAATAATTTATCTTTAAAGAAATAAGAGATGATCTTAAGGAATAAGATTATCCGGAGGATTAACAAAAAAAAAATCAGGTTTTCTTTATATTCTAGAGATAATGAGAGGAGATAACTCAATATTTGGAAAACACGTGCTAAGGTTCAGTTAAGATTTGGAATGGGAGGCCATGGTAGTAGTGAAGGCTTGTACAAGAGTTTAGAAAAAGAATAAAAGTGAAAAGTAAAGGGCTGATTTAAGCATAATTTTACTAATTGTGGACATGCAAAGATGGGTTTTAAAAGAAATAGTTTTTCGTTGTCCGTGGCTTATGTCATTGTGCAAACAAGGCGATACCGAGTCGAATCTACATTTGTGATGTCATGTCGGAATGTAACAGGGTGTTAGTATGCAGCTGTTGAGCTAGTATTTTTTACAAACTTTAGAGAACAGATTAAACACGTATATTAACACATGCTTTTGTTTCTTTGCTTTGAAATTTCGCGCAAAGCTACACGAAGGCTGTCTGCGATAACCATCCCTAATTTAGCAGGGTAAGACGAGACGGTAGGAAGCCAGTCACAATACACGAACTATTCAACTACTCTTACCAACGAATAGTGGGATTCACCATCACTTATAACGCCCCCACGGCTGAAAGAGCAGGCATGTTTGTTGCGATGGGAATTTGAGCCCGCGACCCTCAAATTACGAGTCGAGCGCCTTTACCATTTGGCTATGCCATTACCATATGCAGATTTCTACTAGCGGATATTTTCAATAATAGAGTGCTGGTGAAGAAACGCCACAAAGTTGCTTTATTTATTAATTGTCTATTATTTAGTGTCAATTCACTGTAGCCATCCCTACACAGTAATCCTCTATTTCAATAATGTTGGTCACTTTAGATGACCATAGAGCATTAAGGGCCGGGCTAGAAATTGTTGGAAAAAACCTTTTTGCACTGGAAAGCCAGTCGATAAGTTGAAAATATATAGAATCTATCTTCCTACTGGAGGGCTCCGACATACATAGCGCATGCAAGCTGAGAGAGAGGATAGAACGTGGAATACAATACTATTCTACTGTTACCTACTATGATGAAATTTATACGATGTTCTACGGCTACACTTCGTCGACAAACTCTTAGCTTTGAAATAAGATTGAATAAAGTGTAACAAGTTATCTTGATTTTTTTTAACTCGGTGATACGTTTCTTGCATGACACTGGAAGTTATTTGCAAGAACAACATGCAAGGGTACAGCAGTTTGTGTTAGTGCAAACCAGCCATTTTCACCCTACAACAGCTAGAGATAATAAAAAATGGAGTTAGAGGTCACGGATCTTCTGTACTGTCTGGAGTTTGTACAGGAACAACTTTGTTTGGAGCTTCTCGCCTTCTTCTCAGTTCCTTATCTAACCCTTCAATGATTTTGGAGCATTATAAGACACCCGAGATGTATCAATACAGTTTTCAAAACACCAAAAATTTCACATCGAAAATTAATCGCCTTCCGACGTAGCACCCACAGGGTGCTATTATAATATAGTAAATCAAACATAATGGGGAAACTCGCCGCAAAGCCTATTTTGGCCCATAACCCCTTCCTCACATGTTTGAGAAAACTGTCAGCTTTTACTCGGATTCCAGAAGTATTTCCCAATGGTCTTACAATTATAGGAGTTATTAAGTGGTTTAACAAACGTAATGATAGTTTTTGGTTAGTTCAAAGGACAGTTCTCTGAATGCTTTATGTTTTGTGAGAAAATGAACAATTTCAGTTTCAATAAAGTAGTTAATCAAAAAATGAAATACGTTAAAATAAACTACAACCAAATCAACTGTAAGAACGTATTAAATACTAAGAAAAAACAACAAATCTGAATATTTGAAAACAGCGTTCCGAATTTGTTCTACGCATCTGGGAGAACTTAAAGAATACGTACGTCTGTGATTTTAAAAATACAGAAATTACAGGAAATATGGGAAAAACAAGTATAACGCGATTGTGTTTTTACAGTTAAGTTCATCAAATTCATTTCTCATTGATCCAGATTTCGCGTTTGTTTGTTTTTTGCGATCTCTCTGATGGACACTTCCAATAAGATAAAAAGTATATTAAAATCGATAAGTTCATCGAAATGGATTTTGATGACATGGCCTAGTGATATGTGCTCCACTAGCCATTGTGTACGTATTGTTTGTCACGCAGTGATTCGACGTTTAGGTTTACCAACACGAAGACATTGTCCGTTCATTGACTTGTCAGGGCCTAATATAATATTAACATGGAAAACAAAACGATGAAATACTCTGCAAGAGATTCGTTAACATGGTATGAGAAGATCAATATTCCCTTACATTGATATAACAGTTTAGGCCTAGCAGGGGGGAGTAATTGTGAATACTTAACTCACTCATAGGGTCTCTCTCTCTCTCTCTCTCTCTCTCATAAATACACACACACACACACACACCATGTTTACCCTTCTTCAGAATTAGGAATGGCTAAAGTTTTACTTTATTAAAAACATTACACCTTCGTTTTGGCATGAGCATTTTTCTTGTAATTGTACGCATGCTTGACGAGTACACTTTGAGAAAGTGATCGTTAAAGAAAGAAAATATAAAAGTCTTAAAACAGTTTTTGAAATAACTTGTATTTTCCCATTATTCGATGCTGAGAGAGGGGAGAAACAAAGAAACAATCGTGCCAAGTGTAGTAAACACTGGACTGAGTGATTGTAACAGGAGCACCTAGCAACGTTTGTCAATGTGGTTCTTACTTTATCCTTCGTAAATTAACATGTACGTTAATCACAGCAGCAGTTACATAAGTATCGAATTCAATCTACATCTACTTAATCATGGTGAATATCTGCTTTTTAATTGGAAATATTTTTTTTAAAGTACCTCATTTTGCAACCGATGTGACAAAAAGTTGATTCATAAAAATAGACTCCAGCGTTTGCATTCTCCTGATCACTCGTTTCTCTAGTTCATTTCGTATAAAGGCGCACGGGAATGGCGCCATCTGGTGTCAGTGCGGTTTCAGGTTCTTGGATGGCCCGGTATAACCAGGTGATTAAGGTATTCGGCTCGCTATTTGATGGTCGCGGGTTCGAATCCCCGTCACAAACATGCTCACCCTTTCAGCCGTGGGGCGCTAAAATGTATGGTCAATCCCACTAATCGTTGATAAAAGAGTAGCCCAAGAGTTGAAGGTGGGTGGTGATAAATAGCTACCTTCCCTCTATTTATACACTGCTAAATTAGGGGCGGCTAGCGTAGTTAGTTCAAAGTGTGACATACACTACCCTCGTGTAGCTTTGCGTGAAATTCAAAAAACACAAACTGAGGTTCCCACCCTCCAAAAAAAAAAATAAAAAAAAAAAATTACTTTTAAGTTCCAGTTTAATAATTTATGTAATGTAAATAACATCTTATTTCATATGTTACTTTCTTATACGATCAGCAGCATCTCTTTAAATTGTCTAGTTGATTAGGGCGAATATTTTTGTGTTGGTGTTAGATACAAAAACATCAAATAAATCCAAAAACGCTCGAGTCTAAACAAGAACTTTCTTTTATTTACACACGATGATGTTACAATATAAACAAACTTGCTACGAGTTGCACCATTTTTATTAATGTGCTGAAAGACTAAGTGTACGTTCCAATTCTACCTAGAAATTGCAGAGTTACACTGAACAAAATATGATGCGGCTTAACCAAATATAAACTGAGTTCTCTGTTAAGATAATTTGAATAATTAGAGACTTTTTTTTTTTTTTTTGTGTTCAAGAGATACAATCCACCGTTTAAACCAATAATAGTCGACTTTAGATAGTCGAGAATAAAAAAAAGTAATGTAAAAATGATTGATGTTGGCATTTTCCCAGTACACTAGTTGTGACGTCAATTATTTTACTACCATCTCTCACACACCTCCAACTGTGATAGGCTGACTCACAGCCGCACCCCTCTCCGCAGTCGTTTCCATAGAAACTTCCTAACCACTGTTAGCGGTCTACCTATAAGCTTATCTTTCCAAGTATTGGGGAAAAAATGAGCAAATGACACCATCATTAGTTTACAATATTCACGTGTTTCAAAGTGTGACATACACAAGTGTCTAAATTCGAGATACTGATGAGGAAATGATTTGATGAATGATTATTATTGAATATACCTACTATACGTTTCCAAAATATATTCGAAGCAAGTTTGTTTCTAAACTAATCTATATCAATGATACGTAATGAAAATCTTGCTTACAATATGTAAGGCACGAATACAACATCGTGCTAATGAAACAGATTATACTTTGATGGAAAATAAATCACTAAAAAAACCCTTCATACTGACGGGAATTCACAAGAATGTTTTTCAGGTTTAAATCGATTCCATTATGCTTGTTTTGATTGTAACAGAGAAGTTAAAAATATTCCTTGACAGTTAAAATGTTAAATCTATAAACTTATATGGATGGATTGAAAGTTTACAGAAAGATGAGAAATAGAATTCGTTAATGTTATATGGATTTGATCTGGAATAATTTTCACTCGCTAATCTGAAAACAAAACGACGACATGAATCAATATTGATTTCAGAAACTGGATTGTTTTGGCGAGAACAAGATGGAATTTTTAACTTCAAACTTAAATTACTGATAGCAATAAGGAATAATATGACGAAAATAATAAACAGGATATAAGACAGGAATTTAAGAAGTTACGAAAAAAGATTAGAGAATTAAAATAAGATTAAAGATAAGATGAATAACGATCTTTGAAAATTACAAAAGGATTACAACAATAAAAATGGAGAAAGTACAGAAATCAAATGACGAAATAAAACATTTGGTGAAAGATCTGATAAACGTCAAGTTTAAGCCAGCAATACCTTTCTTTATTTGCCCAAAAACTAACTTGAAACACCATTACCTACAAAACATGGAATGAGACAATTAGTTGGCCTATCTTTATTACTACTGATGTTCCATTTGTTACTGCAGGACTAATCCAGCTATGTATGTCAATTACAGTTCTTGAAGTGAGCTGCCCAATTCAGGTACCAAGGCACAGTTAAAAATTGTTTTCATAATGAATAGATAAATACAGAACACGATATTTTTCTTGTTGTTCATTAAAATGGGTCAGCTTTAATGAAGCTAACATTCCAGATGACAGCCATAACTATCAAGCATTGGTAGCTGCTTTAAGCAATAAGTTTGGGGTAACACACGTGAAAGAAGTATCTAGAGTAATGTTCCAACGAGTGCATGGAGATCTTAGCCAAATTTGCAGATTTGGCTAGGCTTGCCCAGTCATGTTACCTGCATGCTTGACGTTGAATGATGAATTCGCGAGTATACGTCCGATTTACAGATGTGATAAGAGATAAGGTTGAAGCAAAAAAGGGTACGTCTTTAAGAGAAAGTTGTTCAGTTAGTATCATAACTCTAATCCATTAACATTTTAGGTAAACTAAAAATCATTGGATCGAATTGAATGGTATTGAAACACGAACTTCCTACACTTACATGGGTCAGTAGTGTTTATTGGGTGATTGCACAATATTGAAATTGAAATAAACCATCACATGAAGAATAAGTTAACCTGACAGGACACATCGTTAGCTAATGTAGACGAAAGTCTACATGAAATAACTTTTCCATGAGGATCGAGGAAAAAGGAAGTAAAATGCGAGAAATATGATCATTATAACAAAGACCGAAGAATCAACAGGTGCTAATAAGCACAATACCTCAAGTACGTGTTTTTGAATTGAATCAAAAGCTCAATGAACTAACTAATTAGACGTCAAAACGAAATGACCTAACAATTTATAGGGTAAAGTTTAGCTGAGAATAGAAAAACGTTCATGAGTCGAGAGATTTACCGATAGGAAGGAATACGGAGAAAAATAACCAATTATTCTTTTAGCATTACCTGTTAAACTTGTGAAGAAAACGGATGCATCCACAAGATTCATAGATTTACAGAAGGTAAATTCAGTCAATAGGTGCCTACTGACTGCCAGAGATCGACTACGTTGGATACTTTATATGGATCAAGATATTGGATCTCAAGAAAGCCTTTCCTGCAGGATGTAGATTGTGAAAAGTTGGAGACGTTACTGTTTGGATTACTTAATATACCTTGCACATTTCAATAATTAGAAGTGTATTCTCTCTGAACTTGTAGATGGTAAGATGTTTGGTAAGGCTCCTAAATTGGACTAATTCCAAAATATATGAATAAAAAAAACCTTGGCTGAATTTGAAGTTCGAATTGTTCCATTAGGCAAGTTTCCTGGTACATTCATCAGAAAGAAAAAGTCTGCAGGTTCCTCCAAGACCGATTTAATCCAGAACTGGCCAATACCAAAGAACCAACATGAAAGCAAGAGTACTTATTGAAATACTTTTATTATAACCATTTCGTAAAATCATTGATCAGCATAATTCATTCTCTGTACAAGTTACTTAAAAAGCCAAACAAGTTTCGTTCAACTGTTAACTGAACAAATCACTGCAACAATACCATTCCCACTAGTATATAAACAAACATGGAACGTAGACTGCTAACTACCCAACGTAATAAATGCTCGAGAAAAGGTAGTTCTTAACTCGTAAAGAACTTTTGCGTGTTCGAGTTCCGAGTTATTTCTATCATAGTAAACTTTTAAACGTTTAACATTTCAGAGGTAATGCAGCATTGAAATGGCTGGTGAATTTTCAGAATTCAATGAAACAAATAAAATGATTCCAAGAACATTATGGAATACTCTGGAAATACTGGCACACTATTCCAAAGACTTAATGAAAGACGTATACAATGAGGAAAAAAAAAAAAATCACGAAACTGTAAAGACAACCAACGTAAAGTTCAAGAGTACTAAATGTACTTCCACAAGATCCCGGGTGTTCCGTTTGAGAACAAAAACCAAAATTAGAGTAACAATTGTTCATGCTTTAAGTTCATATTATGCTGTATTGTAGCCAACTGAATGTGTAATTCTTCTCACGATTCATGGCATATCATTCTAGTGTCTACTAATTGTCTATGTTACTATATCCTGGTGAGAGTAGTTTATAGTTGACCTCCTAAGCCCCCTCTGAAGGAAAATATTTCCAAAATATTTTGAAACACTTTCACGTACACAACTTCCAGCCAGAATGTTTTACCTTTATTATTTTAATGTTTATTCTATTTTAACTTATCTTCGATTTTGTTCCAATAAACTGCTATGTAAAACTAGGCTGTACAATTCTTTTGTTGTTTTTGATATATACACTAAGTTCGTATTTGAGGTAATAAAAATACTGAATTCACACACAAACTTAAAATAAAAATGCAAATTATTCGTTAACGATAATATTGTGTGAACAGATTGTCAACACTTTCTCCAGTCCCCATCTTTCAAATGCAGAATCAGTTTCCAATTCTACTAACACTTGAAGTTTAACACACTACCAAATACGATTACTCTTATAAATCAACAGGTGTTGATTCTTAACACAACAATCTGCTGCAACTTCTTACAGCATTTAACAACAAAAGTCGTTTTATCTCGTGATAAAAGATGTTTTTAAACATCATGCACTAGTACGAGTATAGTTTACACAGATGGTCTCCCCTCATTCATGTTATTATTCACCTTACTTCATACCGACTCTCATATGTTTACATTAACTTTGATGTAGGTAATAACATGTAGAAAATTACTTTTATAATTGTAACCTTCACACATGTAGAGCACAATTTGGTCAGCATATTTTAACCAATTATGGAAGTGTACTGTCAATTGAGGGCACAATAGATATTTAGCATAGAATACTGATCTGCTCCCCAAGAGGTAGAAGAGAGAACATGGAGAATGTTCGGCGCCCTTGTATACTTAATGCATAGCTGCTTGATGTGTGGAACAAAAGTCAGCTTACAGTCAAATATAAGCCCCAAGAACTTTGCCTCGGGGACCACAGGAAGCGCAACTTCACCGAGGCAGAGCTCAAGATCGGAGTGAATACACTATAGGTGGTATAAAAGGCATGCAGATAGTTTTCTATAGAAGAAAGGTAAAAGCGTTAGCTGTGGTTCATTTCAGTAAGCGATTGAAGGAAGTCTGTAGCTGCCACTCAAACCTCACGCTCGACGACTGACACGAAGTATGGAAGTCGTCGACATACAGTCTATTTGCAACTGTAGTGGAGGGATGTCCAGTAATGGCATTAGTATTTATAATGAAGTGTGACACTCAAGAGGGACTTGGACTCCAAGTTCCTGTGGGAAAGTATCAAAACCATATGAACTTGAAATCGCCAGTAAAAAAAAAAAAATGAAAAATAGACGGATGGCCATGCAACCGATACGAATGAAGGTTTCGCAAAATGCCAAACCTCCACGTAGTATCATAAGCTTTCTCAAAGCAAAAACAAAGAGCAGAAGTAAGATGTTACATAAGAAAGGCTTCCGTGATTGACGTTAAGTTAAATCAGGTAGTCCATGGTGGAGCGCTGTTGTCGAAACCTACACTTGGTGAGCGAGAGGAGGTGGTTTGATTTGAAGAACCAAACAAGACGAGCATTAACCATCCTCTAAGATCTAACAGAGACGGCTCTTCAAAGCAGGTGGACGGTAGTTTGAAGGAATCTTGGGATCCTTCACAGGTATGGGAAAAGGTAGGACATTAACCTAGCAAAGCATCAGGAAAAGAATTTTCCTGCCAGATCCAATTAAACACTACCAGAAGAGTATTAAGAGTGGCAGGAGAGAGGTGACACAGCATCTTGTAGTGGATATCATCAGGTTTGACTGAAGTACTGTCAGACCAATAAGGGCAAGCTTGAGCTTCAGTGTAGAGAGGCAATCATAGTCATAGAGATGATCAGCCCAAGAGGAAAGAAACAATCACTGTGTCCAATGGCTAAAAAGGTGGGAGTGAAGCAGAAATGCTATATGCACTAGAAAAGCTTTTGCTGAGTATCGGCGATGCTCCGAGCATCAGAAACTTCCTGGTCATCAAAGAGCAAGACCATGGACGAGTATACCATGGAAAACGTGTCGAGGTTTTGGGAATACAATGAGCAGCTGCCTGGCCAATAGAATCAGTCACTTCTGCCACGCAGTCGTCTATCAATGGCTTATAGACGACAGCAGGATTAAGTTCTGAAAAAAGCATGAAAGAGGGCTAGTTGGCTTCATCCAGCTTCCATCGAGGCACACGGGTCAGGTGGCATCAACCATGGGTAGTCTCTCTCGAAATAAGAAAATTAGTCACTGTCCCGTGGATTACTGTCAAGCCTCCAAGAAAAGTAAAGTGCAGCAGACAGAGACCAAGAGTAGTAAAAACACTAACTAAGCGCGTGAAAATAAGTACAAGAACCAGTATTGAGGAGAGAAAAGTTGTGATCCGAAAGCATACACTCTATGGACGACCCCTCCCATCAATATCAGCACCACCCTAGAGAGAATTGTATCCATTAAGATACTCTGGGATTAAAAAGGGAGACTAACTGTTCACTGAAAGCATCAAGGTCTGAATGATTATAGGTCTCTCCAAGAGAACAAATAGTGATGGTTAGATCCAAGGAAACATGGATGGCTATGGCCTACAAGGGTGTATCAAGTGGTAAAAGACATGGTGGGAACATGATGATCGAACAGCAGTGCCATCCCTCCATGCACTCGTCCATCACACAACCTGTCATCTGTGTACAAAGAAAATTGTCGAAAGTGACTGCACTGGCAGATTTCATAAACGTTTTCTATAAGGAGACACACACAAAGGATAATATTCGAGTCCTTAATGTAATTTATGTTCGAACAAATACCCGACAGTTCCACTGTATCAGAATGGCCATTTTTAATTATGTGGAGGAGAATGGGGCGAGGATCTCTTCTATTTTCGACCACATTGTTTCTGGAATCCTGCCCTGGGTAGAGTAGGCAAGGCTCTATCTGTAGACGAAGATTCCAGCAACTGAGGGCGTAAATGAATAACAGTTTTGTATTTCGAGGCTGGAGAAGATGGACTCGAGGAAATGCCCGAACTAGGAGCCAAAGAAAGTGGATCCAGGCAACCACTAAAAGGAGTGTCAAGAGATATTGGAGAAAACGTAAACTCGTCAACTCTTAACCATGGAGAGCAAAAAATCTTCAGATGTTTGCAAATGAGTCTGTTGGAGGTATGGAGAGATTTGTCTGCACTCTCACTGCAGCAATGGAACAGAGTGGATCAGCAAATGTCCGAGATGGAGTGGAAGACAATGACTTCCGAGCCTTTGCATAGGAGATATTCACACTAAGTGTTGCACCTCTTTCTTCTCCACCCACTTAGGGCAAAACCTAGAGCAACAGGGGTGTGAACCATTATAGTTATTACAGTGTGGTTCTAGTTTGCACTCGTAGGCGTCGTGGTCTTTGCCACCACAACAAACACATGTTAAAGAACTACGACATGATGTCTATGAGTGACCAACCTACTGATACTGAAAATAATTGAGAGAGTTGGAAATGCATGACCTCACATCAGATAACTTACCTTGACTGTGGCAGGTGGATGTAATCGTCCTAATCAGAACATTAGTTGGCATCATAATTTTGGGTTTGCAAATGGAGATTCAGTGCATGGTAAAAAACAGCAAAGAACCCCGACTCGTGCATGTTCAAAACTTTCTCAACAATAACTCCTCTTGAAAAATTAAGGATAGCATGGAGAGTAACCTTGATGTGTACATCCCAAATAGTCTTCAAATTCGGGAGTTTAATGTGTTGTGGTGAGGATTTTTCGAAAATGTCTTCAGAACGCAACTTTCTTACTGACTTGGGGACTCAGCAAGCCTCTCTAATCCCTTTTGAATAATAAAAAAGGGAGATATACGCCTTAAAGATTTCTCAGATAATAAGTGCAAACTTAATTAGGTACAGAAACCGATTACGATGGCGATTGTTGAACAGCCATCCATTCGTAGCCATTTAACAATTATCGTTTTTTTCCCTCAATTTTATTTTCTTCATGAATGGGAGTATCCACAGTAAAGTAGAAACATTTCAGTGTTTACTGTTCCCACCCACTACCAAGTTCTACGAGTGGGCGCACTACAATGTTAAACAAGGACACTGCAACAATGCTAGAGCTTCGTGAGCACTATACCCAAACACCAGCATCAAATACAATGTCCACAACTTGGTTGATCCCAGCAAAGTGAATCAGCCGATTGACCCGAGGGGGCCACCCCAAGGCCGTCCCGTCTACAGCAATTCAAGGCCAAAGTGGTGTGTTAGGGTTGGACGCTTCAACCACCAGGATCCTCTCCTCTCTTTCAAGAGTCACCACACACAGCACACACGTGAGATGTTGAGGTCCCAGAGGAGGTAAACTGAAAAAACAGAACCTTCACCCTTGGAGGTCCCCTCAC
Organism: Tachypleus tridentatus; assembly: GCF_004210375.1. Lineage (NCBI taxonomy): Eukaryota > Metazoa > Arthropoda > Merostomata > Xiphosura > Limulidae > Tachypleus > Tachypleus tridentatus. The sequence goes on from NC_134834.1 coordinate 145,358,782, forward strand.
CATGTACAGGAATCCACACCGAGGGGGAGCTCAAATGGACAAGCCATTTAATTCTGAGGGGCCACCCTAAGGCCGCCCGTATACAGAATTAAAGACCAAAGTGGTGTGTTATGGTTAGACCCCTCAAACACCAGGATCCTCTTCCCCCTTCACACGCCACCACGCACGGCAAACACGTGGATAGATGTTTAGATCCCAGAGAAAGTAAACTGAAAGTACAGAATCTTCTCTGAAAGGTCCCCTCGCCACATACATGAATCCACTACGAGACAATCATATTGCATATACGCTCTTGTCCAAAGATTTGGGTCGACTGCACATTTCATTAAATATTGGGTTGAGGAATAATTCGTGAGCGTTTTTTCAAGTTAAAAAATATATTCATAAATAAAACGCTTTCGCAAAATATTTCATGTCATTTGGTAGATAATTTTTTGCTCTAATAGCTGGTGTGTTTGATTTTCATATGTCTTTAATTTTTGCTTTCATTTTTAGCTCATTAAATGGAATGTCAAGTGGACAAAATCGAGCATTTTCGACACCATCTGCTTTTCGCATTTAATTTCTTGCAATGTCGTTTAAAACAATGCATACTATATACCTAGGTATTACATGAAATAAATTATCATAATAAATGTTTGGGGTGTAATGTGTTCATGCATTGAAGTATTGTATAGTCTTGCATGTAATGCTTGAATGAAATTATTTAAAAACGCTCACGAATTATTCCTCAACTTAATATTTAGAAAAACTGCAATTGACAGTTCCCGCCCACAATTGTCTGTGATTGTTCAAGTGCATTTGCTACATGTATGTGGCCAACATGTCTCTGGACGGGCTTTTCAAAGAATCGAAGAACTATACTCAACTGGTGCAAGGTTTGGCGGCAATATAAAGACGTAGATCTATGTGCTATTTTAGATTATTGTAACTTTGAAATTATTTAGTCTGCTACTTCGTAAGTAACTGTCAGGTAACCACTAGCAATTTGCATGTCTCCTTCAGTTAATTTTGAAATTTATGTAATTACCGAGTTTCTTTGCAGAATTAAGAAGCTACACAAAGGGTACATCCGCCGTTCCTAACTTATCAGCGTAAAACGGGAGGGAAGGAATTCGTCACCACCACTGCCAACTCTTGACCTACTCTTACCAACCAATAGGGAGATTGACCGTAAAATTATAATTCCCACAGTTGAAAAATCGAGCATGTTTGATGTGAAGAGGTTCGAACCCGTAACCCTCACACCACGTGTTGAGTGCCCTAACTACCTGACCATGTCAGGCCTATTGCACTTGTTCAACAACTATGCTCTTGCTGCCTTGCTATAGGTGTGTTCAAACGTCTTGTGCAACATGCATAGAGATAAATACACATCTGTCATCTAGGAATCATACAATTATAACGAAATATACCAAAAAGAGGCGTTATTGTTTAACGCCAAAGAAATTATGTACATGTTGTTAGAACGTGAAAATTCCAACTAAAACTTCAAAAACAACAAAAACAAACTGGAAAACCACATCCTTTAAAGCATCTTTAGTATCAGATTGCAATTTCTCACAAATAAAAAGATGTCTTGTTTCACTGGATAAGAAATTTAGAGTTTCGTAAAGTGTTGCGATAAAAAAAAAAAAAGGTGCAGAAAAAAGTTACGAGTTTCCGTCGAAACTAACAATTGTGGCTAGATACAAGATCTCAAGTCTCGAATAATATCAAAAGTTCTACTTTTATCATTATAAATAATTCCAGATTTACTGCATCCTACACCAGGGATCTCTGCGCTCGAAAGTCCAAAAATGGAGAACCGAAACTTAGGATTGCTGATATAAACAAAATTATGAAGAAAATTTAAATAAAGCCGGCAACTATTTTCTTACATTTGAGTTACACCGCTCTGTGGTATTATTAGTATTGCTCTATTTAAAAATACGCAATTATTATTGATAAACACTTCAAGGAACGTTTTCAGACATGTTTCATTTCTACACTATTGTGCTAAACATTGCTCACGAGCAACTTGCAAACAACTTTAGGTTCGATAATGTTCTTTGAATTGTTTGTTTTCAATTTCGCGCATAGCTACACGAGGGTTATCTGCACTAGCCGTCCATAATTTAGCAGTAAGACTAGAAGGATGGCAACTAGTCATCACCACCCACCGACAACTCTTGGGCTATTCTTTTACCAACGAATAGTGGGATTGACGGTCCCATTATAATGCCCCCACGGCTTAAATGGTGAGCATGGTTGGTGGGACGGGGATTCGAACTCTCGAGGTCCTCAGCTTACAAATCGAGTGCCCTAACCATCTGGCTATACCTGGCTACGTTGTTTGGAGAAATACTTGATTGACGCACGAAGTTTCGGGTTCGATCCCACTCGCGAATAATGCAGAAATAGGATTGTACAGAGTAATCAGATTCTCAAGTATTTTAAGAATAAACCTGCACAGTGCTGAGGCAACCGAAGGAATCGAACCACAATTTTTGAATTAGAATCACTTGAACATGCTGTTTAACCACTGAAATACTACATCTGCATGTTAACAAGTCTTAATATTTTAAAAATTATAATTCTAATCTGCAATTATACAAACTTAAAATTAGAGCAAGACACCATTTAGAGGGACGGTCAACGTATTGTTTAAAACTGTCCACTAGAGTGTCTAGTAAATTTTTCATTTAAATAACGTGCAAGTCGTTTACTACGTATTTGTTAGATTACAACTATCATGTTCGAAGAACATTGTCAACATTTTTAAAAACATCTGATGAAATTCGTGTTTATCCTAACAATAATACAAATTTTAGTAGTTAATAGAATATTATTATTTATGGTAAATCTCTATGAATGCAACAGTACTGTTTGTTTTATGTCCATTAATTACTTTACAAGATGTAGATGAAAATTCAAATTTGGCATGGAGATTCATTGGGCCCAATTAATTTTGCGGTTTTCATGTGCGATTTGTATATGGCTACTTCGCCCTCTGTTGACGAATCTTCAAATTTGGCGTGAAGGTTTTTATGCAGTGATGAATGGAAACTTGCGATTTTATATTTAACAGTTCTTATGCACATTTGATTTTAACTTTTACAAGGTGTTGATGGAAATTCACCAAATTTGGCATTAGAGGTTCGTTGGGTCCATGGGAAGACGCAAATTTAATTTTGCGGTCTTCATATGCGATTTTGTTTACGACTACTTCACCCCCTTTTGACGAATCTTCATCAAATTTGGCGTGAAGGTGTTTGGGTTTATGGAGTGATACACATCAAATTCAGAATTACCCGAAATCCAAAACGAATTTAGAAAATATAAACAAACTACAGACCACCTAATCAGATTAACTGAAACGATTACAGACAGCTTTAACAAAAACGAATGCACTGTAGCTTGCTTTCAACATTGAGAAAGCATTTGACTCGGTCTGGTTTAATGGATTACGTAACCGGTTAACGGAAATGAATTTCCCCAGGGAATTATTCGCTGGCTAGCTTTCTGGACAATAGAAAGTGTAGAGTAAATGTGAATAGGACCCACTCAGGGCCCTTTTCACCTGAGGCAGGAGTCCCATAGGGAGAGGTAGTTAGTTCTATCTTATTTATCACATATGTGAGTAATATGCCACTGTCAGATCTAAACTTAGGTTTTGCATCACAATTTGCTGACGATGTAGCGGTCTGGAAAAGTGCCCCCCACCCCTTCAATAGCAACAGCAAACCTCCAACCAGTCCTGAATAATTAAGAATACTGCCAGAAATGTAGAATAAAAATAAATAGTCCGATAAACCAAGTAATACTATTCACCAGCTTAAATAAACTAAAAAAGATCCACCAAAGTTATACATGAACAGATCACTTTCACAGACTGCTACTTTCGCTAAATTTTTAGGATTAACTTACGATACCAAATTAACGTGGATACAGCATACTAACAATATCCTGACTAGAATCTGGAAAAGAGCAAATTATGCAAGACGTTTTTCAGCTAAAAATTAAGGCACATCACCTGATAATATATTAAAAATCTAAAAAATATACATTAGACCTACAGGGTGTTCGGAAAGTCACTGTGCACGTATATTTATTAACAGACATGTTTCAATATAGAATACAGGGGTAGATATGAATGACAATTATAAACAATGTTGAAAGTGACCCCCGTTGGCATCAATACAGGCCTGGATCCTTCTTATTTTGTTTCTAAACACCGCTATCAATTGCTGGCTTGAAATAGACTGAATAAAATGTGATTACACAACAGCACTGACTTTCCGAACACCCTGTATAATAGAATACGCATTTCCTGCCTGTATAAACATAACACAAAAACAATTACAGAAGCTATAAAAAATACAAAATTCAATCTTAAATTCAGTCTATAAAGTACTACGCAGCACTTCATCCACATTCATGCTCAAGTATACAAACATAGAAACAATATCTGAAAGACTCTTCCATAATGCACTAAATTATTTGAAGAATTGGCATAAAATTATTTATTATGTGATCTCGACAGGTACTATGTACTTGATGAATATAATCGTAAATACCTCTTCTATGAATATATATTTAAGAAATATAAATCAAGCTGGCCACCATGCACTAGACGTTTAGATTTAGTATAATATTCAGTTTTGTTTTAATCATTTTTTCTCTTCCTTTTTCTTTCTTTCTCTTTTCCGTAAAATAAAATTTGTTTTGTTTGTTTTTTTGAATTTCGCACAAAGCTACTCGAGGGCTATCTGTGCTAGCCGTCCCTAATTTAGCAGTGTAAGGCTAGAGGGAAGGCAGCTAGTCATCACCACCCACCGCCAACTCTTAGGCTACTCTTTTACCAATGAATAGTGGGATTAACCGTCACATAACGCCCCCACGGCTGAAAGGAGCGAGTATGTTTGGCGCGACGGGGATGTGAACCCGCGACCCTCAGATTAAGAGCCACACGCCTTAACACGCTTGGCCATGCCGGGCCTGTAAAATAAAATAAAAGTAACAATGAGAAAAAAAAATTTATATAAGAAAATTAAAAATATAAAAAAGGGCAACTCAAAACAATACATGGACATTGCCCTGAAAGGGCTGGAGTATTGTGGGTTACTCTGGCCCAAAACCACTACAACAACATAATAGTAGCCGACATGAAAGTTAGGGATGGAGGAAGAGGTCTTGTGCACCTGACCCTCCTGGTTATCTAAAATTCAACATACCCAAATACCCACAAAGAAGCGAGGCAGTGCTACATGGAAACTTGCAGTTTTATATTTTACAAATTTTATGGGATTTTATTTTATTACCTTTACAATTACATGTAAGGTTTGTTTTTGAATTTCGCGCAAAACTACACAACTCGTCCCTAATTTAGAAGTGGCTAGAGAAGAGGCAGCTGGTCATCATCACCTACCGCCAATTCTTGAACTAATCCTACCAACGAATAGTAGAACTGAGCATAACATTATAACGCCCACAGGGCTGAAAGGCCGAGCATGTTCGGTGTGACGGTGATTCAAACTCGCGACCCTCGAATTGAGTCGAATGTCTTAACCACCTGACCATGCCGGGCCTACATGTAAAGGGAAGCAACTTTCATATATGAATTTACATAACTTCTGTCCAGGGTACGGATACTCCAAAAAGTATACAAGAATATTTTCATGAGAGTAAATAAGATTTTGTTTCAATTAAAAGGTTTCTGTAAGAAAATCGTTTAGCTATGCAACAAATGTTGCAAGTATTCGAATGAAAAGAATATCGTAATTACGAAATTAAAACTCAGTATTAATTATTCGTCTAAACATTGCAGTTCACCACATTTCCAAACATCCTGAAGAGTAGGCTCAACAAACTTATTGCTTGACATTGATTTGAATAAAACCAAGACACTACCCTATTAAGGCGTGAACTTACGGGCACTTCAAACAGCGCGAGGAATTTCAACAAGTTCAATAATAATGGGTTTAATCACACATCCCCGCGCAATAAATCGACCTCTTCAAGCAATTACTCCAAGAAATTATGAACTTACCCATTTTGAGACTTATAGCTGACAAATTTCTTCACGTCACGCTGGCATTTTGCATTTATGTCAAATCTTTCTCAAGACATCTTCAATACGATCGTGTAGGATGAAAATATTAATAACTCGCTCACTGTGAAAGTTAAATCGGTCGAGCTGGTTTGAATTACTGGATCAAGAAACACAGTAGGACACACTGGGTTACCGCAGTCAGATGCAGAAGATGGTTTGTGTTTTTAATTTCGCGCAAAGCTACTCGAGGGTTATCCACGCTAGCCGACCCTAATTTATCGGTTTAAGACTAGAGAAATGTAGCTAGTTATCACCATCCACCGCAAACTCTTGAGCTACTCTTTTACCAACGAATAGTGGGACTGATCGTTACTTATAACGCCCACACGGCTGAAAGGGCGAGCATGTTTGGTATGACAGGGATTCAAAACCACGACCCTGAAATTACGAGTCGAGTGCGCTAACCACTTGGCTATGCAGAATATGGAAAAACGCTAAACTATCACTCCTGTTAATAACAAACTGTCACGTAGTTTCAGTGGATGTGCTCTACTGCATGCACTCTTAATTCACATACAAAATTAAAACGATCAATTTAGAAATACGAGATATAAAATATCAAATTTTGATGGTTTCTTTTTTACTCTTTCTTTGTACGTAAAATACGGAAACTAACAAAAATATTTAACTGTTATGGATTTTTTAAAATTTGGTACACCGATAGATCTAACTTCCAGTCTCATTTGATATAAGCAAGTCACAAATGCAAATTTAATCAAAAAATACTCAAATATGACAAATTATTGCCTGCACCTAAGTAATCACGTTACCTATCGGTCAGTTTTACTACAACTTCATCTAAATGGTCTACTTAGTTTTATGTCATTCGGAATAAAAATGGCCGATTTAAAGCAGCAAAACTAAAGTGAAAAAACATAGATACCCAAGTATTGGTTAGGCCAAGCAAACTAAATTAGTTTCTAACACGTTTTTGAAATAATCATACAAGTAAACGGTTATTATTTGTTACCAACTTGTAAATATAAATCTACTAAATTGTATGAAATTATTATAATTAAGGGGTATAGCGTCACGTGATATCAGCTTAAGCAACTGGCATAAATAATGATGCTTGACATGGCTGTATAGATTTCATAAGGGTGGTGACAAAAAACCGTTAATATAAATTCCATGGCTTTATAAAGGAAGTTATTAACAATATTTCAGAGAGAGAAAACTACCAACATACTTTAAATAACCTGGTTGGTTCCGTAAAGTAGATTTATTTAAATAATAGGGGTTACGATCCTAAAGCAATTTCTTACTTGTTTTGGTATTTATTGATGATGTGCATCAACAAAAAGTTATATATAAATCAAAAACCGCGCACGTGAAGGTTAGCAGAGAAACAAATATCCTCGAAAAGAACACTTGAAGTCGCTATTAAGACAAACTGGGTGTAGACAAAGAAATTAGATTTTCCGGACAAAAACTCAATTACCAACTTACAACCTCAGTTCTCTATTGTTAACGATGGTATATTTTTAAATATTTGGGGTCCTTTGTCATTTTAAGTAGATACACTAGGGGGAAAACACCATTTAAAATATTCACGTTAAATGCTATAAATTCACTAATAAATTTCTAATATCCTTCATTACGTAAGATTAAGCTTAATTTATTTCCCCGATCCAATACATATTCTTTTAAATTAGTTTATTCTGCGCAGGTGGCCGAACAGGCTGGTAGGACTGGTCTGTTTAATTTGTTTTGAATTTCGCACAAAGTTACACGAGAGCTATCTGCGCTAGCCGTCCTTAATGTAGCAGTGTAAGACTAGAGGGAAGGAAACTAGTCACCACCACCCACCACCAACTCTTGGGCTATTCTTTTACCAACAAATAGTGGGATTGATCGTAACTTTATAACGCCCCCACGGCTGAAAAGGCGAGCATGTTTGGTATGACGGGAATAGGAACTGAAGGAGATTAGTTTTTTGGAAAATTCTGAAGTTTATTCTGTTAACCATCTGTAATATGTATATTGGTTATTTGATTGTATTATATTTAATATTTAAAGCGTTTTTTTTAATTGCCAGACAATTTATAGTCGCCCCTGTTTACTGTTTTACACTTTCCCTGTGGTGAAAAAATGTTTAAAACACTAATTTTCCTGTTAGTACTCAAACAGTCCCAAAAAACCTAGACGCAGAATCTAATCTTAAAGATTCTGGAAAGAATCTGAATGAAGTCCCTCCCGTTTCACTGGGTCAATTACAATACATTATAGAAAGATTAGCAGTTACTAATAACAAGAAAACAGTTATGACAGAAGTAACCAACGAATTGTTCAGTTATATAACGGTTTAGTTCACTGAAGAACTTTGTACTGTTGTGGCCTGCAAAGCAGATAAGAGATGGAGTTTAATTTTGGATAAAGGTTTGAGGGTCATATTAAAGAATCGTTAGAGGATGGGTACGCTAAAAACTGCAGTGAAAAAATATTTTGACAACAAAAGAATGACCTTCGTCCTTTAAGATCATTTTATCAAGGTTTTACGTGTTACCTAACGCCCACAAAATTGACATTTCATGTATCCAATCGTGGCTCATCATTCCAACCATTAGCAACGTTTGTCAAAAATGTTCGTTTTTAACAAACCATCAAATACGCGATAAAAAATTTAAAAAATGTAAAATAAAATATAATTTTGTTTGTATAATCTAGGATAAATGTGATATATACTGATAAACTAACCTCTTGAAATTGTGTCGCTTGATAGTTAGAGGCACTTGTTTATTTTAAGAATATATTTGAAAGCAAGAAATTTGCTCTGTCAGAAACGAGCGAAAGTTTGATGCTGACCAATAAATGCATGTCAAACGCTTATTGTAGGGAAGGAATATTCTTTAAACAGATTAAATATTTAACTATAAGGGTGTCCCTCTTGTCACTCCCCTTCCTGATAACTAATCACGGGTAGAAATACTTTAATAAATAAACAAATTGACTCCATACTTCACTGATACTCGTTCTAATAATGTAGACTTGTTACAAGACACTTCGCACGGTTTGTCGATTACTTTATTCTCAAACGTTCCAAGCATCCCAATACCGGCGTAATGCACTTGAACATCTAAATTAAAGCAGTAGAGATATCTTACAATAGTAAGAAACCGAACACAAGATAACGTTTTCTTGATCCAAAGCATGCAGTCTCAGACCACGTCATAATTACCTTATTATTCTGTCCCAGTAGCTTGTATGTAATAAAAAGCGTAATATCACGACACGCTGTTAAATACAATTTGGTTAATATATATTAAATGTTCCATCATCGAATAGTTCTTACGGTAATGGCCCATAAGTACCACTTTTTATTTTCGAACACAGCGACGATAGCTCTAGTAACGAGTTCAATGTAATTAATACTCGCGCTTTGATCTCATTAATTCGAATTTGTCCAATCAAGTTAAAAAAGGGAGGTCTTTAAATGGTTTCTTCTGCTAGGCTAACACTCCCTATGGTAACAAAAAAAAGAGTAAACACAGCCACCACACTTGACGGAAAACGTAATTTACATACAGTTTTATACGAAACTAAAATTAGAAACTAACATTTAAATAAAATTAAACAAATTACTTCGAAAGATGTTTTCTTTTAGCAAAGTTTAAAGTTCAAATCAAAGTCATCTTCAAAAATGTTAGTTTCATATTGGTTCTACGTATAAAATTAAGATTTTTATTAAAATCTAACACATTCACATCCGATAGATAAAAGTACAGAGGTTAACCGTAAACTGAAAGATTAATATTAACAACAATAAAATGTGAAGACATCACTATTGTTATTACCTTTTTTGAGTTACTAAATTTTTAGAAATACTGATGTTTGTTGAATATACAAGATTGTTTTGTACAGGTTATTTGGTTCATTTAGCGAATAAGCTTTCCATAACAGGTGTTACTATAAGGTTAATTATTTCACAGGCAATAGTTACGTAACTGCGTAAGAGTTGTGTTGTTTAACTGTTGTAATAAGCTTTAGCAATATTGTTGACGTCACGTTACTAGAATATTTTTCTCGTTACCTTACGTGAGTATTGTTCCATAATAGCGTCGCGTAGTTTTTAGGTTGGAGGCCTCCGAGAACAATTCACCAAGCGAGCACAAGAAAATTTTAGTCAGAAAAAAAAAAACTTAATAAACTGCAAATATTCATTAGTTAGCCCGTCCGCATTTTTTTTAAAACCCAGAATATGCTGGGGGTGGGTAAAATAAAATACGCGACAACAAAATTAATATTTACAATAAAATATTATCAATGCTACAAGTGTGGCTCTCCAAATCTAGTTACAAGTTTTGATTTCATCAATTCTTTATTTGGCCATACCTCCAGAGTGTGGGGGGGGCCCACACCTAAGGTTTTCTTTTATTTGAATTTTATTTTCTCACATACCAATACTAGGTTTAAAACTCTTAACATACCCATACTAATTTTTTTTAATAAAAGTTGAAATTCTGGTAAGTATGGAAATCAAACAAGTCTTTAGAAACTGAAATACGTTTCCCTCAAGTTAATAAACAAGCATTGAATCAACATGCCACTTAGTATGTAAAGTCCACAAGTTTTATAGTATACAAAATATTCATCAGGGTGGCCCGTAAGTCCCTACCCATCCATATATCTTACGTATCCAGTGTATCTGTGTGCTGTCACCCGTATTCTTGCGCTCATGTACCCACGTACTTGTCACAATATGCTCTTCAAGGGTAAATGGGCTTACATCAGCCATATTTCTCTAAAAAAAGAAAAATTTACAATACATGCGTAATTGAATATAACATAACATATGGATGGGTAGGGACTTACGGGCCACCCTATAGAATAATACAGGTTACACATGACAGGATTTGGACAGATTGTTTTTGAATTTCGCGCAAAGCTACTCGAGGGCTATCTGCGCTAGCCGTCCATAATTTAGCAGTGTAAGACTAGAGGGAAGGCAGCTAATCACCACCACCCACCGCCAACTCTTGGGCTTCTCTTACCAACGAATAGTGGGATTAATGGCCCCCATTATAATGCCCCCACGGCTTAAATGGTGAGCATGATTGGTGGGACGGGGATTTGAACCCGCGACCCTCAGATTACGAGCCGTACGCCTTAACTCACCTGGCTATCTTGTGCAGATTAATATGGCTAAAAAACTAACTGTTCGATAGGCACGTCGTTTCAAACATAAAACATTAACAGGTATTCCTTTTCAACATGATAGAAATATTTGTTTGCATAACTCAAAATGATACATCATTGCATTGCCAGATGATTAAGGCGCTCAACTCGCAATCCGAGAGTTACGGATCTAATCCCCATCTCACCAAACATGCTCGCTCCTTTCAGCCATAAAGGCGCTATAATTCCACTATTCGTTGGTAAAAAAATGTAACCTAAGAGTTAGCAGTGATAGTTGCCTTACCTCTTTCTTTCAGTGGTAAATTAGGGGCAGCTAGCGCAGATAGCCCTCATCTAGCTTTGCGCGAAATTCAACACAAACAAAACCAAAACGACACGACCTATCTTTTCTGCAAAAAAAGATGTCTCATGCATAATACGGTACAGCTCAGTTGTTAACTGATCGAATACCAGTGAAACGCGGTATAACAGAAGCCTCACATTGGTGATTCCCTATCAGATTGGCCTCATTTCCAGTGGAGATGCTGTATAATATTGCGTACTGCTAACTGGGATACGTTTTCTATCAAGTTTATTAATTTGCTTACCACGACTGGGATACTTGTATCGGGTATTTCTGAATGGTCCTGGTGCCCCAAGTTGATCTACATTCCTTTGTTTTACAATTCATTATATGGATGTACCCATCTTGGAATTCTTAATTTCCGATCTGAACCTATCTTTATTATCCCAATATGAGTATTTTGCATCTGAAAAGACTGTTACATAACCTTCCCAAAAGTAATCAACCCTTGGTGATACCACATTACCTACATTATATCAAATGTCAAAATGCAATTCTGTTGTGTGCTTTTTCCAATACAACTACAGGGTGTTCGGAAAGTCACTGCAGTTTTGTAATAATATTTTATTCATTCTATTTCAAGCCAGCAACTGATAGCGGTGATTAGAAACAAAAGAAGGATCCAAGCCTGTATTGATGCCAACGGGGGTCACTTTCAACATTGTTTATAATTGTCATTCATATTTACCTCCTGTATTCTATATTGAAACATGTCTGTTAATAAATATACAAGTGCACAGTGACTTTCCGAACGCCCTGTATATTGCCTGTTGTCGTCGTCAAGTGATTTGATCTGCATATTCAAAATAATTTTAATATAGCGTTCAACCTTTCGCACATGAAGGTTAAGTAACTTCATGTACGTAACAGTACACATTCACATACGAATGAGAATATTTCACTGAGAGAAATATCGGTGCGTTTTGTTATTTGTAACTGATCCTCCTTTCAAAACACAGGCTACAAGATGAAGTCCCTGAACGGACGCTTTTTAACAAAAGCATTGCTTCGGCTTCTTTAATAACTTGTATATAAGCATACAGAGTTCTACGTTATTTTTTTTTTTTATTGCTGTATGAAAAAGCTTTATGTTAGCGTATCTAGTTTGTACTTTTTAGAAGTTTATTATTTTATATATTCTACGGTGTAATTATTAACTCGACTGACCCCCCCCTTCCTGAGTTCCAGCGTTAGTTTATTTGACACAGTAAATCTTAAATCACTAATAATTGATAAAACGATTTGAAGAGAAGATGCACAGTTAACGTTCCGGACAAACGACTTTAGTAGTGGCGGCGAGCATAAGCGGTTTGAAAATGGGGAGGGGATTAGCCTCTTCAAATAAACCGTTTCACAAAGCGGATTATTCGCATCAAGTCAAAAACAGAATATGTACACGAGTTGTTGAAAAATAGTTTATTCACTTAGAAGTGTGAACCTCCACACATAAATAGCTTTATTCACTTAGAAGTGTGAACCTCTACACAAATAGCCGAGACTCATTTGTCGCCTATGAACTAGATCAGGGTTCCGATTTAAAACTTTTAGGCTGTTTGCGGTTCCTTCTTCAAATAAATTAGCCACTTGAATATCATACTTCATCTGAATGGGTTAATACAATTAAAACTAGTTAAAAGATAAAACTTAAACATGGTTGCAATGTTACTTAAGCAATGCTTGACCCTCCCCAAAAAAAAAGGACCGAAACTCGTGCCATCCAACAACAGTTACATTTAACTAAAAATAACGTCGAATGCAAATGTCCAAGAAAGCAGTTTCTGTTCTGAAAACCTTTAAATATCGTGGCCACCGTTACTCTTGCAACACTAACCACCTGACCTTACTGTCTTATCGGTATGTGCTATAAGGGTATAAATACGAACAGAATATACTTCACGTGTGACAGTAAAAATACACATTTCGAAACTAAATCTTTGCTTCTAGAGTTCCAACTTTATTTTGGAAGAACAATGGCAAAGTTTGGTACAATGAGGTAATGCAGAACTGTGGTCCTAAAAGTAAGATACGATGAAAATTGTAACACGTGAAGTGCAAGGTCAATTTTTATTTTATTTTTCACCAATACATATCGGTGGCAAAACTTATTTTAAATCATTGAGAGAGATTTATATTGATGAAAATAAACCGAAAGAGGGCAGATGACACTAATTATTGCTAACCTTACCATGTATTGAACTGATAAAGCGAGCTCATGTCAGATACATTTCAAATAATGTTGCTAAGCGAGTAATTAGTGATGTAGTAATCAACTGACCTAAATCACAGTAAGTAAATACATCAACATTTATGTTATATTGTTTTTAATAAATCTTTCGTCGAAAATTTAAAAATTAAACTGTCTTTGCTCGGTTCGTGCTTTAAACGATGTAACGGTATTGATGTTTAGCGATATAATGTATAACCACTACACATTAACACTATATTCACCAATGAGAAAGTAACGCTTCTGCGACATTGAAAGGCGTTTAGTAACAACACCCTGCGATTACAGAAACTAAGAAGGGAAAAATAAAAAAAGACAAAATTCAAACCCAATAAAAGTTTTTAACCTCAAGTTTAAATGAATTACAAACAACGCGCATTTTATCACTTCAGAAAAACTGAATTAGTCAACATAATAGACGAACTAACTATTAAATTAATTAAAAATACTTAGTAAATCGAGTAAAACTAACGTTCTAGACCTTGATATTTTAGCCCTATTTATGTTTGATCCAACAATTCGATCAGAAATCGAAAGACTAACTGGCGATAGGTCTATGGAAATAATGGTTGTAGAAAAGCAAGGTCCTCGAGACATAGCTCGCGGGGTGCGATTCATTCTAAATTGGTTAGATTACTAATACCTTTATTGTGAACAATGGTATCGACCAATAGGTAAGAGATTTCTTTAGTGCTAGCTTTTATTTGGATGAGTGGTTTTCCTTTGTAACATACATACTTTCGTTAGTGTACACTGGAACGAAAAAAACAAACAAAAAACTTAACTTCTAGAAATTAAGTTTGCTTGGAGTTTAGCGTTTATTTTTTGAATTATGACATTACTGGACTCTTTACGGAAATTAAATATACGTAATTCATTTAACTATTAAAGAAGTTAGAGGAACGTTTCGCAACTTAAAACCAAACGTTAAATCTTCTCGAGTTGGTCACGTAGTTTTTGTTGTCGTTTTACGAATTATTCTCGAAGTTTCCAATGTATGGATGGATGGGCTCTGTAGTTGTAATACATGCTCTAGATATTTATGTTAATACACATCTAGTACTATTCAGTTTACGAGCCTCTTCACTATTCTTTAATAGATACGACAAAAATTATTCAATTTCCCACTGTTTCGTGCTTAATAAATAAGTCTTTATAACGTGTAAACATGTAAAAAAATCAGTTAGTTTAGATTTAATGTATCACACGACTATAGTTATTACATTTTATCTAAATTAATTGCCCCTAATTAACGCCCCTTGGAGGCATTGCAAACTAAAAAGGGGGCGTTAATTATAGCACTTGTCCAGTTCCAGATTCTATTTCACACATGATTTGCTGATCTCAAAGATGAATGCGTTTTCAAATCAGAGTTACGGTAATAACACTTGATTATATGTTGGAATACAACTGCTGTCATATAAGGCAAGTTTATTAAAATGTCGGAGGGCAATAATTAGAAAAGGACGTTAATTAGGGGCAATAGGATATTCACTCACAATCACAGCAGTCTAAATTCAAACAGATTAGCGTACGTGTCGGTTATGCGTCCTGCACATCCAAACTTAATTAGCTCTCAATATATTTTAAATTTCATAATCAAAATGCAATATAAATATTTTGATTTACTAGTGTCTACTTGTAAATTTCTTCAAAAGTTTCAAATAAAAGCATTTGAATATCATATTCTCTGATCATATCTACTTGGGCTACGATTTTATCGATTTATAGCGTTTATAAAATCGTTGCAAGTTTCCTCCCAATTACAAGTTTAACAAATGTATAAGAAACAACAGTACTAGCTAAATTTCTTACAATTTAAGGCCTAATAAAATATTCTGCATACCATACGTTTCTGCTCCAGCTATATATATATTTTGGCGTTATAATAGTATTAATACAGCGTATTTTTCCAATTTTGCGAGAGGTTGTGGAAAAGTGGTGTAAAACTACAAAAATACGAGTTTTCGTAACAGACTGCAAGTTGTACAACTTCTTAACTTATTCCCTTTTGCAAGTAACGCCTCTTCCTTTTTTTTATCTTCTAGTTTTCAACCGTCGTCACTCGTTTATTATAGAACAAGAATGGTGATACAACTTTAGTTTACGACCAATCTTCATTTTATTCCGACAAGTCACTTCATTACCATTTTGTGATGTTTATTCATATACCCAGCAGACAGATACGGTTCAATTTTCATTTCAAAATATCTGTTAACTGAGAATCGTGGGTTACAAAGAAAGATAACTAATATCACAGTTCACAAGTTTTAGATCTCTCGTTTCAACTTTGTCGTGAGGTTATATTTTTGTTAGGTTGTCGAATTTATTACTGTTTCTCGAGATTGTGTAGGAAGTTTTCTGTAAAGTGGGTCCACATAAAATTGTGGATTTATACCTAGCACTAATACCATTTTAAGTGTAGACATACCATAATAAAAGCATTAATACTTTTATCTGCTAACACTTTAGTGAAACAGGAATGAAAAACATTTGTATTAGAGTAAGATAAAACAAAAAGATGAACTTACGAAGTTTTCACGTTTGACAGTACGGCCTGTAATGGGTGTAGTAGAAATGTCAGTGGCGGAGGAAGCTAAAGAATCAGCAGGCGAAGTGCTCTTAGATTTATCAGTGTCAGGAACGTGCAAATAATCCATCTCGTTCATTTTCAATTGGTCGTCCATAATTGTGATACGTCAAGCGAGTTCTTCAGAAAGAAGGATTTGTGTCCTTTTAATGTATAGGTTATAGGCTTGGTTTTCCACGTCGATGTGATTCTCTTACGTAATGTTAGCTCTCAAAAATGAGCTCCTCAGAGTTTGTACGAAACTGAGAACCATGAATTTATTGATTTAGCTATAGCGCATGCGTCTAACGTCAGACCAGACAAACTCGATTTTCAGTGTCATGACCAGTAAATCTTTATATTATGGTATAAATATAGCTGGTATTTTTTAAATATTGTATGTGACATAATCATCCGGCAATTACAATATTTTTAGTATATTATATTGTGTTGTTTTTCACGTTGAAAATAAATATTAGTTCAAAATTTACTGTAAACGATGTCTTGGGTCACTCCTTGACATAATGGGTACACAAGGTGTGTTATTTCTGTAACCATACAAATAACATAATATTGCTCTTTTCATAAAATAACCTCGTTTTCACGTTTCTTAGAATTAAACACAATATGACATAACTATTCTGGGTTCTTCACTTTCTCTAGCATATGGCTGTAAAGCATTGTTATTATGTATCTTGAGCGATGAAATTCGAAAAAGTATTAACTGATTGAAAGGATATATTTTATTTGCGATTTTTTTTTTAATTTCGTGCAAAGCTACACGAGGGCTATCTGTACTAGCCATCCCTAATTTATCAGTGTATGATTAGAGAGAAGGCAGCCAGTCCTCACCACCCACCGCCAACTCTTGGGCTACTCTTTTACCAACTAATTGACCGTAACTTTAGAACACCCCTACGGCTGAAAGGGCGAGCATGTTTGGTGCGACGGGGATTCGAACCCACGATCCTCAGATTACGAGTGGAATGTCTTAACCCACCTGGTCATGCCGGGCCTATATTTACGATTCATTATCATACTGATGCAATTGAAAAAAAAATTCAAACTAGCATTTTAAAGTTAATAATATGATTTTTTATAGGAAATTATTTAATGATGCATTAATGGATTACCTCAACTATATTTTTTATTGTTCATGGATTTATCTTTGGTATTAGAACAAATTCTCGTGCTCATAATTGATATTTATTCAGTGTCCCAAAATATTCTGCAAAAAAAAATGTTGTATTAAATCATTTATTTTTCCCAGGCAACTTCCAGGCTAAGTTTTCAAAAATCAAAATGACCAAAGTAATCATGCTTACACACAAATATCCATGATTGACCAATTGAAGAAAAGTGTCGATTGTGCAGTGTGCTTATTTGTATAATAGATTTGGAGAACTGAAGGACTTTTTTTTTTACGTAAGATTCACCAAGTACGCGTCAGTGGAAAGTTAATAGTGTTACAACTCTTAAGTCTCTCGCGGGTTCGAATCCCAATCACACCAAACATGCTTGCCTTTTCATTCGTGGGGACGTTATAATGTGACGATCAATCCCATGATTCGTTGGTAAAAAGAGTAACCCAAGAGTTGGCGGTGTGTGGTGATGACTAGCCTTCCCTTCAGTCTTACACTGCTAAATTACGTACGGCTAGTGCAAATAACCCTCGAGTAGCTTTGCGCGAAATTCAAACCAAACCAAACCAAACTAACAAATACAGGACTCAGCAGATAGCTTAGTGTGGCTTTGCTATAAGAAAAATACACACACACTTAAATCCCGGAGTTCAGTTCCCCACGATGGACATAATACAAATAGCCCATTTTGTAACTTTGTGCTAAAAACAACATACATTACATAAATTTAAAAAACAAACAAATCATGAATGATTGATAGCAAGGACTCGTGTAAATATTACATCATTACGCTTATTTCTACGACTTCCTCAAATAACCATTCTCTTGTCCAGTAAACGAAAGAATCAACTCATTGCACAATCACTACATGCCAGTTAGAAGCAGCAGCCAATCTTGCTTTAATTGATGTAACTTGTATGGCTTCAAAAAGAAGAAAAATTAAAATTATTATTATTATTACAAGGCCTTAGGAAGCGGTAATAAGGGCATTCAGGCCATAGCCTAACCACTTTTTATGGCATGTATACAACCTATATTTTTAATTTATTTGTTAGCACAGTCTATGCATTAAAACTGCTTCTTTTAATTCAGTACATTAGATTGTGTGTATGCAGAATTTGAAATTAAAATAGCTCAAGACTCAGTTTCACAGTATTACATTTCTTTATCCCTTTAGAAGTAGAATGTGGCAACGGCTTGAACAATACAGAATTACTTCATACGGCAATTTCAATACGCGTTTTTATATTTGGGTTAATGAAAAGAAATTTGTATGAACATTTCCTTTTATTTATATTACAGTTTGATAAAAGGAAATGTTGTTATCGGCTCTGAACACATAAGGAATCGGTTTCTTCATTTTCAACTGGAAACTCCAATAAGTTACAGTTCTTTTAAGTATAAAATAGGCATCAAGACAAATTCAAATCTTTATTTAAAACGCAAAAATATTTAAGATAAACTGCCGGAGTGTAACTATTTTATATTTAAGAAAAAAAACCAAAAATATTTATTACTCGATTTGAACTCAACGGGTCTAGTGTGGCGAAGTGTTTTAGTCAACCCACCAACCATGCCGGGTCAATATTTCTAGAATTAGGATTGTATATTTTTGGTATCGTCATCTAGGCTTAGTTTTAAAATATGGGTTGTATGTATGTGTTTTTTTTTTTTGTAATAAAGCACATTGTATAATGAATCAATACATTATTATTATATTTCTAAATAACCATTATATTCATGTTCTAGTTTGGAGAAGTACTTTAACCAGACCGTTATTCAAATATCTTAACCAAAAGGTCTTTCCAGATATTTGACGTTATTTCTTCACGAATGAACATAAACGAGAATTATAAGTTTTCTTAGTAAAGACATAAAGGCAGCCTCCCATAATTTTGAAATACTGATGAGAGAAAAGACAATCAGCGCCATATTACTCATGCTAAGGTATTGAGTGTCACTCATATAATGTGACCCGGCATGACCAGGTGATTATGACACTCGACTCGTGATCTGCCGGTCGCGGATTCGAATCCCAGTCACACCAAACATGCTCGCCTTTTCAGCGTTTGGGGGCGTTATAATGTGACGGCCAATCTCACTATTCGTTGGTAATAGAGTAGCCCAAGAGTTGGCGGTGGATAATGACAACTAACTGCCTTCCCCCTAGTTTTACACTGCTAAATGAGGCACGGCTAGCGCAGATAGCCCTCGAGTAGCTTTGCGCGAAATTCAAACCAAACAAAATTTTTATCCATTTAACTAATTTCAAGTCCTCCTCTAGTACAGCGGTATGTCTACGGATTTACAACACTCAAATCAGGGGTTTGATTCCCCTCGGTGGGCTCAGCAGATAGTCCGATGTGGCTTTGCTATAAGAAAACACCCACACGCACTAATTTCAAAGGTAGTCTAAAATCAAAAATTTATTTTTAAATTAAGCCAAATTTTATCAAATGCGTTTTCTACGTCTAATATTATAGCTTCGAAATGCAGAAGCTCCATCACAGAAGCTGCGCCCAAAACTCCAATAAAGAGATCTTGCCTTCTGAAGGCGTTGGATAATTTATTCCTAAATAAGGAGCATATGTCTATTTTGATAGTGCAACATGATTGCGTATGTTTCTTATTTCATTGCAAAACAGTCTTATGGAATATATTGATGTTTTTATTTATTTTGTTTGATATAAAGCCCAGATAATGTTTGGTGCTATACAAGTCCTTTGTAGATTTGAAATTCTGTTTAACAGATAAAACCTCATTGTTTTTTATTATAAAATTCACACAAACACAAATGATGTTAAGTATTTTCTCTCTCTAATTGAAATGAGAAAAAAATATTGTAATGCCTGGCTTATGTAATGTGTATATATCTAATGTTAATTTTGTTTTTATGTTTAATTTGTGAGAAATATTGTTCGATACACACACACACACCCAAAGATGTTGTCAAGTTTATTCTTCACCTTTGGTTATTTAGGGTTACGTTTTATTTATGTGCTTGAAATTGATTAAATTTGGGACGCGGAAAATATTCGGATTATGAATTATTGTCGTTACCAAGTGAGAGCTTGTGATTTGACGTGTACAAATAAAGCCTAATATTATCTATAGTAATAGCGTTGTTCCACGCAGATGTATCTTTTTTTGGAACTAACAATGATGATTTCAGTGAAGGCATGTGTGATGGAAAAGGAACATTTCTTATCACCGTGATAGCAGCTTTTCTGTGGAAGCACACTGAAGATTCGGAAACTGAAACCTAGCGACAGCTTGTAATTCCCACATCTGAACGACCACTGGAAAAGATTCCAACAACGGTCACCAACTTGGTATTATGCAACATCAATGGTAACTCCAAAAATAACACAAAGTTTGGAAGTTGCCAGACAAACCAGAAAATCATAAAGACTTCAGTACAAGTAATGCCACATGGCCTTTTGCACGATTTTGCAATCAAAATGGCTTTGGAGATGCTGTTAGGTAAATACCCCAAAACCACAATACCAACATAGTCTGCTTATTATTTATTCACAGTCGACAACAAGAGATAGCACCTGCTCATGTATAATCGACTCTTCTGACACTTCTTTTCCAAGCTCAGAAAATAAATTCTTAAATTATTGGACTTGATAGGAAAATAGTGATAGCTCTGGACATGGCACTGTATGAGCGTGCAAATATACTGAAAGAGTTTCATCCAGAAAATACAAACAAGAAGATTTTATGAATCGGGGAGTTCTGCACTGGGACACTGAGGGCAACTGGGACAACAATATATGGATATGGGGTAAACAAAGTATATATCACTCTGTATATTTTTGTTTGTTTGTTTGTGAATTTCGCGCAAAACTACACGAGAGCTATCTGCGCTAGCCGTCCCTAATTAGCAGTGTAAGACTAGAGGGTAGGCAACTAGGCATCACCACCCACCGCCAACTCTTAGGCTACTCTTTTACCAACGAATAGTGTGATTGACAGTCACAGTATAACGCCCCCAACGCTGAAAAGGCGAGAATGTTTGGTGTGACTGTAATTCGAACCCGCGACCAGCAGATCACGAGTCGAGTGTCATAACCACCTGGCCATGCAAGGCCACTCTGTATATGTATGGACACTTGACCATTTGACCAATGTGGGAAGGGAAGCATATGAAAATGTCACTGAAGGTGCACATCACCGTGCTACAATTCATTAAAACATTCTACCTTGGAAAGCAGAATTGAGGGTCCTGTCCAGAAAGTGATTTAAACATGTGCAAATATTTATTCACGATACATAAACTAAAATAAGCATAAACTGTCTTACAGTACTTGTCTCGCCGCAAGAGAGTAACCTTGATATATGGAAAGAATTCAATAATGGAATCATTTGTGTAACCAAAAGTAAAGTTCAGTTCTATTGCATTGGAGTTGATCATGCAGTAGAGCATACTAAAATGATGAAAGTAAACGGTGGACTAGCAAAAGCCAACTGTTTTAATACGATTTTATTTCTATTCTGCTTGAGATAGTCCACCTAACAGGGCATTTTCAGAGGATTGTAGACGTTCCAAAATTCCAAAGAACAAAGCACCCTGAGTTATATCAAGAACTGACCTAATGAACTTTATGATAAAAGCCATTGTGCGGAAGAAGATAAAAAAGGCACTTTTTCACAGCGTAGAAATGGGCAATAAATACTACCAAAAATATGTCTCTGAAGGGATTTAAAGACCAATGATCTCATGGGATCGAATGACAAAACTGAAGCTCTTCACTTGAAGTGATGCATCAAAGATCATCTAGGTGAAGCTACAAATTAAAGATGCTGAGTTCAAAGAAGCCTGATATCTGTTTGCAATATTATTGATGTTTGTAATAGCACGTTCTGAGATTTATTTACAAGAAGTTATGTGAATTTACGAGTTTTTCTGCATACCAAGATCGTTATGTTCTGTAGATTGATGCTTTTTACCTTGCAATGATAAAAACAAGACGATTGTCATTCTGGAAATTATGTTAAAAGACACTAAAACAACTACACATAATCCAGAAGGAAAAACTGGCACGACAGATGAGGAAAATAACAAATAAAAAGCCATCATAAATGATGTTATGGCTGTGGTCCAAGATTAATCAAGACTAAATCTGAAGCCATCTCAAGAACTCGCTAATCTTTTCATCAAAGGAATAGAAGCAAGAATACAAAACTACAATATTTCCCTTATAATGTACAATCGACATGACAAACAACTCTCTTTGAAACAAAAGACAAGAGAAAATTGTAAAGCAAAGATTGGTTCTTGTGATATATTTGAGATTTCAGATTCAACCCAACTAAGACATCTTTAGCAATGATACAAACAAAGATAGACTGACAGTATGCCTAGCAGCCGAAACACTGGATTACTTCCAAAGCAGCGACAAAGTGAGTGTTATGACTACAAAAATAGTGCAGTCTAACAGTGTAATAACAATGTAAGTGGTTATGAAAGAACTAAACAATGATCAAGATCAGCCGTATTGATGAAGTCCACACCATGTCACCCAATACTGACATATCCATTCTTGCTTTTGCCTAAACTGTGTATTATACTTCGAACTGGAAATGAAAGGACAGTACACGTAAAACCAATATACAGCACTCTTAGAAAAGAACTGACCAGTGCATTATGTAGATTTTATACCTTCACAGACTCAGACACAACAGGATAGCTAGCAAAGAGAAAACATTATGATAAAAAAAAACCTTCCTGAAAGTTAATGATAACATTACGAATGCCTTTTGTCTTCTTTGAAGAAAGCAACACCCTTATGAACAAAACACAATGCTGTTTATAACTCTTCAACTGAACCAAGGGTGTTGCAAATTCGTTCAAGAAGGGAAAAGCTGAAGAAGAAAACTTGTCTTTACCAAGTGAGCACTGAGACAGCACTCATTACGAGCTCATTATGAAGCTATGATTTGTGTGAATTCTGATGTAGCACACCCTATTTTACCACTTATTTATACATATGGAAGAAAGAAGAAAATAGAGCTTTGCTTCCAGTTCTAATGGACCAGCCACCAGTTCCTGAAGCTATTGTAGAAATGATCAAATGTGGATGCAAAAGTAATAAATGGCCAATGGGATCATGCTCTTTTGCAAAAGACATGGAGTATCATGCACAAAAATGTGTAATTGTTACACAGACGTTGAACTTCATGACAATACTGGGACATCAGATGATTCAGAAACAAATGAATGATTTGATAAGGAAAAAGTGCACAATGACGTTCATATGACCAATAAATTGGTAAATTATTGACCATGTTAATAAATATTAATACATAGTTTAGACTGAGTAGACCAAAATTTAGTTGCGTCAACATAGCTTGTAAAAGAATAGAAATTTTAATAGTTTCAAGGTATATCCGTATCATTTTGTGAAATCATCTTTTTCTTTATAACCCTGTCATTACAGGTAGTTAGGGGGCAAGGGATATGTCATAATGTTTGTAAACTTACATTCAATATTTTACTGGATTACTATTTTATTAATTATGTCAATAAACTTTGTATTAATTGTAGATTTTAATTCAAATTTTAGAATTATACATCAGTCAATTTCTTAAGTTGAAAGTAAATATTAAAAAACTAAAAATCAAGTTTCGTGTGTTACACTGGTGCACCATCTTCTGGGTTTTATCAGATTACATTTTATGACGCTCATGATACAAAATCTGTAAGTCATACGAATTATAAACTTAAATATTTATATTTCTATTTTTTGAGACATCATAATATTTATCGAATTCACCATACTGGCTCCGTCCACCACTTCATCGTTTGAGAAGACTTGCTTATTTATGTTTATTTTTCTATACCTATAAATTTATAACCATTTCAAACCTCTATATTTCCTCTACATAATTCTGTTAGTTTTTCTAAATTGTTGGATAATTTGAAGTGTTATAATCAATGTTATTTTCTGAACAGAAATTAAAATTTTGTAGACCCAAATAGAGCATAGTTAAGAAGTCTGATAAATAACAATAGATGCTTATGTATCAATATAGTAATTTATAATTTTTGGTTTTGAAAAATGCATATATAAAAGTTTAGAAAAATATATTTACTAGATCAACATGTGAATTTGGACAAGGCTTACAACAACGATTCACGAGTGCAAAAAAAAATCAAAACACTTTTGTGGATATCATTGTTTTCTGAATATTTGTTATTTACCGTTCTACATTTTAAGAAAACTAACTTAAATATTTATTTGTCAATAGTAATGTATATATATACTCTTTAAAAAAAGAAACGCAAAAGGCAAAATATGAGACAAATTGTTAACAAGTTTATTCCGGGTAGTTCTGTATGACATGTGTGAAACTTTGCACATTCACTGCTGAACATCTAAAGTCTGCAAAGGCGAAGTCCACGCTCACTAGGTGAAGTTTAACGTCACTCAACGTCAATAACGAGTATGCCCCCCGTGAGCATCAATAACTGCTTGGCATCTCCTGCCATGGAAGCGATGAGATGACGAATCACATTCTGTGGAATGGCTGTCCACTCAGCCTGCAAAGCTGCTGCAAGCTGAGGTAGAGTCTGCGGTTGAGTTTGTCGCAGACGTCGGTCCAACTCGTCCCAAAGATGTGCGATGGGGTTTAAATCTGGTGATCTGGAGGGGCCAGGGAAGAACGTTGATGTTGTGGTGTCTCAAGAAGACAGTGGTGAGTCCGGCTGTGTGAGGACGGGCGTTGTCATGTTGAAAAACGTCGTTGACGTTCACCATGATGGGTTGCACATGGGGCCTAAGAATCTCGTCGACGGTTGCGTACGGTATGATCGGAAATCCTACGCAGCCCTGGTATGGTTGAGGCAGTAGACGTCGCAGTGGTGGTCCTATCCCGAAGGTGACGTAATCGGATGTTGCAATCTTGTGCGGGCGTGGTTACACGAGGTCTGCCAGATCGTGGACGGTCACGAGTTGATCTATGTTGTTGGTAACGATTCCATAGCCTTGTGATGGTGCTTGGGTGGACATTCACAGCTCTGGCAACATCTGATCGAGATTCGCCTGCTTCCAAGCGACCAATGGCGTTGTTGCGTTGTGCTTCAGTCAGTCTTGGCGTAACTGTATTGCGTGTCGGTGGCTTAACACTGAGCTATGGAAACCGAGAACCCGTTACTTTTATAGGGATTTTGCACATGTTGCACTTGCAGAACATGCAGATCTCTCAAACAAATTTATTGGACATGCATGCGTTTTGGCGAAAAATCCGATGTTTTCCTCCGTTTTCAAAGTGCACAACTTTTATTGTCACTTTGGTCTGACAATCAGTGCCTTAACACGTGTAACATCACATACTCTGAGCTTGTGACGTTATTACATATATTTCTTTTTAAAATAACAAAAATATCCCTTTTGCGTTTCTTGTTTTGAAGAGTATATATATATGTAATGTATGATAACCGAAGCCCCACTGTACCTTACAAAGTATTGGAAACTACGCATTTGTTGGTAAGAAACAAGATATTGATAAGCACGTTCACACTTATATTATCACTAAATCCTGACCAACTAAGCTTATTGAATCAGATACAACTTTGTACAGAGCCATATTAGAATCGTTTTCTCTAACTTTTACATAGTAGTTTATACAGTTCTTGTTGCAACCACTGTACTGTAAAGAAGCAGACAAATTCCGCCCCACTGTCTTCTTGGAGCTGCAATTCGAGTAGTTTCTGTAAGACACTTCCATTAACCGACTTATTGTATTGGCCCGGACTTTCTATATAAACATTTTGCAATACTTTAGACAATTGTAAATGTAACCATTATACTGTCAACAAGTTACTAAACCCTACCCCTCTGTCTTTGCAAAACAGGAAACGTTTCGAAAATTGCACCTCCTGACCTTATTTGGTATTGACTGTGTCAAAGTACGGTAATACCTGAAGGGGTATTTATTGCTCTTATATTCAGCAGGTCTCTACTTGTGTTACAAACAGTAGAATAAAAAGAGGAAATGGGTGTTAAAAGATTAAAAAACTCTCAGGAGATTTGCTTTGGAAGTTTGCTGTCTGCACTGAAAAGAACAGACAGTACAATTCATTTTGTTTCTTCTAGTTTCTAGACCATCTGTTAGCAACGAGTGTGTGTGTGTGTGTGTTTTCATATAGCAAAGCCACATCGGGCTATCTGCTGAGTCCATCGATTTTAGCGTTGTATTGCTATCAATGGAATAACTAAGAGTGAAGAGGTGAAAAATGTACACTCTGACCATAAGTACCTTGAACTTTTGTGGTATTTTAATCCTAAAATCAAAATTACTTTGCACTTTGATAATCAACATTCCGAAAGGAAAAAATTAATGAGAAAATCTTTAATAAAAAATCTTAATAGTTAATTCAAAAACCTGATATTTTATACATGAAATTTTCACAATTTCTGTTAGGTTGTCCAGAAATATATGTCGTTTTTGAACTGCGAAGTTTGGAAAGTATGAAACAGTGTTGTAAAACATGGTTTAATCAAAATAAGCACCATTTTACTTCAACACACTTTTGCGAATGTGTAACGATGCTGTTTATGCCCCTGCTGTAGAAATCAGAGTTTCCATGGCCAATGAACTCCCTGAAAGCTTTTTCTGCAGCTGTTTGGTTTTGAAAGCGTTTATTGCTAAATAAATTGTCAAAATGCTTGAAAAAATGAAAAATCTGTAGGGGAAAGGTATGGAAATAAAGTGGATGAGATAGAATCTTAATCCCAATTCATTTAATTTTTGGAGCGTCATCCTTGATAAGTCTCATAATGCCAATATTGTTGATCTTCAGTCAGCTCATACGGAACCCACTTATTCAACTTTGTCTTTCCAATCGCACTCAGGTGGTTGGCAATGCTTGACTTGCTTGTGCCTAGCTTTTCTGCAAGCTCACATAATGTTGTGCAGAGGTCTGTTTTAACTGCTTCCCTTAATGTGTTTTCATTTAAGGACGGCTTCCTTCCACGACCTTCGTGGTCTTGAAGACTTTCCTCTCCATGTCGAAATCTTTGGAACCAACGCTGCACTGTACGTTCAGTAACAGAACCATGGCTGAATGCCTGGCTGATGTTCCGTGTAGTTTTGGTAGCTTTTCGTCCAACTTTGAAGTTGTAGAGTAAATCAGACGAAAGTCCTTCTTGTCCATGCTGCCTTGGGGGTTGCGAAAATTACTCTAAGGAGAGTTGAAACAACAGACAATTAAGATACCTTGTAAGCGACAAATGCTGGATTCAACTAACCAATGATAAGTTACTCAATATTCAGTTTCTCAATGTTATTGTGAGAATTCCGACATTTATTTCTTGGCAATATAATAATAAGCTGCATTTTTGTAAGGATTTATGTACATTATCTAAAATCATAATATAATTACTCTCATGTATACTTTTGTGGTTACGAGCTGGGTGGATTTGACCCACCCCTAGTAATGCATTATATCAAATGAAAACACTTTCTTGTAACTCACACTGAAACCAATATATTATCAATGAGTATTACTGTGTATAATTTCATAAAAATTTTTACCACACACTGTGATGAACGATTACGTCACATTCGTTTAATACATAATATGTAATACAATATACAATATCGTATATTGGTGTTATTATTAATCTCTAAATTTACTTGTTCTTTTATGTGTGTTTCCAACTTTCTATTGGTCGAAACTACATACCTAACATAACGTCTTATATTTACATTTATATATCACACGAGTTATGTTATTCTATTGTTCTATACATTTTTGAAAAATTATGTTTCTAGATTTGAAAACTACTTTTAAAGCATCAGCTGCTGATTCTGGCATGAAATTATTTCTGATTACCTAATGATAAACACTGTGAAGATCTAAACCTCTCATGATTAATTTAAATTAAAAGTTAGATGTAAATAATATGGGTTATCTGTACTGTGTTTGGAAAGCCCGCTAACGGCGACTTAATATTACTTAATTTTATATTTCTAGGTGAAATAAGTAATTTAGTATTGAGGTTTATTTAGATACAATTTCGATAGAATTTTCATTCATGAGGCTGGAGGTGTTAATTGTTATGCACTATTTAGAACAAAGGGGGGTTATTTTTTAATTTGTTAAACGTCACATACTTTGTTTTATTACAACGCAATTTGTTTTAAAGTCTTCTATAATATTTTATTTAATAGAAAAGGAGTAAATTTGTTTATTAAGTATATAGAGTGGTATTTACTTTTATCTCTGTAGATTTTGTGATCCTTTCATGACAAATACATGTTCCTTGTTTGTGTTGTTGCTTACCGCCACTTTTGAATTATAATTACGATAAAAGTCCATTATAGGCTGGGGAAGAACCATTAGGCGTCTTTCACTTTTACACTGTAAAAATATGTTATTGTACGTCAATTATATTTATGTGTATAAGACTGAAATTTAATAACAATATTATTTTCAGTCAAATGTTGTATGTTATTAATTGGGTCATAACAATTTATTACTGTACTTAGATTTACTTAACCTAAATCAGCCGCAAATTACCCATAAAAGTAATACGATAATAAGGTTGTATCGCATTTCAGAAAACAAAAGATTGTTTATTTTTTAATATCGACCAAAGCTACTCAAGACCTATCCGATTAGCTGTTTCTAATTTTAAAGTGATAGACTAGACTGGAGGGAAGCTGGCCAATATCATCCACTGTCAACTCGTCGGTTACTGTTTTACCAATGAAAAGTGAGATCATCGTTAGAACCGAGTGAGTAAGTTAGTAAAGTTTGACAGCTATGAACCTTTTCCTTCCAAACGTAATCTCATACTTTGCATACTAAATAAAACCTACAACCATATCTCTTCCTATCTGATCGTTCACAAAGGAATTTCTTTGATATAAAAGCATTCTCTTTCGCATCGGCTACTCCATGTATTTCTTGGAGAAAATAATTTATAACGCCCCCACGGCTGAAAGGGTGAACATGTTGGGCGTGACGGGGATTCGAATCCGCGATTACGAGTCGAGGGCCTTAACCACCGTTTTACTTTATTTTGTGTTGAGGGTGTTTACCCGTTATTTGTTACAAATTATGTCATATTTCTGCTCTGTTTACTAGTCTGTTTGTTTTGTACCTCAATATTGCTGAAGATAGAATTTTAAAGATTCCGAATTATTTAATAAACCAGGCATGGCCAGGTGGCTAAGACACTTGACTTGTAACCTGAGGGTCTCGGGTTCAAATCGCCATCACACTAAACGTGGTCGCCCTTTCAGCGTGGGGCTTTATAATGTCATGATCAATCCCATTATTCATTGGTAAAAGAGTACCCCAAGAGTTGGCGGTGGATGGTGATGACTAACTGTCTTCCCTCTAATCTTACATTGCAAAATTAGAGACGGCTAGCATAGATAGCCCTCCTGTAGCTTTGTGCAAAATTCAAAAACAAACAAACATTTCTAATCCGTGATGACGAGAAAACCCACTTGTAGAGAAAATTATATATTTAAAAACGGCTGGTATGGACAGACAAAGGGCGTGCTAAGATGTTGGATATATTTATTAATATAGGTATAAAGGTATTGGTTTTGTATTGGTTTATTTTGGGCTTGAGTTGTTGTATAAAAGTAAGGCTTCTTTAATTTTGCGTTTGTTTCTTTATTTAGTATTTGGGTATTTTCTATGGTTATGTTGTGTTTATTTGATTTGCAGTGTTCGAAAACGTATGAAGGTAACTTTTCGTGTTATTTGAATCTGGTTTCCATTTTTCTACTTGTTTCTCCAATATAGAAGTCTTTGCGGTTATCACATTGTATTTTATAAATAATGTTGGTGTTGTGTTTGTCGGTGTAGATTTTACACAGCATAGACCTTAGTTTTATGCCTGGTTTTTGAATAAATTTGGTATTAACGTGGACGGGTACAATCAAATACCATTTCTTAACCTCAAAATTACAAGAACCGACACATATTTTAAAACAGGAATCCACCAAAAAATCACCCATACTGGACTATACATTCCTTGGAACTCAGCACATGAAACAAAAAAAACCTCAACATACTAAAAAAACCAAATAAACACAGCCATAAAACTATGCTTACCAGATAAAATTAACGACGAATTAGACAACATAAAACAATACTTCATCAACATCAACAAGTTTCCTCCACAAACCGTAGAAAACATTTTACGCACACATCTAGACAAAACACAAAATCAACTAACAAAAGTAAATATACCCCGCGATTTAAAAAAATCACGAAACCATATATGGCTGAATACCATATACTCCCTACATCAGCAGAAAAATAACCAACATTTGGCAAAACCTAACAACAAAATATGACATCCCAGTTAATACCAAATTTATTTAAAAACCAGGCACAAAACTTAGGTCTATACTATGTAAAAACTACACTGACAAACACCACACCAACATTATTTATAAAACACAATGTGATAACTGCCACGACTTCTATATTGGAGAAACAAGTAGAAAAATGAAAACCAGATTCAAAGAACACAAAAAGTCACCTTCACACGTTTACGAACACTGCAAATCAAATAAACACAACATAACCATGGAAAACACTCAAATACTAAATAAAGAAACAAACGCAAAATTAAAGAAGCCTTACTTATACAACAACTCAAGCCCAAAACAAACCAATACAAAGGTACACCTTTATACCTATATTAATAAATATATCCTACATCTAAGCACGGCCTCTACATTCCTACATTCGATTACATAACCGCCTTCAACTACCGGTCAGTAACCCTTTCTTTCTTTGTCAACCTGACGATGACCGAGGAAGGTCGAAACGTTGTTCGCTCCTCTATTAGTGCCTTCTCTACTCATACCAGCCGTTTTTTAAACATATAGACAAATAATTAATAAATGCGTAATTAAGTTCGTGTTTTACTTTATTCTTAAAATCTGTCTTTTTAAGAATTACAGTGGTTTTAAAATAAAAAAAATATTTAATAATACTCATCAATCACTTAAGACTTGTCTTAATATGGAAGAATTGTTAAAAATAGAGAAAAATTAGCAAAAACGTATGTTAATACCTGATAAAGACAATATAATAGTTCATCTAAATATAGGGCCTGGCATGGCCTAGCGCGTTAAGGCGTGCACTTCGTAATTTGAGGGTCGCGGGTTCGCGCCCGATTCGCGCCAAAACATGCTCGCCCTCCCAGCCGTGGGGGCGTTATAGTGTGACGGTCAATCCTACTTTTCGTTGGTAAAAGAGTAGCCCAAGAGTTGGCGGTGGGTGGTGATGACTAGCTGCCTTCCCTCTAGTCTTACACTGCTGAATTAGGGACGGCTAGCACAGAGAGCCCTCGAGTAGCTTTGTGCGAAATTCCAAAACAAACAAACAAAATCATATAAATATAACTTATTTCTAATGCTAATATTCAAAGTGATTATACCAAGTTCACTAAATCAAGGGGGAGGGAAAAGAAGAGAGAGTTCGTTTTGAATTTCGCACAAAACTACACGAGGGCTATCTGCGCTAGCCGTCCCTAATTTAGCAGTGTAAGACAACAGGAAAGGCAGATAGTCATCACCACCCAATGCCAATTCTTGAGCCATTCTTTTACTAACGAAGAGTGGGATTGATTTCTAATATTACTACACATAATCTTAAACTAGTCAATTTTTTCTATTGAATATTTAATGCATCGTATTGCTCCAAATCAACGCCCCTAGGAGCATTTCAAACTGGAAAAGTGAGGGCGCTCATTTTAGTATTTGTACAGTTCCGGGTTTTATTTTTCGTACGTAATTTGTTTGCTTCAATGCTAGTGTGTATGTGTGTTTTGGTTTGTTTTCCTTTTTTGTTCAAACCAAAATTACGACGACAAAAGTGGATTATGTGTTGGTTTACTATTGCTGTCACATAAAGTATGTCACACGGATTTAACCGCTAAAAACCTGGTTTCGTATTGGTGGGTAGAGCACAGACAGCTCAATGTGTAGTTTTGTGCTTAATTCTAAACAAACAAAATCGTTTTCAGAAACCATTTTCTATTTTTAATAATATATTTATTCAAACTGAAAATATTACCAGTGCCGCCACTTGTTAATTTGTTTCTTTGCCTCCGGGCCAGGCATGGCCTAGCGCGTAAGGCGTGCGACTCGTAATCCGAGGGTCGCGGGTTCGCGCCAAACATGCTCGCCCTCCCAGCCGTGGGGGCGTTATAATGTGACGTTCAATCCCACTATTCGTTGGTAAAGAGTTGGCGGTGATGACTAGCTGGCTTCCCTCTAGTCTTACACTGCTAAATTAGGGACGACTAGCACATATAGCCCTCGAGTATGCGAAATTCCAAAATAAAACAAACAAACAAATTCTTTGCCTCCAGGAAAAACAATAATTAATAAAACGGTCCGTGGAGTTTTAAACCTATAAAGTATCGAAGGTTTGTTGTCATCTTTCCAGGATTTCAACATATCAGTTATTTTCTAAATAAAGGTGGTTTTAAATTGGCCTGTATCACAAAAACACATATTAAAGGTTTATATTTTTATTTTAACAGCTCGATTACCGATTCATTTCAGGTACATTTTGTCGAATAATTCATCGTGCCTCTCAAATAATCAGCACATAAAGAATATTCTAGTAATGACGTAAATATTATTAAAATTTCTTTTTGTTACAGTTGGTTTTCAATTTGAAGTATGTTTTGTAATTATTTGAATAAAGTCAACGCAAAACAAAATATAATTTTCCAAAACAAACAATAAATATAACGTTAGTATATATATACACGGAAATGTGTATTTGATTTGATAAACCATATGCATTAGCGTTTTTTATGAAACCTGTTTATACATTAATATAAGTGTAATTCTCAAACCTAGAAATAAAATACATTTCGTCTTGGATGTAAGGATATAATTTCGTATTTAAAAACATCTGGTATGAAATGTATACATGAACGTCTGAAATTCCAAGTGCATTGTTTCACCACTAGATGGCTAGAAACAAGCGTAAGAGAAAAAAATTTAGTAATGAATAATTAATATAATATAAGGCGGTGATTGTGATAGAGTTAAGAATCATAGTATGTTTAAGATTAGCGCCAGAGGGTGTAATGGAAGAATTTGCCTATAAAATATATCATACTAATTACTAATCTTGAACCAGAAATAATAAGATGGTTTGTGATAGTCGAAGTATTAGTTTGTTTAAAATTTCGCGCAAAGCTACAAGAGGGCTATCTGCGCTAGCCGTTCCTAATTTAGTAGTGTAAGACTAGAGGAGAGGCAGCTAGTCATCATCACCCATCGCCAACTCTTGGGCTACTCTTTTACCAACGAATAATGGTATTGACCGTCACATTATAACGCTCCCACGACTGAAAGGGCGAGCATGTTTGGTGTGACGGGGATTCGAATGCGTGACCCTCGGATTACGAGTCCAGTGCTTTAATCACCTGGCCATGCTACGCCCAAAGTAATAGTAAAACGTAGTTAAACACATAAGGAACCACATTACAGGAACTACTAGTTTCATTTCTAAATGTCTGACAACATTCACTAGTTAACACAAAGCATGTTTATCAATAATAAAGACTAGCTTACTGAAATTTAGGTTATACACAGTTAACATTTATAACTTTCATCTTAATATAATTTTTCTCTAAACAATTTTATAAGTTGAATTTTGTGTACATGTATTTAAGGTTAACTGGTATAATTCTTTTCAATAAAGCTTCCACAGTAGAAGTCAGCTTTTTCTTTCAAATCATATTTCATTCTTTTGTCAGAATATTTTTCACTTTTAAAAAATTTAAAATATCAGTGAAACAGTATTTCTTTAAAGAAAAATACAGTCCACAACAAGGGATATATAAATTATATTTTATTATAATTCTAAACTTTATCACTTAAATCTCACAAAATAAAACATAATGGAAGAAGAAACTTTGAGTGAAGAGGATATTTAATACACTACTTCTTCATAACATACTGACAAATATAAAAGGTGCCCCCATTACTGGTGGCATGTCAACTTGTGGTAGTTTCCATTACAACTAAATAACTCGAGCTGTATAAGGATTACTACTTTTTCTATGACTATTCATTAGAATTTATCTAGTATTTCATTTCTTTGTTATTGAGGCCTCTGAACCTATTATCATTTCTGAAGAAAATGTAAAGACAAGTAAACTGTATACATTCTAGGGTTACAGATCCAGCACTGAACTGTACAATGCTATTTACAATGAAATCAATAAATAAATTTTATACAAAACAACTTTTAGGCCAAAACATAGTTTAATACAGAAAAGCTGTCATAAATTAAGGCGACCTAAATCTTTTACTACTACAGTTTCCATCTCATTGTCATTATCATCGAGTTCGACCCGACTATTCTTGTTACGCTTTTTGTCTTGGCTTGCTTGTTTTCTTTCTTTTCTCTTCAGCTCCTGACGCTGTTTGTTGGACACTTGCTTCTGAAACAAAATCACAGCATGCTCAAAAAATAAAACACTGCAATATATGCACTTTTAAGGGCCTTTTATTTTTTAATCTCATTTTCACACACTGTAAACCTTTATTTTTATCCATCAATAAAACCTTTAATTCCTAATTATTTAGGACACTGAGATGAAATTTTAGCATAATTCTTTAAAGACAATCATGGTGAAACTTCACAGTTACATATTTAATATCATACTATTGACACTTAACTGAAATTTAACTTCACAGTTACATATTTAATATCATACTATTGACATTTAACTGAAATGCACTTGTGAGGCTTACAGAATTATGACTAGAAGTCAAAATCAAAACTTACAAAGTAATAATACACACAATGCTGTAAAATACAGCATTTATTAAGCGATAAACTACGAACTATAATAAATATCTTTGGAAACATGAAAACAATTTATTCATTTAGCTTTAAGTACAGAAGTTACCAGGACCTAAAATAATCTTACATTCAATTTCATTTATTTTTCTCAGTGTTTCCATTTTTGTGAGTCTTGCACACAGACACATACACACTTACAGATAACAGTTTTGTGGGATATTTGTGGTCAAGCAGATGCTTTAAAGCATATTGGATTAGGTTATGTACCACTCATAGTTTAAAAAGCTATGGGGATCATGATAGCTAAAACTAAATAGCAAAATGCTAGTATAATACTTTTAAAATTCTTAAACAATGATTAAAAATTATACTAAAACAGTCAACAATGGAGGGATGGTCTATATAGCAGTACATAAAGCAACTACAAGTGTGACATTAATCAACTTTTACAACATCAATATAATTATGATAAACATAATTAAATATATGGAATAAACAAATGTGACCAATTCTAAGAACTTTACTTGCTATTTTTAAGTTACAGATTAATTAAGACAAACAATGTGTTGAAACCAAATACTATGAAAGATATTGGCCTGACCAGTTTTTGTCTAGGTGACGTTCTAGGCTGCTGAAGTTTAGGCTTAACACCACTTTCAACAAACTGGCTTTTTGAAGGGGTTCGAGATTCTAGCGACGTTAATAATTCTTCCCCAAATATTCTTGTCCCTGTTCCATCTGGGCCCCATAAGCACTTATCAGGTACATGTTCTAGAAATGGGAAAACCATCTTGTTGGAGAGGTTAACAAATAAAACCATTCTTCTAACATTAAGAGGAGTTTTCAACCCTCTTGAAGTCAACAGTTAGTGCTTATAGAGTTTATTATTATTATTACCACACTATATTTCATCAACTAGTTCTTGTTTACAATCAAATTCTGACATAAATAAACCTTTACTGCTAAAGAGAATATACTTATGTTTATTAAGATCCTGTAATCTGAAAGCAAGATGAATCCTAAAGAGGATAGTTTATTATCAAAAAACATTTTGAATCACTATAAAACCATGAAACCATATCAGAAGTATTTTAACCAAAATCCAGTTATTTTTAAATTCTCAGGAAGGTTAATTTTAAACTTTTTAAGTGAAAGTAACTGATGTCTAATTTTTTTCTTCTTCCTGAAGTTAAAATATATCAACTTCTGATGAAGTTATTAATCTGGAGATCTGAAAGGTTTTATGGATTACATTAATTTGCAGCCTGCACTTAAGGCATTT
Organism: Tachypleus tridentatus; assembly: GCF_004210375.1. Lineage (NCBI taxonomy): Eukaryota > Metazoa > Arthropoda > Merostomata > Xiphosura > Limulidae > Tachypleus > Tachypleus tridentatus. The sequence continues at coordinate 145,395,396 of NC_134834.1, forward strand.
TATTTCAAATATCTGAAAGTAATATAATACAAGAGATGTTTTCATTGTCATTAAAGAATCAATCCTAAAGTCCTTTATAAATTTATAACAAACTATCTTAGAATTCACTTTTATCCTCTCTAATCAATGTTACAAGTAGCAACATACACATAACATTTCAGCCATATTAAATAAACTGGTATAACAACATGTAACTTAGTTTATTTAGTAGTAAATTAATTCAAAACATCTGTTAGTTTATTTAATACTAATTGACTTTAAACTGAGAATCAACTCTACAGTAATTGACAAACACTAAAACAGCTCACTATTTTAGTATTAGTATTTTAGAATAATGTATTGTGCTTATTTTTACAGAGAAAGATTCATTTGAAACTAGTTCCTGTCATATTTATGTCATGATTTTGGTAAAAGTCCACTGCTTTTCACAAAGTATTTACGTATAAAAGACCTGTTTTCAATGTTAAACTATCAACAGACACTTGGATATGGCCAAACTTCTCAGCTAAAAGTGAAAGGTTGGTAGTGTGAAAGTTGCGAGAATAGCAAACACTGTGGACATAATCATGAGAAATGTTCATGTTGAAGTTAAACAACCAGACAGAAAGAGGTTGTCCAAAAACCATAGCAGCTAAACAAAATAGTTTTTTTTCATTCAGAATTTTTAGTGCATACTGGAAGAATTTAGAAATTTACATGTTAGAAAAAATAACCTCTGACCTCCAGATAATTTAAACGTGTTTTATTTCAGCCTATAAGATTGTTGGAGGTGCTTTTAACAATGTGTAGAATATCATCATTGTTTCATGAAATGTTCTAGTATTATGGAATTTCAAAAATTATTTAACAAGTTAACATGTATTCTCCTATTAACCAGTGTTTGTAGAAGCCACAATGAAGTCATAACAGTTAAATGTAGGTTGAATTTTTTTTTAAATGATTAAATAACTTTGCAATCAAAATAGTGTAATACAATCGTCAAACAAACAAACAGTAAGTAAAAGATAATTTGTTACCACTTTCATTGTCTTAGGTCTTTCAGTACAGATATGTTTGATCAGATCTCAGCCAATAGAAAAACGTTTATTGGTGTTTCTAGTAAAAAAAACAGATACCCTACATATCATAAACACATTGAAAACCTTAGAATTCAAGTTCAGAATAGAATTACCCTAAATAAAAGTAGCTTTCCTTTTGGAAGACTCTATCAACACAAAAATAACACAGTGGGAGTTTCAGTACATTTTTCAAAGAAAAGGGCATGAAAACTTAAAATTAGACATTAGTCTAATTGATTTTCTATTATTTAAAATTGCCATTAAAACAAATTTCAATTTGAATATCACATGGCTTTAGGGTTAACAAAAAAAAGCAAAGGACAAAATTAGTGCAAGATTTTCTATGTTTTCTACTCACTGCTTTGCTACACTGGGCATAACATGGCCAAACTTTCATAAACACTCTATATAAAGAAATCTAGGTTTGAAAGGGCCTGTTAAAGTAATGCCTTTCATATACATGTATTTTCTCAAGCTCTGTCAGTAACATTTTCATTATGACTGGACTAAGTTTTTAATAATTTGGGTTTTAAGCCATTTGATTGGTTATCACCTGATTGATTAATCAGTTTGGATACCAGCACCAATCATTAACTAAAGTACTTAGTTTGTGTGGAAGAACAGTTTTAAGATTTATATTTTTATCATAACATTTTTGTTTTACAATTTTTCTGAATGATAAGTTCATTTCAAAACTCCCTAGCTGAAGCTTTCTACTTGATTTCAACTAACGTCTTTTTGGAGAAAAAAGTCTGGAAAGGTAATAGGCTGTCATTCCATGTGATTGATCAATAATTGATTTTAAATCCACATATTATTTATCTCAAAAGATAAGTACCTTCAGTTTGTCGTGTTGAAAGAGCCAATAAGTTCATGATACAATCCACTGTTGCATCAATATCATACAAGTTATCTTCTAAAGTAGATCGGACTAGTTGCAAGTCCTAAAGTTTCATAAAAATATTCATTATTTCTCTCGTGAAACAAAAGAAAAAATCAGAACAATCAATACAGAAATTTTAGAGAAAAATATTGTGCATACAATTATCAAACTGTTACATCATTAGCATATCAATATTACAGAATTCCTTAAAACCCAAAACTACATGTTAGTTTGTACTAACAATAATAGTGACTAGAAGTTTGGTTGGTTTCGAGTTTCACACAAAATTACACAAGAACTATCCACACTACCTGTCACTAATTTAGAAGTGATAGAATAATTTGAAGACATCTAGTTACCACCACCAACTCTTGGGCTATTCTTTTACCAGTAAATAATGGGATTAACTGTTATATTACAATACTGTCATGGCTAGAAGGGTGAGCATGTTCGATGATAGTAATTTAAACCCAAAACCTTCAGTTTGCGAGTTGAACTCCTTAACCACCAGGCTAGTGATTAGAGAAATGATTGTTAATTATTTCCCAGAAAAGAAATTATTTTTCTGTGATGTGGTTCCCTTATAAATCAGCAATTAGTAATAGTTAGAATGAGCAGTTTTTTTGCAACAGAATTATTAAGCATAAGATAAAGGCTATAATGGTTTTAGTAAATAATTAAATCTACTTCAATTAATCATTTTTGTATGTTAGATACAGAAAGGTACAATGGTGGTTTCAGTCAGTATGGTTTTGCATCAGTAAAACATTAAGTACAGAGTACACAGAAAAGTTAATATGTGATACTGAAATGTTAGCCTTCACAAACAATAATAAAAATACAGATATATAAAGTGTTACATTGACTTCCAAATAAAGTAATACATTATGCAAGTCAATCAGATTAATTAGCTTTCAAGTACTGGAACAACTCCTGTAATGACTAATAATTGGCTTACATAAAAGGTATTTCAACTAATGATCCATATTTTGTTATCCAGCCAATCGTCCTGAGCTCTATTACTGGGTAAAAGGCCTCGTGCACAAAGATATACAAACATTAGAAGTATCAATTCATAAGCATCATAACAGCAACTTTTACAGCAGACAAATTCTGTCTTTAATAACTGAAACATTTCTACTTGTACTGAATCATCTTCAGATAATTATCAGCTACTGTGGGTCAAAACTTTTGTAATCATTAGCATCAGGCTTGCCTACTGTAAAAGTTGCCAAAACAAATGAACTGTAGTGAAAATGCTAATATACACCTTCCTAAGTTTAAACCTTTATTACAGTATTAAAGCTTTATATTGTTTAAGTTATCGCTACTCTTGTTACAGTGTGAATGCCTTTTCCAAGATGGCAAAACATGGTTGTAATAGGTCTTATGATAAGTATAATTAACTGTAATTATGCTACATGAGCTAGTAAAAGGCATTCTCACCATAACAAGTGGCTTATATAAACAGTGTTCCAACTTCCACTGTGCTTGTTCTTTACCAACTGGCATGAAGAGCTCTGGATTGAGTGAAACACGTGGTCGACAATAGACGTGGCAAACACAGTGTGGTTGAAGTATTATTATGATACACTCTTCTAATATTTGGAAATCTCTAGCAGACTAGACACAGAAAATACTATTAAAACACTAATCCACAGGTATAATTACCAAGAATCACCACTCTTACTGTCCTGTAACAACACACATTAGTAATGGATCATGATTCACAGCTTAGACATTCCAGAGTTGTTAGATCTAACCTGACACCCCGTGCTCTGAACAACTTGAAGTTCAAGATCTGTCAGATCTACAGAATCAGAACTGTCCTGATGAGTGCTGGTACTTGTAGTGCTACTTTCTGACTCTGTAAGGGGTCTTTGACCATTCTTATAATCCTTTGGCTTCCTATTCTTCTGAGAAGACATATCTTGTGGTTCCTAAAATTAAAATGAATAACATTAAAAGTTTCAATAATACCTACAGTCGATAGTATGAACTCTTACACAGGATTATATTTAGGCAGCTTTAAAAAGTAAGAATTCTTGAAGTAACATAACAGGGTTAATAACATTTGTCGGAACATAAGTCTTGAAGCTATGACAAAATTTAAAATTGCACATTCATTGTATGCAGTATAATTTATTACACTGCTTTACAGGACAGGGCAAACTATAATTCTAGTATTTTATGATGTGTCAGTGTTTACTACAGTTGTTCCATATTCACATTTATGGACAGTATGGATAATTTGTATAGTATGTTACTTCTTTAGTATTAATATTTAAAACAAGTGATCCATTTCTACTGAAAATGTTAACATATATCATCAATTTTCTTCATTACTGTTTAGATAAACTGAAAAATATTTCTCTAAGTATTATGAAAATCATTACGATTTAGATTTACTTGATCAATGTTAAATTAACACTATAATTCTAAAGTATTCATTCCCCACTTTCATCACTTAAAACCATGTGTATAATTTCAAAAATAGAAGAAAAATATTCATTATTAAAAGGGCAGATTAGTAAACTAGAAAATATTCATTTACTTAATTAGAAAAATGCACAAAATAACTGTTGGAGATATAAGAAAAGCTATTTAAAAAAGTAAAATCTATAAATGGTTTTTATTCTTCATTCTGATAGTGTTTTAGTCTCATGGCTTAAAAATCACTACTCCCATCAAAAATGCTCGAATTTGAGGATATGTACTGAATTTTTAATAGCTATTTCAAGAACTTTCTAAACAAAGAACCTGGCCTCCAGCACTGAATCTTTCAGTGGCATAAGAACTCATAAGGTCCAGCATGGCCAGGTTGGTTAAGGCGTTCGACTCATAATCTGAGGGTCTTGGGTTCGAATTCCAGTTGCACCAAACATGCTCGCCCTTTCAGCTGTGGAGGTATCATAATGTGATGGTCAATCCCACTATTCGTTGGTAAAAGAGTTGGCAATGGGTGGTAATGACTAGCTGCCTTCCCTCTCGTCTTACATTAATAAATTAGGGACGGGTAGCGCAGATAGCCTTCGTGTAGCTTTGTGCGAAATTCAAAACAAAGCAAAAACACCAAAGAACTCATAAAAATTCATTGTTTTAATATCTTTGAAAATTATAGCTCTTGGAGTAAACATATGAAATACATTGTAAACAAGGATAAACTTACAATTATGAAATTCAGTAAAAATTACAATTATTTAAAAAAAACAAGGAAATCATTTAGTCATCATACATATAATTTGGTTATATTAACAAATTAAGGAAATTAATCCAAGTTAAATATTATCTTCTCAGAATAACTTGAAATTAATTACAATATTTATAATAACTTAAGAACCATTAGTATTTTTAAATACAGTGTCATTGAAAAGAAACACTATAAATGCTTAATAAGCAAGGTACTTTTTTCTTTTAATACAATATATACAAATATTTTTAAGAGAATGTAGTTAAGTAGATTCCATTTCTTAACAGTAATCAAACCTAACACTATTGTCTTATTTGCCATCTTTTCATGTTTTAACAGTTAACGAAAAGACCTACCACTTACTATACGCTCAATACCATAGCAAGCAGAAACAAAGCAAACAAAATTCTAATTTAATATCAAATTGCAGTCTAACTAAACTGATCAAATTCACTTGAAATTAACTAAAATATTTGTAAGAAATTACATCAGAAAAACATTATGTTCAAGGAATCTTGATACAAAGTGATTAAAAACCCTATAACGTAAGCACTTGCAAAAGATGTACCTGTCAAAAGTAATTGTGTTATAAGTTTATTTTTTCTATCACTATGTAAGAAATTAATAATATTAATAACTATTATTATTTGGCATTCAAATACAAAAATCATAGATTCCCTTGCAGTTCAGTGTTTTGCTTTTTATTAAATTTTCAAACCTCAAACTGCAGACTTAATGAAACATCTGGTCATGAATATTGTATTCCCAAAGAATTTAACTTTGCTAAAGCAAACCTCAACATATTCCTTGGTGCTAATTATCAGGAAGTTAAGTAGGTATAACTACAAACATTCTTCTGTATTAAACATAAAACACACACTTACAGATAACCTGATGTTAGCAGGTGATTCACTATCATCTCCTATTCTTCTCACACTGGAGTAATGCTCTCCATTATGGTATGATATATGAATTTCAGGTGCTCCTTTTTTTTCAGTGCCCCTTATCTTTAAAACAGTGAAGAAAAAAAAATCCATATTAAATACTGACATATGAGTGAGTTTTAATTTTTAGACAATGTACAGAACATATTATGAAGATATACTTTGGGAAAAAAAATACTTAACACAAAGATCAGTGAAAAATTGTCATTCAGTAATTTGTCAAATGATTCTTTTACAAGATACAAACCATAATTTTATATACTGGCTTGAAACAACATGACTATAATACTTGAAAAAAAATTAAAGAAATTTTTAATGTCGTTCTGTGATATCTATCTTTCAGAGGTTTGGACCAACTTGAAAACTGACAAGTTATTTTTTTCACAAATTTAAATATATATTACAAAAATATATATATTGTCAGTTTAATTATAACACAACAATAAAAGCATTACTTACAAATACAAATAAAGTTTTAATATTACCAATATTATGGTGGAGCACTGGATGTTTTTCAACTTTTAATATTTGTTTGTCTGAATGCAAATTACTTGATATTCTTAAACTGAATTCAGAAATTTCATTTAAAATAAATGTTTTATTATTTAATTACAATTATGTGATGAGTATATGAAAATATAAAACCATTCCAATTGAATTTAAGAGGAAAATGTATTGCTGTACTTTTCCTCTATAAAATACACCTTTTTCCTCAGCTGGTTATGATATAGGTTTTGTTATGTAATGCAAGCATATGTTTTATACTGGATAAATACTTTTCATGAATGATTAATAGTAAACAAATTACAACTTCTACTCCTTCTGAAACACAGTGAATGTTACAGTAAAATACAGTAAAAGTCAAAAAATAAAACTAACTATTTAGAAACCTGAAAAGATTGTTCAGAATATAATTTAACCTTGTGAACCACAAGGACATATGAACAGACAAGCAGCATAAGCAATCATGCAAGTATCCAGAGGAGATCCAAATCAAATGGAACCTTTCTCAAGTGAATGTGATGTTGTCATCTATTCAAATCATTTTTAAAACCATAAAAATGCTAATAATGAGCACAGTTTCTGTACAAAAAGAGAAAAAGCATATTTATTTTAATAAACTTCATCTGTAGCTCAGTAAATTAGATTCCACTATGAATCTGTTACAACAGCACAATATAAATTCATAACTTATTTGATAATCAATGTAAAGATATCTTCACCTGCCAAAGAAGGTATAAATTCATTACTTATTTGATATTCAGTACAAAGATATGCCTACCTGCCAAAGAGGTGAATTAAGCTGATGAATCACCACAACTACTTCATGAAAGCGAGCAAATGCAACAATAGCATCATTTCCTGCATGAGTTCCTGATTCTGAAAGGTTGGACACTATAAGAAACAAAAAATGATCAAATTGAAACAATTGTATAGCATCGTCAATTAACCAAGTTTTTAAACAACTCTTATGGCCTATCTGGCAGCCTTGGTTAGTAACGAATAAAAGTTACTTCACATGCTATTCACATAATCAGTGACCCAAGTTAATGACTATTTTTTTACGGAACTTTACGTTAAGCCTTTTGCCATTTTATAACCAGTTTCTTTACAGGTTTTCACTAACTGGTCATTTTATTGAAACTTAGTGACAGTAAGAGCTCAAATATCTTACACATAGTACAGTGATAAAAAGGAATTCTTCTAAATAAACTGTTAAATACTGAACCTAACCAGTTTCCTTATTCTCTTAATTATTAAAATGGTTTTCTCTACAAAGTTCAAATAGCTGCCTGAATAAATGTTTAAAAACAACACCACATTTTGTATATTTATTGTTCAGATAATCAGATACTATTAGCACTATTTACCTGAAGGAAAAATGTATTTTAAAAGACAAAAATAAATTATCTTAACGTACAAGGAAAGTTAATCAAAAAAGAAAAAATAATTTTTAGACTTAAGCACACCCTGCCACCAGTCACTGATTGAAAGGAAGTCAATATATTGAAGAGCTCCTTAGAGTTGATAAAAAACATTAAAAAGGTGAATTTTTAAACTTTAGTTTTTACAACTTACAATGTTTATCAAATGGTACATCATCTTCAACAAAAGGTTCAAAGTCCTGTCGATGATTTTTCATGTAGTCAACTACATTTTGACGATGCACAAGGTGATTTCGTGTGTGTCCTTCAAGTTGATCTCCAAGTGCTCTGAACAAACAGTTACTGCAAAATAAATAGTAACAGTAGCACAAACAATTTTATTTTTTTACAAACCATAGAAACTCAAAGAACTATTTGAAAGGAAAAAAAAAATTTTTTTTTTAAATCACGTAATAAGAAATGGAAATATAAGGCCCTTAATGAAGAGAGTTATTTTTAATGGTGAAAGTTGTTGTAATTTGCCTACTTTCAAAGTATTAATTCACACTTCTCACTTCAAACATGGTTGTAATTTCTTTATGGCATGGGTATTTTTACTTGACTCTAAGTGATAAGAGTAAAAATGAAAATGAATTAATATGAATAGACTTGCCACGCTCTGTTTACAATATGATAAAACCATAAACACCAACTATTCAACACCAGGACTGCACAGAGAACACCCATTTATTCAACACCAGGATTACACACATAATACCCAATTTACTCAACACCAGCACCACACAGAGAACATCCATGTTACTAAACACTAGGATCATAAAGAAAATGCCAACATCAGGATCCAGGATCACGCGTACTTATGTAATAAAATTTTCAAAACCTTCCAAATGAAAACTTATTTTGAAAAACCTAATCTGCTGACTTTAACAGCATGTGAATTCTGCCAAATTTAATAAGTAATGTTTTATTATATTTCATAAAACAAATACAGTAACAGCTGTTTGAAAAGTTCTAGCAATAACATACAATGAAATGCAAATTAAAATGTTTTACTTATTGTCTTATTTTTTCTGTTTGTATTTTGTTTCAGGCACAATAAATATTCTGCACATGTTCTAGCAGCCAGTTAGCATCCATGCTAGACTGATTTTGACCTTTCTGGCATACTTTGATGTTTGACCTAATAAAAACAAAGGTTTATTCAAACAAAACCATCAAATAGGACATTAACTGAAGTTTTACATGACCACCTTTAACTGAACAAAGTATTAACAAACTTTTTGTTCCTCACAGCCCCTCCTTGAAGAAGTGTAATCCAACAGGAATAAACTTCTATACCATTCTGTAATTTTTTAATTTGACAAAATAAGTCAGTACCAAAGTTTCTAAGTGCCAATTATGGCAGTACACTCAGTTCTCTGACAATAAGCATGAACACACTACTTGTTATGCAAATAAAGACTCTTCCTTTCCACAAACACACTTACAGGTAACCTGTTGTCATGAGAATAATAGGTCACAATTTTATTTTTTTTTAGTAGTGTTCAAAATAACCAGTTTCCAGTTATCTGAGAAAACTAAAATTATCACAGGACAACTAAAGTACACTGCTTTTGTTGTCCATAGGATAACCATATAATGATCTACTTCCATGGCAGTCTATGCATCCAGCACGTACTGGCATGTTCAGAGTACTACAAAATTATCAATAATACATTTATACATAACGTGTTCCAATTTCTGCAAAAACACGACCAACTATTTACTATAAGACTACATTATATCTTGCAAACCCGTCACAACTTACAACCAATAACAAATTGCCACTCAAGAGATTTTGACATTACCACATTCATTTTACCACTTACATCTTGCATGTTTTGAAACATTAGAATTAGATATTGTTTTTGATACAAGTTGTGGATCGAATAATTAAATAAGCTTTCTTTTTTTGCTTTAACTTTGCAGCAAAGACAAATGATCAAGACAAAATAGACAAGAAGTTTTTGAAAGTAGAAGCCAACATAACTACATTAAAAACTAATTCAAAGCAATGTTCCAACATTGCTGGAGAAATGGTTGTTCATGGATGAAGTAAGACGAAGAAAAAGTTTGTAACCTTTATCACAACTAATGCATTCATTCAAGTATGTACAATTACACCTTATTGCAAACAAACATAACTGGTCCGAAAACTGTCAGCTGAACAACCCAGTCAAAGTATTATTTTGAATGCTATCCAGCATTTTTTAAAACCATTAATACTGCAAAGTCACATTTATATTGAGTTGTAAATAATATTTCCACTTATACTAATTACCCCTTACTTGTATCACAACTGCATTGTATATCAGTTAGTAGAATGAGGATTACTGGTCAGACACATACTACCAATGTTTAATTTATGTCAATATGACGTCCACCTGTTCTATGTTGTAATAAGCAACTGTTATTTAACATGTTATCCTAATTTAATTGTACAAATCAACTGCAATAAGATGTACTTTTCTGTTTAAATTTTAAGAACACCCCAACCCTGCAATTGGGTATTTCTATATCTTGCACCTTTGAACATCAAAGTGTACTTTTACCAACTTGAGTTTTAATAACAACTGATTAACCCATCTTTCCCCAATATACCATGTTTTAGTCCCAGCAAAACACTCATTCAGTACATAATTAAAACCCAACTGATTTTTATTGATCACAATTTCAAATTGCCAATGAGACAAATCAACTTGTAACTGACTGACTGTTGAACATACATCACAAAACATCATCATACCAGCAAAGTAAAGATTCAGTCACATGGTCACCAAAATCATCATTATCATAATAATACATGAATTAATAGTGTTATACGTAACAGTTTACTGCTACAATTCTACCTAACAAAGAACTGGAAACATTGTGGGTCTACAAAAGTTTTAGGCTTTATATTTCAACATGGCCTTCAGCTTGTAAGTATTCTATGATGTTTGTTTGGTTGGTTTTGAAATTTAGCACAAAGCTACACAATGGACTGTCTGTGCTCTGTCCACTATGGGTATCAAAACCCAGTTTTTAGTGGTATGAGTCCCAAGACATACTGCTGTGCCACTGGAAGGCACTTTTCTATAATAACCCATACCCATGTTTAAACTATATTTAAAACAACAATTATTCTGAATAACTTTATTGGTTGTTAGAATGTGCTCTCAGTCATCCCAAACTATGATAGTTACCAGCAAAATCATGAACTACTCTAAGAATTTTATTCATTTTAGATTGTAAAGAAAAAGTTATAAGAACACAAAAAACACAAAATATTATCAACAGCAGACACCACAAAATTGTGCTTACAGTCCTGATTGTCCCTAAAATATTCAAGCTTAGATTATGCACTCTAAATAATGAATGACCTAATCAAGTATAAGCTTATAAGCTGTTAACAAAAATTTGTATCATGTGCAACTGCATGATTATCTTGTTACCATTTAAGTTGGCATTTTCCTCCCTCTCTCTTTTTTATTAAGTTCAGACAATAACTGATGAAGAACATAAGACTAGAAATTAATCATTTTGAAATGTTTATGCTAAAAATTCAACTACAGAAATTTTGAAACATCCACAGTCTTTATTTTATCAACAATTTTGTGATTATAAATTTCAACCAAAACGTTTAAGCTAATTTTTCCCTAACAACATCATTCCAACAATAATCATGTGACACTGGGTATGTTAATTTGTAAATGGAGGGACAAAGTTCAAAACCTGTTACTAATCAGTGTTACCAAGTGAACAGGCTTACAATTTTACAAGTCAAATTTTATAGTTTGTTTACACACTAAAATAAACACAATGGTTTGTCATCAGTGACAACACTTTCATAACAGAAATTATGATTTCTGGAATATCATTAACATAAAGTAGTAACAATGGCAAACCAAGGGCAGACACCCTTGGGAACACCACAATTTACTCTTCCCTGCTCTGAATACTCTTTCAACATCCCAATTCTCAGTTCTACCATTTACATAATGACTGATACATCTCTGAGCTATTCCTATAACTACATAACCAGAGACTTTAACCAACAATTTCTGTACATGAACAAAATCAAATCAATATAAGTATTAGGTTTTGATTTGCAAAACTCTCATCAACTGATTTTGTTCCAATATATACACAAGTAATTCACAATAATTTTGTTCACACTGAATGATATTTAACGGTAGTTTAACACACTTGAACCTTTATACTTTGTTTCTCATATTACATCTGCATATTCTAGAATATTCCACATTACTTGGAATGTTCATGAACATTTCATACATAAATAACCACAATGTCCCTCTTTACTTCTGTATGATAAGACAGTAGTTCCTAGCACTTCTACAAGACAATTTCAGGTAAGTTAAGTTACAAATGATTACTGAAAGTTTCTTGGTGACATTCCTCCTCCTAGAGCACTATTTACAGCAACTGGATCCCTGCATCATGGGCTATTGGGTGACCAAGGTCTAGATGCTTACAGGACAATTTAAGATTACTAGCTATGAGGAAAGATGATGTTGTTCTTCAAATCTATCTAAGAGCATGGTTTACTGCTTCCAATACCATTTCTGTTCCTTGCAGTGATCTTCCAGAAGGTAAATTCACTGGACATCTATGATATCTCAAAGAACTCACTGGTTTGGCATTCTTTGATCCAAAGAATGATCCAACTAACAGTAGTAAAGGCACTAAATGAGAAGGAAAGCATAGATGAACCTCCAAGACATATCAGTTATATATCAGAAAGACATGTCGAGTAAAGGTCTCATTACAAAGAACACAAGAGACTTCTTTAGGTGCCTCAAAAGCCCATCTGGATTTCTGAATTACATTCCAGAGTCATGAGTGCTTAGAGAGTATTGCCACTATAGGCAGTTCAGTACTTGAATGTAATAAATGACACTGCTGAGGCCTTACTAAGGTGTATAATGTTATTATAACAAAGAAAGAATAGGAAGAATTCCTCCTTCAAGACTTGGATGTTTATAGAAGATGCTTTCCTGACTGTGTAAAAGTTACTAACCATATCAAAATTACAATTATGCTATCATACATGCAACAAAATAATAATATACTTTAAATAAATTATTTTATATTACATACTACTTATGGTACCAGGACACTGCAGACAAGAACTTCAGTGTCATTGAGCAAGCTCTAAATATGGTCCAAAATGGATGTAGTTTGACAATTGATATTTTTCTTGTACATTGGACAAAATTAGGAAATGGAAACTTCAAAATGTTTAAATAAAAAGGACCACCCTAATAGGTTTGGTTTGTTTTGAATTTTGCATAAAGCTACTCCAGGGCCATCTCTGCTAGCCACTGGCAGTGGGTGGTGATGACTACTTGTCTTCCCTCAAGTCATCACCACCCACTGCCAACTCTTGGAATACTCTTTTACCAATGAATAGTTGGATTGACCATCACATTATAATGCCCCAAAGCTGAAAGGGTGAGCATGTTTGGTGTGAAAAGGATTTGAACACACAACTCTCAGATTACAAGTCAAGTGTCCCTAATAAGTAGAAATCAAACAATATCAAAACTTTCACTGGACTTTTCACTTCCCTTAACATGATATGCTTTCCAATAAATTTTAAAGTCCCGAAATGATTATGGAGACATGAACATCTCATTAATTAAGTATCACTGAGCTCCAACTCTTTTTGTACAAAATGAACCTTTTGTACATGATAAAAGTTGTAACTGGTTAGTTTTGGAAGGAATAAGATATTTACATACAACTCCAATTAGCATTTTGTCTTTGCCATTCCCAAAGTGGCACCTTAAATTTCATATTGTTTAACATTTCAAGTGTAAAACATTAAGTCTACTGTGTATATGTACCATATAATTTTCTCTCCATGTCACTTCGGTGTAGAATGAAGACCTGTGGTATAATATCTATGCTAGATTTGTCCCAATTATATGATTTTGTCACCATTTGCTATCTTTGGCCTCCTCATTACAACTACCTTCTGCCCATTTGTTGCTCTAACTGTGATCATTAATACAATAACAATTTAAAAGGTACTCAGTGGTTACAAAGTATATTCAACAGTTGTAATTTTTCTTTCAAACTGAATGTTATATTTTGCTAGGTATTGACTGCTCTCCCCAAAATGATTTGAGACTTATGGAAAGATCTGAATGATGCAATACTTCTGATAATTCAACTTCTGCAGTACCTATTACCACTATTCCTCAGTTTAACTTCCTCATTTTATCTTTATTGTTTACTCTCTTTTTATGATACTCCTTTCATTTCCTATCAATATTTATTTTTCTTCTTTTGAGTTCTTAATAAAGCCATTTCTCTTTTTTGCTTTCTTTAGGTGTTTTATCAGGACCTGTACACTCAGAATTCTTCAGAATTTAGCTTTTCTTATAATGTCTGTTCTTTTCACTACAACCCAAGTCTCTACACCTTCTCATCTAAGTTTATAGAAACTCTATTATCAAGTTCTCTTAATCAAGTCACCTGTTATATCTCTAAATCATCTACCTTAACCATATTCTAAATAATTTCTTTAATAACTTCTTTACGTGGTCTCTTCTTTGTTCTTTGAATAAAGAAAGTGATAAAACATTAGAAAACCATTTTCTCTTTTTTTTTCTTTTTTAGCTTCATATTAATCACATAACTTACTACATCCTTATCTTCTTTTCATTTTTCCATATCATTTTAACAACCCTTGGGTTATTTAACTTGCAGCTTCAATAGTTACCATTTATTTTTTCCACACTAGTTAATCTCACCTCTACGTTTTCTTGATAATTTCTACAATAGTGTCTTTTTTTTCAGTTCTTTCATTTATTCTTTATTTAACTGAAGGTGTTTAGTGTAACTGCTACCAGATGTCAACATTTTTCATAAAACTGCTTCATACTGCTTTTACATTTACCTTCCTCTTCTTCTCTCTCTCCCGTTAGGCTAAAGTCTGTCAGCTGTATCATCCCATGAAACATTACCACTTGCTCTTATCCAGAAAAAATCCACCTTCTCTTACCTCCTCCAGTATTTATAAAGCTTTGCTCCAGTTTCTAGGACAAGTGTTAAATCCCACAGTGGCTAGCTAGGCATGTCCTGGATTCTTAAAACTGATAATTAGCACCATTCCTTTGTCTCTGGTTCCTATATTTACAAATCTACTATCACTAAACCCAAGATAGGCTGGACTTCTAAATATCACTTTAAATTCAGTGATATTTTAAGACACTTTCTACATAACACATGATCCTTGACTACTTTCCCCTACACATATTACATTCATTTTGCTAGTGCTCTAACACTCTTGCTACTTAAATGTGAGAGTTTTTCCATAAGGCTATCATCATCACTAGTTTTCAAAACTGACTTCTCTTCTGAAAATGTTCTAAACTTTGAACTATTGGCTAAGGCATAACACAAACATACACAACCAAAAAACTAATTAAATATTTTTGATGCAACTATAAACCTTAGAAAAAATAGAGAAACAACAAGCAATACCCTTGACAAATAAATGTTTAAGCTATGTTGAGTAAAACAAAAAATTGCTCAGATAACTCTCGACAAGTAAACAATTTCAAAATAGATAAGTAAGTACACGGAATAGGTAGTTGGCAGATGAAAGCTGTATTTTAACAGTTAACTAATGTATATCTTAAAGTGGATTTTATAAAACTAAAGTTTACATGTCTGATGAGATGAAAAGAAGTTTTTGATATTCATTATGTCTAGGCTTAAAAGCGAGTGACACATACACAAATGGGCCCCCACATTATACAATTTTTTTTTAATCTGAAATTTTTTCATACATTAATTTCATGGATGTATATTATACATTTTAACATAACAGCACGTAACTTCCAAACAAACCCCCACATTAAACTTTTTCCCTATCAATAAAATACATAATTAAAATAATTATTTCACTCCAGTTAAAACTACAAAAACAAGAAGTAATTAGGAAAATATAAAACAGGGTTCAAAAATGTTTGAAATGGCTTATTATTCAACCTACAATGTATTTTAAATGGCATCATGTTAGGTTGAGAGAAGTATAATCTATTTTTGTTTATCAAAACAATTATTGTATTGTAATAAATGAAGAGAAACTTCACATGTTGTGTTGATTATTAGCAGAAGTTTCTAAACATTTTCAACTCATCCTTACCATGATGGGGTTCCAGTAAATGCTCAATAAATGAACTGCTTATCTATAGTAATAGCTTTCACACTATGCAGAAATCACTGATTTTTGCCATGTCACATGTAAACACAATATATGTCATTCCCAGAAAACCAATAATCAATTGATGTATTGATCTCTCAATCCAAATAAGGTTATATAATCAAAACATCAATAAGAAGATGAAATATCCTATGGAAAATGTCAAAGGATGGCACACTGAAAAGCGTATGGAGCTGTTAGGAAATGCATGCCCTCGTTTGTCAAACAAAGCTGAGATCTGATGCTTAGGACTGATTGTTTAGAATTAAGCATAAAGCTACACAATGGGCTATCTGTGCTCTGCCCACCATAAGTATTGAAGCCCAGTTTCTAGCAGTGTGAGTCCTTATACATACCACTGGAAGGCCTGACTTTAAATAATATATCTATGAACAGCTGCTTTGTAATTGTGGATAAACTAAGTACTTGTTTTACAAAATTTAAATTATTTTATACACAAAATTATAATTTTTCAACATTACAGGTCATAAAACTGAGCAATGACTGTAGTAACTACACTATTCGTTATGCCTTTTAACAGCATTAGGGCCCGAGATGCAAAAATAAATACACATACTAAAAACAGAGATAATTCAATGATAAGTATTAAAAAAAGGTATTTAATGATGTCTGCTTAATTATTTTTAAACATGCAATTACACTACAAGTGAGTTAATTTTAATCACCTGAAAAAACACACTCATCATGGAAAAGTCACATTGCCCTAATACATCCACTACTTGTATATATATGAGAGGATATGTGGAATTTGAGGCCTGTAAAAGTTAAGCAATAACAAGGACAATAAGTAAACTGATAAAAAAAAAAAAAGACAATAAACAGCAACTAGTTTCATATTTATGTAATCATTTACTTCAAACACCTTACAAGACCAAATATACTGGAAGGTAAGAAATTTTATTGTTTTTAAAACAAAACTAACATTGATAGAGTGAATACACAATCAATTTCCAACTTTCAGTGGAGTTTACACAGCCTCAAAAAAATATATGTGGAAATAGGAGTAAATTTTCCTGATTTTAAAAACAGAATAACTATTACTCTCAAGATAATGATGAAATTAAATGCAACATTTCTAATGCAGAAATGTCTATACACTGAAGCCCTGCTGCAGCACAGAAATAATTATAATGTGCAGGTCAGTCTTGGAAAGCAACTGTCATTTAAATTTATCTGTTTAATTGGTTTATCAGTACTACTTCAATTGGCTTGATGCTTCGAAAGAACAGTGTTATAGTACAGTCTCAATAACACAAGCCCTGTAGACTGTATTACAGCTAGAAACCTGTGTAATTGCTTTACACATAAAAGTGGTACAAAAGTATATTTTTAACCTCAATCTTTTTGTATTTGAATTAATACAACCAGGAGTGAATTGGGAAATTAAAATGTTCCACAACTTTCATTTTAATATCAGCTATCTAGTAAACAGAAAAAATATCCCCCCTTAAAAAAAATCAAATAGGGTACTGCAGTTAATGCTGCATAGCCTATATGTTATTACTATTTAAACAACTCACCCACCAATTAAAATTATATATGTCCTCAATGTTTATTAAACTCATTAACCACCTTAGTAATTCTATCAATCTGCCAACCACACATAGATCCATAACGAACACAAATGAACTGAAACTACCTCACAAAATAAAAGAGGAATCTTAAAATCCTGTTTATTACTCATCTACACTATAAGCCATTAATGGGAAACTGAAAACCATATTTAAAAACACAAATTAAATAGTGTTTAATAAAATAACTAACAGTTTTTTCAATGGACCACCACAAAATTGGAATTTTCCTGGTATTACTGTGACCCAATCCACCACTGAACACACAGGTATACTAATCAAATCCTCTAGCTTTAAAATAACAAATATGTTTTTTGTCAGTTGGTTCATTATAAATGTTTATGAAGCTAAAGATGTATTTATTCTTATAAAATACAGTAACACCTTCTGTCTAGAAACTATTTTCTTATTATTTAGTTTCAGCACCCTTTACTAACACCTAACAGCCATTCATTGAACTTTTCATTTAAGACTAAACAACAAAATAGATCAGGGATAGAAATAATGATACCAAATTACATTCACTTGATGGGAAGCTATCAGGAAGATGGGAAGCTATCAGGAAGATTACATTCACTCATGTAAAGTAATATTTCCCCACAAATTGTTTTTCACTTAATCAATGCAATATGTTGGCCATAACTAAAGGAATGCAGATGAACCATGCATTCCCTTATTGAGAATGGCAACTAAAAAAAAAATATATATATATATATATATATATAGCAAAGTGAAATTCTTTAGGAATGTAATATATCAATCCCTACAGATGTCATCTTGACAAGACTATAGCTAAAAATACATGTGCAGATTAAGTTAAGACATGTAGAACACTAGTTGAAGGAGTCAAGAGTACTGTTATGTGTGACTCATACAAAGATAAACAGTGGTTGTTTTTTAGACATCACACGTATTTCTCCATCAGAATATGAGTAAAACAAGACAGAACCAGGTAATTTAGTGAAAAATGTTCAACGTATTATCAATCATTCACAAAAACAACCCTTGTTGATTATTACAGGACTAAGTGATGCATACCATTATTATAATGTCTATGAAATTTTTGTATAAAGAATTAAATTAATACAGTTACTTGGGTGACATGTTATAAAAAATCCTTTCTCTACTATATTTTGTATCAATCTAATTCACAAATTCAAAATATTAAAAAATTGTGAAAATTAAACTGTTTTCATGAAATTGTTGACTTGAAATTACCTGATAATTTGTCTTTATTTGACCTCTTGAAATACTTACTAAAAACAACTTAAAAAATAAAAAATGAGCACAGTATATAGATAATACTAACGTGTGTCCTACTTTCTATGTCAAATTGACACATCAGAATAAACTATAGTCATATCCAATGAGTAACCCAACACTCAGTGACCACCTTGCTTCATCCATTTTATTGACATACAATCTTCCTATTTTGGTTCCAGGTTACACTAGTGTCCCACTGTTTACTGTAGTATCAGCTTTTGATGTGTGTATATGTATGTATGTATAAGCTCTTGTATGTATATGATGTGTAATGCACTACCATGGGCTGTTATGTTGACAAGGTTTATGCTAACCAATATTTATTGAACTTGTATTATAATGGTCAGCTCATTCAAACTTACCCATCTCCTGGGATTTCTCTTAAACTAAGGTTCATCACTGCTAACTGATTATTAAAACTGGCAAAGTTCTCATCATCAGCCAGATACGAGTCATGAAACTTGCTCTGTCTGTCTTTCTGGTGTGCTGGCTTCACAATATTCTTCTCACCTCGTTTTGTCCCACTCTTAGCTGAAGTATCAGTTTTTTGACGTCCCATGTGTTCATCCCTGGAAAAAAAGATGCAAAGCTTTCCTTGTAATACACATTACATTACAATAATGAACTTACCCCTTGAATCAAAGAGATATAACCATGGAAAGGACAACTGGAGATAACCATTATCCCAATTTTAGCTATCACCAATAGTTATCAATTATTGATCTATTTCTTTGCAACACATAACTATTTAAATTCACATAGTTTAAAAATAATACTAAATAAAAGACCAACATTAAAGCAACAGCCTGATACTGTGACAACTTTTCTAAAACAAAATGCCAGGCTTAGAGTTGACCATGGAACCACACACATATAATGGATTGTTAAAAAATGCCACTTTAAACTTAGCCTAACCATTACAGTTACAGTATATATACCTTCATATGTATGTATGTAGATATTTCAAACAGCCTTTCACCACAGTTTACATTAGCTAAATCAAACTTTATAGTTTAATTATGTAGGGCACTCAATAACAAAATGTGATGCAAACTAGCCCAAAAAATGGAAGTAACTTCTTTGCACAAAAACTGAAAATTATACTTGCAAACTGTAGTAATTTTATAGATTAATCAAAATGTCTCATAATAAGACTTATAAGAAAACAAATGTTTATTTGTTGCATGATTTGATTAGATCATAAGATAGAGTTCTTAGCCAAACTGAACATCATAAAAAATCAAAAGAAAAATGAACAACAAAAAGTTTAACAACTTTAGACCAGTTATTAATGAATAAAATAGAAATTACGATTGATAAATATTTAGAATTGAAGAATAAATCAAAACAGAAAACACAAATTACAAATAAGGAGAAAAAAATCACATATCACAAAACATGAACTAAAAGATTTCACTTTCCACAATAATTGTGAATCACAAATCATGTAACACGAGTAACATTCTAGACTGGGGGATTTTCAGAAGTAGGTGGAAAAAGTCCGCATAGCGCTGCTCTAGAATTTTGGCTACATGTTAAGTTCCACTTCTAATACCTCACAAATTATTTTAATTTCACCATCTCCATGAAACACTTTTGAACTGGAATTTCAAGGCTTAAAAAAGTTGAAAATTTTAGTTATCTGGTCCGACTGATTCAAAAATACTAAACACGGTAAACTCTAACGGATAAACTGAAAGAGTTTTCGGCCTTTGACCTCGTAAGTTCTAACTAATTCAGCTGAGACACACGTACTGCCTCTAAGTAACAATGTAAGTTGTAACTTTTTTCGTTAGAACACAGTGCTATTCCAAAAACAAAAACCTAAGTTCGCCATAAATTGTTATTTAAAACATTCCTGGATTAATATTATTTAGATAACAAGAACATTTATACCTAAATATTCAATAGAATACTCTACTGAGCTTTGATTACCGTTTCATCAGAAATATCACCTTCCACAAGGAATAAAACAACTTAGCAAGTATCGCAAACACTGTTCTCTCCGAACGGATTGGTTCCAACGACACCTAGACTAATGATGAAACCACTGGAAATTCGATGTTTGTTCCAGTTGGTTATTTGCACAAATGCTAATAATATCAGCTTTGTTCATATTTGGAAGATGTATAAATTTTCACCTGTTTGTTTCTTTCAAAACTAAGCTCATTTAGTTATAAGATCAAACTTAATATTTTTATCAGTGTAAATCTACATATAAAGTGTGTGACTTTTGCAAATCTTAGGCCCATCAAAAACTCTGGAACAATAAACAATCACAGGCTAAAAAAATTAAAATGCATATTTATATATAATTTCTAGTTTCTTTAAAAACAATAATATATATATATAAGTGATATAAAGACCGAACTACATCTCACTGAGAGAGGAAAACGATTATAACTTAAAACGTTTTTAGAGTATTCGGAAATGTTTGCTTCTAGTATATGCGGCCCGGCATGGCCAGATGGGTTAAGGCGTTCAACTCGTAATCCGAGAGTCGCGGGTTCGAATCCCGGTAGCACCAAACATGCTCGCCCTTTCAGCCGTGGGGGCGTTATAAAGTGACGATCAATCCCACTATTCTTTGGTAAAAGAGTAGCTCAAGAGTTGGTGGTGGGTGGTGATGACTAGCTGCCTTTTCTCTAGTCTTACACTACTAAATCAGGGACGGCTAGCACAGATAACCCTCGAGTAGCTTTGCGCGAAATTCAAAAAACAAACAAACAAACTAGTGTGTGTAGAAAACATGATAAAATTATCAGTTTGTTTAATTTAATCAAAGTAGGAATGTTTCTCTTTTAGAAAGCGCCACCAGTGGCTCAGCGGTATGTCTGGGGACTTACATAGCAAAAAACCGGGTTTTGATACCCGCAGTGGGCAGAGTACAGATAGCCCATTGAGTAGCTTTGTGCTTAATTCAAAATAACAACAACAACCTTTAGAAAGTATAATCGATTAACATTATAACGGTAAATACCCCTTCTTTCTTAGAAAAATGAAGTGATTACATTAATTACTTTGTATAAAATATCCCAGTTTTCTTATTTTAAAAAAACCCTCAATCAGTTATTTAACTATAATTACAATGGATCTTACCTACCTAACACTAAAAATTAATGGTGTAAAATTAGAGGCTGAAAATAAAACGAGTCTGATTATTTAATATTATATAATATGGCAACAAATCACGAGAAATGACTCAGCGCTTCAATTAAAAACTTTTGAGTAACGACAACATGTGAATACTAATTGTCAGCTGCTAATATATTTTGAAGCCAAAGTATTTGTAACAAATAGTGTTGCAGAACCATGTTTTGCCGTCGTTAAAGGTTTGACTGTATCATGTCTTGTTGGGTCAGACTTTGTAAGCAAACCAAACCTACTCTTAATGTGTTTACCATTGTTATTAAATTAAATATTCCATATGTTAGATGTGACTACGATTCTGAAAGCATAATAATCAAAGAAAAATAGTGTTCACATTTTAAGAGTAAAGAGTGTGAACAATTAAAACAATCTGTGTTGAAATGTGCAGATATTTTTAACGATAAATCTGGCCTCACAGATTTGTGTGAACATAGTATCATACTCACTAGTGAAAGGCTAGTGTTTAGTAAACCTTATTGCCTTTCTTAATTATAAATCCTACGTGATCAAGTGTTTCTTGATGAATTAACTGAATCCTTCACGTTTTCTTTATTATCTTCAGTAGTTAATGCCAAGAAGAAAACTAATGATATTAAAACCTATGTAGAAAAATCAAATAAACTATCTGAATCTTACAGATATCCATTGCTTCTTATAAGATATAATTTGAATATTTTGTCGGGTGCAACCTCTATCAGTACATTAGATTTATCAAGTGAATGGTGGAAAATACCTGTAAAGTGAAGGATTAACATAAAACTGATTTCATAATTAATAAATGATACTTGACATTATCAATTTAAAATAATATCCTTTGGTCTCAAAATTGCACCTTTCAAAGATTTACGGACAAGGCTTTAGCAGAAGCAAATGACTGTTTCGTAACTCATATTGATTATCGTTTTGTGTCTTCACCCACCTTTGAAGAACACCTGAAAGACCTTGAATTTATTTTTTACAAGCTTCATATATCAAATCTTACTGTAAAATTTCATAAAACTAATTTTACCAACTATAAATATTATATTTAGGACTTAAAGTTACTTCAAGAGTTCATTCTACCGCTAGCCTTGTAAAAAGTTCATCGATTTTCGTTACTGCAGTAAACTCACCATTTCTGCCTGTTAAGAAGTCAACAGTAAGTCGTATTTCAAGTCTTAGAGCTTCTTAAGAGTTTAAAAAGATATTTATATATGTACCAAGTTATAAAGAGTGTAGGAGAGAAAACTGTGACTCTTTGTTTGGGCGAAGGGTCACTAGAATGGTGGGAGGCTTTGGAATCAGAAATGGCTTTCGAACATTGAAAAGAACTTAAAGAAACCTTGACTAATTTGTACCCAGCAGTGTTGGATAACGTCGAATTGGCTAACTAATTCTTTAATAGGAAGTATCCCATGAATACAAGGACGTCAGTTGAGACCTTTATTTGGAAAACTGTAAAAATGAATATATCATGGAACCTTGAAGTTACAGGGAGAGAGAAATTGTAATATGTATACTTTAAAAAATGTGTGTTTCTTGTTCATTCCTCTGCCAATGCCTGTATCGTTTTATAAACTTTAGAACATCAGCAATAGATACAGAAAAGTGGTATTCTTGTATCCTTACTTTAACTCTTTCTTTATATTGACACACGAATCCTTGGCTGTGTAAATGTAAATACCTTATAAGGAGAAATAATTCATGTTCCTGAATCTTCAGCTTGATCTTCTATAGCTTCCAACTATGATTTATCTTACTGGAAGTTTATTAAAAGTTTGAAGACCAGCTAAACTGTGATAATCAATGCTGCAACATGGTCATATGTACTTTGAGTAGGTTGAGAAGGAGATATAAGTACATCTTTAGCAGGATATATCGAAGAATGAAAAGAGGATACATCATCAGAAGTACTTTTTCTTGTAAAGAACGACCTTCTGTAACTGACATTCCTGTTTTGCCGCAACTGTCTAGGATTATTACTATCTATTTCTATGTCCAGAGAAGTTTTAATGGGAAAATATATGTAATTCTTCCTATTAGAAACATTACATTGTTCTGCAGTTCTACCTGATCTTGGATCTGTTAACTCGTATACTAATGGAGTAACACACTTAGTAATTTCGAAAGATCATTCCTCTCAGAGCAAATCTTGCAATAAAATTATTTACTGTAGAAGATAATAGATGTGTTCCTAATAGTACTAAGTCACTTACTTTAAATGTGTTTGGGCATCTCTTACAGTTGTATGTTTATAGCTGTCACTCCTGAATTTTTCAATGTTGGATATTACTTTCTGTAACAAGTAGATCTGTCACCATGTGTCTTAGCACTTGCACCTGTTCCATTAATACTAATACAGAATGCTTCATACTTGCCACATAAGCTTCACTAATTTGAAGTAATAGTTATTCTTTACAAAAAGTTAATTTATATCTAATTAAACTCAAGTTATTACTGAATTAATCATTCGACAATGAACTTAAAAACAAGCTACTTAAAATTCAAAACCCTGTATAATAGGATCTATGTTTGGGCGTCATTGTAACATTAAACAAAAACCGTAATAAAAATGTAATCCGCTATCCATCAGCATTATTTTTACCATTTAACATGAATATCTGAATTCTCTCATACTTTAATGTGTTTTTTTCATTTTAAAAATCTGCAATTTATCTTTATCACAGAAATAATTCCTGATGCGAACCAAATGTAAAATTCTATCATATTTTTATAACATTAGACGTCGTGCAGTCTATTTATAAACATTTTACATTTCTGATTTCAAAAAAATTCCTGTATCTGACCTTTCCATCACTGTGATGCATACAGTACACTATACATGCCAAAAATGTCTTTTAGTTTTATTTGCAAATACTGCACAAAATATATTAAAAATAAATATAGGGATAGTGTGTGGTGGAATATTTATCCCTTTGCAATATGGGGTACCCTGATGAAACAGCGGTAAATTTATAAACTTTCAATACTAAAACCCATGTTTGAGTTCCTGCAGTAGACATAGGAGAGAGCCCAATGTTTTTATTTTTTTCTAGAAGAAGCAAACATTATCAAGTTTCAAGAATAGCGATTTCAGAGAAAGTTACGGGTGAATAATTAAAGCTTAAGTAATTAATCAAAACGATATGACCAAGAACAATTGATGTTTTCTACATTTATTCTACGACATGTATAGTATATGTGATGAAATGTATCTTTGTGGTATGTAAACATACTACATGTTTTATAACTCCTTGTATTAGCATGGGAATATTTCAAAATTTGTTGTTTATTCCTCACTGTGTAGTTCACAAATGGTATTGATTAAGAAAGCCGGTAAGTTCCTTTCGCTCTAGCTACCTATTGTTCTGTGAGACCAAGAGAGCACTTTTTGTTTTTCTATGGTAAAGACATGTGCTATGTAACTTATGGAATCTGAAGTTAGTTGTAATTCCTTGTGGTAGTCGTGTGATCTATTGAGGTAATGACCCCTTATGTTTCATTGGGAATGACTCTAACATTAATGAGTTAAGTAAATAACATGAGATTTTACAATCTGGAACTAAACAGGGTTAGCCATGTTCATGACCCGATTAAGCTATGACGGATTCGACTTTCCAGAAGTTTCAACGATTTGAAAGAACTACTTTATTAAAAATACCTTCAGATCTAACGAGGTTTCACAGAACGTTTTGTTTGTTTTGTTATTAAGCGCAAAACTACACATTCGGCTATCTTTGAACAACCCATCACGATATTGAAACCATAATTTTAGAAGAACACAGAATGTCTTTAAAAAGACTTAATTAACCTCTTTCTTAACTAAAATGTCTTGGTTAAATTCTTATTCTGATTTTGTTCTCCTGTATGATGGTTAAAATTAACAACCATTATTTAAGTGTATCTGTTTTACTATGCACCAATTCTTGTGTAAACACGTTGAATAATTCTGTTTAATTGATGTTTTTAGCTTTATTTAAAGCATAACATTCAAAACCAGTTATCATTATTCAGGTATTTCTTTTACTAATTACTTATGGTTATTTGTTTTTGGCAGGTATGTACATAGATATGTCAATTTCTGTCTTGCTTTGTTTTCGAGTTTTGCGCAAAGTTACACGAAGGCTTTCTGAGCTAGCCTTCTTTAATTTTTGAATTGAAAGACTAAAAGGAAAGCAGGTAAGTACCACCAACCGCCAATTCTTGGCTTACTCTTTACTAATGAACACTGGAAATGACCACCACATTATAAAGCCCCCACTCTGAATGGTCGAGCATTTTCAGAAACGATATTCGAATCTATGGCTCTCAAGTTGCCAGTTGAGTGTCCTAACCACCAAGCCATGTCAAGCATTTGTGTTTTGAAAGGATTTACTGTTATAGTAATTATTGTATAATGGGCTGTGGTTGTGGTACAATTATCATAAGGACGATAGCAGAAATGGGCCTAGCACAAGTTAAGATCTCAAATACAGTGTAAACAAAACTTCATAAGCATTTCCACCATTGTTGAGTTGTAAACAAACCAACAGCAGGGTAAGAAATCACCGAAAAATTTGAGAAAGTCGGTAGATTAAAATACATATTTCACAAAATCACAAATTTGTCAACCTGACTGATTGACTGACTAAAGTTGTTGGAAAGGGATAGCTCTCTCGTCCCTTCGACTTATGTAAATCTAAATGCACATGATTGAATTACGTCATCATGATATTCTCAGTTTTACTTATTGGTCATAACAATAACTAATAAGTTAACACTACTAATGAACTAACAACAATACTCAAGCAGATATATTTTATGATCACGAGCACGCGCTGTGTGTTGCCAAGTGTCAACAATCCGCCCTCATATCACGTTCGGGTTTGTTTATGTGCACTCAATACTTCATCAACGTGCAACTGTATTAACTAGTTAAAAAATGATAACTACATAGGTCATCTAGATCTAGTTTTTAACTATGATATAATCTTTGAAAACGTATTCTTTAGCTCTATACATATGCCTCGAGGGTTCTGTGTTGGATTAAGCAATTTGATCATAGTGGTCAGTACATAAAAGATGAGGACGAACGTTACCACCGCCGAAATCTGATACGGCTTTGTTTGAGCATTGTGGTATGAAAACAAGTTGTGTAGTTGTGCAAAAGTATTAGGACAAGTAAAAATTAGATTTTGAAATGTCATCATAAGGGCCATAAACAAAGAAAACTATAAAATATCTGAATGGTACATTACAGGATGTGAAGCTATACATCATAGAATTTCATAAGCAGTCATCTTTAAGGCAAAACGTAGAAAGCCTGATATCCAATGCTCATATAAGGATAACTTACTATAACGTTACTTACAAAAGATGTATAACCATAGTTGCAGAGGTCTTAGAGCTGATATATGAGATAACTTTTACGATTTTATTGTTTAGTATCAAAATTTGTTCTCTAGTGTACGTCTTGAGTTAGGACTAAACAAATGAAATATCTCATAAGTTTGATAATGAAAATGCATCTCCAATGCATTATTTAGCCAAATGGTTCTCATTTGCAAAATAAGCTGAGGTTTTCAAAGAGATAGAAACTATGTAGGAAAATGGAGCAATAGAACCAAGAAGAGAATTACTAAAATCATGTGAACTATGCTGAAACTGAAAAGATCCAGGAAAGAAACTTTAAAGACAGCTAAAGCAGCAATATGTTTGGAACAATTCTTGAAATAATTATTGTTGATGTGCTTGGTTCTTTGCCACAGAGTAATAGTCGGAATAAATACACCATGGTTGTGATGGAATATTTTACCAAATGGCCAGAAACATATGCAGATAATATAGTGAGGAAACTTGTCAATGAATTATTTTCAAGATTTTGGATGCCTATGGAAGTTTACCCAGATCAGAGATGAAACTTTTAAACAGACTTGTTTGTGGATATGTATCAGATCCTGGAAATCCAAAAGACCAGAACAACAGTCCTCCATCAATTTTCTGGTAGCATGGCGGAGAGGTACGACCATACACTTTTAAATCAGTTAGCCATTTATGTGGGTGAACATACAAAATGTGGGATTAAAATCATTCATTTCTACTTATAAATTATTAAACGGCAATGTATGAAACTACAGGCAACACGTCATAATAACTGACGTTTAGGAAAGAGTTTAACTTATCATTAGACCTTCTTTACTCACATCTTGAGGATAGTCACTCAGGAGAATCTCACTCAGAATATACAGAGACACTAAGGAATAACATTGATTAACACATTATTTTACTATGAAAGACTTAAAATCAACTAGTGATAAAATATTAACACTTATAAGACTAGATTACATTGATGTGATATGTTATGACTGTACAATCTCTATCACAAAAAAGTATTAATTCCAAAGTTCAACAAGTATTAGTAAGGTTCATTTTTATACTGAAGAGCATCAATTATGTGGCTTTCAGAATTCAAAATGAAAAACAATCAAAGTCAAAGGTTATCTGCCTTGATAATCTTTGGAAGTAGGTTAATGAGAGAATGGCGAGTTGGGTAACTTAATAGGAAAGTCAACCAGCTGAAAAGTCTATGGTTCTTATCGAGACCACGACCAAGGACAGAGTTACCAGTAAATTCGCTCGACCATCTATCAAGGGAAAACTTCTCCAGTGACTGGAAAACATGTATTAAAAAGTACAATAGATTATCCCTTCTACACACCATAATCCGTAAAGAAAATGGCATGATAAATGTACTATTTAATGAATTATTTTACTTGTGTATTAAGATTGTTCAAGGAATTCACAATCCAGGAAAGGCAGTATTGTGAGCAATTATTTTTTTTCTATTTTATTTTAGATATGTGTTTACTAGATGTAACTCAATTACATTATGGTGGTTATGATTACGTTATGATCTAGGAATATCATTTAATAAGTGAAAATTAAGTAACTATACAAATATAAAAGTCATTGAATGAATGAGTTATTCAATTTAATACCACTTTGTGAGTGAAACAGTGAAAATTATTTGCATCTACTTGTCTGCAATTAAGTTAATTTGTAAGTTAGGGACAGTTAGCGCAGATAGCCCTCGTGTAGCTTTGAGCGAAATTCAAAACAAACCACACCAAACCAAATAAGAAATTATATTAAATAATATTTGTGAAGTTAGGCCTATATACTCTGCAGCAACGTTACTAAGGAATCAGGTAATTTTTTAACATTTCATGCACTGAACTTAATGTTATGTTTTTTATATAATCTGAAAAGATCCACTCAACTACAGAACATGTTACAACAATTCATGTTGGAATAAAATTATTTAATTCAATCCAAGATGATGAATATTACTCAGACACTAAGTATATATTATAAAGAAAAAATTAGTTACATTTTAAAAATGAAATAAATTCAAGTTCTGAAATATTACATATATATCCAATGTTTTATATCTTCAGAATGTTACCTTTTTTTTCAACAGTTGTCATTAAACCGCCTTTTAATGAAAATTTATTCTAATAAAAATTTTCATTTTATTTAAAAACTGTTGTTTGTTTTTGAATTTCGCACAAAGCTACACAAGGGCTATCCGCGCTAGCTGTCTCTAATTTAGCAATATAAGACTAGAGGGAAGCCAGTTAGTCATCACCACCTACCGCCAACTCTTGGGCTACTCTTTTACCAACGAACAGTGCTTTCTCACGGCTGAAAGGGCGAGCATGTTCGGTGCGACGGGGATTCGAACCAGCCTCCCTCTGATTACGAGTTGAGTGCCTTAACCACCTGGCCATGCCGGGCCGTTACGCCTTTTACACCACCAAAAGCCTGGCATGTTCCAGTGGTTAGGGGCGCTCGACTCGCAACCTCTTGGTCACAGGTTCGAATCCTCGTGACGCCGAACATGCTCTTAACATGAACCTAAGGAGGAGAGATCATAATATGATGGTCAATCTATCATTTGTTGGCGATGGGTGGCGTTCACTAGTTACCTTTTGTCTCGTCTATCCCTGCTAAATTAGGGACAGCTGATGAAGATAGCCCTTATGTTGATACTTGAATGGTAATTTAAATATTTTAATTCAAAGAAAAATTTTTAGTCAAACAGAATTATTTTCTTTGTTTTTTTATTTAATGGATCACAGAACTTTTATATAACTTTTGAAATAACTATTAATAATAATTAACATGGATGTGAGATTTTCATGCGCACAAGGCAGTAAGTTTGAGGATATCTTAAGAAATATATTTTCATCTAATAAAAACACATTAAAATTGATAAATAAACATACGTCGTATTGTTTCTTGACAGTCACTTTACAACGTCCTCTCGGTTGAAAGGATGAGTATGTTTGGTTTGACGGAAATTCGAACTGCAACCCTATGATTGCGAATCGAGCACCATAACAACCTGTCCATGCCGGGCCATAAACGTTGTAAAACTGACTTGTAAGTAAATGCAACGATTTAAAGACCTTTTTAGTAATTTATGTCTTCAAATTACTTAATAAAATCAACGCTTCATAATAATTAGAAAAGATATAGTTTTGAGACTATTAGTTTCTTTTAAAATTAAGCACAAAGCTAGCATTGTGTGTGTGTGGGAGTGAGACTGTTAATTCCAGAATATCATATAGTATATAAATATATGATTGACTACTACAGAGTTTGGTGATGACACAAATTGCTTCAACAGGTGTTATATAAAGTAGACAAATTTATATTAAGCTAGAAACTCAAAACGTTTCTTCTCTGTAGTAGTAGTAGTCCTGAAAACCGATAGATGGCGATGCACGACATCGGTTTGCAGGAAAGTGTACCTGTTCGTTTGTTTTGAATTTTTACACAAAGTTACTCGAGGGCTATCTGCGCTATTCGTCCATAATTTAGCAGTGTAAGATTAGAGGAAAGATAACTAGTCATCACCACCCACCGCCAACTCTTTACCTACTCTTTTATCAACGAATAGTGAGATTGACTATCACATTATAACCCACCAACGGTATATTTAAATAACAAACGAACGAGTAGTGAACCTAACCATGTAGTCATATTTTTAAATTAGTGTCCTTGAAAAATAACTTAATATGTAGCTATATTATTAAACTATTGTCCTTGAAAAGAAAAACTTAATCAATTTAAAAACATATTTACTACCCAATTTGTTCCGCAAGCTGAATCTAATTATGGGAATGATCTATTTTTACTAGAAAGCTTGTAACGCTAACATTTTATGATGATTACCCTTTTATCCACTCTTCTCTGAACATATTAGTACATAGTTAGAATTCTTTCCTTTTTTAAATGCCATATTTTTTTCCGTCTGAAAGATTTTTACGGTGATTTAGAAACGGTAATTGCATGAATGAAGAATTCGGATTGCTTAATCAACAAAGCAGAGTAATATTCTTGGACCGTGGAATCGAGTGTATCAATTACAGGTATAAGAATCTAAATATGAACTTCGTATATAGAAATCGTACGTCATAATGTGGGGCTATTTCTGCTTTTACAAAAGAATAAAATTACATTATAATTTATTTTTTATTGTTAACATTTATTTTCAATAAGTGGCAAACACCCACTATAAAACACCTGACATAAGTGAACTTAAAGAGACCAAAATTGCGAATGAAAGCAACATGCCTTCGTCACGCAACTGAAAATAACACAAACAGGGTTGTGTCATTAAGCCTTACCGAAAAAAATTAGATTTGACATAAAAATTTGATAATAATTACAATTTACTTAATTAATCTGGTTTACGCCATAACAGTCGTTGTTCAGGAAACGTTATGATATATATATATATAACACATATATATCACTACTATGTCATATCTCAGTCGGCCTCATGAACTTTGGTTCTTGATGAAAAGTCTCGTCTGTACTGGATATGGCAGTTGTAAAAGTGATTGGCATGTTATGTAGTTTTTCGTCATTTTCACTCGTGAATTATTAACGTCTGAACCTGGATTAACTCTCGATCTGTGTTAGTATGTGCACGAAATGTGTGGTGGTAATTGTTTTATTTCTGCACGTGTCGGGTAATCCGCTCCTAATATGTTAAACATTCCGTTACTGCGGTAATTATACGTTTGTGAACTTCTATGGCTGCTGTGTTGTTATGCGCTTCTTTCTTTTTGCGTCTTCAAGATTTCACAATAACGTCACAGGAATTTCCTAAACATTCTAAAGCATAACACTAAAATCCTAAAAGCTATATCGCACATTATTGACAAGTAATATCAAATTTTCAAATCGAAATGTTTAAAAACTTCCTTATATCTGAACATCAAAAATAAGGAATGTCTAATCAAGCAAGTGACATCAACCAGCAACGTCATTTGGTCCATGTTGACCTCGTCTCCGTCTTAACTACAGCATCAATCCTTACTACAGGTTATAACAGTAACGTACACAGAGTATTAAAAGACAGCTTTTTTATGTGCGTGTAGGGGTCGTTTTGAGGGAGACAATGGGGACTGTGGGTTGCCACTTGTACACACAGAATCTTTAAAATCTTAAACTAACCAAATTTGTTTAAATTAACACTTAAATAGCATATCACAATTGGTATTATTATTGTTGTGTAGTAAAGACCTAAAATTTATTGTGTTTCATTTATTTTATTAAGTTAATTTTTTTCCCCTAACTAGCAGTAGCAAAGTGTGGAACCAACCAGGTATGTCTTTTAATAGTTGAGGACAACTTTTAGGTATGTATTTTAGCAGTTGGAGACAACCTTTGAGACTGAGAAAAAGAGCACTTTGGGGACATAAGAGGAAAAGGTAGACCCTCATGTACACTCCACTGGCTAATAGTCCCCTAGTGGCACAGCAATATGTCTTCAAACTTACAACGTTAGAAACTGGGCTTTGACACCCCTGGTGGGCAGAGTATAGATAGCCCATTAAATGGTTCTGTGCTTAATTACAAACAAACAAATACTGGTAAATAACAAATATACAGTTAAAATGTATTAACTCTTATAAAAAAGTAGGGCTAGTGTTGCAGTGGTTTTGTAATATTTCGAGTAATCCATCATGGAATTGACGAAATAATCAAAAAATCCTAGATGTTCTTTGTTGTTTGGTTATCTGTGCTATATCAACGCAGTTTTTAGCGTTATAAGCCTTGGAAACGAACTGTAAATTTTGTACATAAAAAGTCCTACGTGTACATGGTTTCGTCTTAATGGCGAAGTAAGATATTTTCGTTTATTAGAATAGAGAAATTTAGTGTTTTTTGTTTGTTTTTGCAAAATCGAATTTTTAAATCTCATCCAATTATTACTGCTATGTTTATTAAGTCCCTAACGTGTGATTTTCCTTCTCATTTTAAATAGTTTGGACTCACCGCAGATCCTTCTTAAATAAATTATAGTTGAATGAACGAAAAAACTTGATTTTTTTAAAAAACTTTCTCACGAGTACTCCCAAACTATTCAAGATATCTGCTAAGAGCGGAAGCTTCATATAATCCAGAATAATTAACGTTCATAAAATAATCTGTTTGGGTTGAATTAAAAATGGCGTAAATGGACGTCAATTTGGAAATTATTGCTTGGGTATATTTTAGTCAAATCAAGCATAAATGTTTAGATAGCACTCACTTTCAAGAAATATCTTCGTTGTGAACAATGGTGTAAGTATACCTCTGTAACCCTGGAAATTATGGGGGAGCACGAAGGTGATTTTTTTTTTTTAATTTCGTGCAAAGCTTCACGAAGGCTATCTGTGCTAGCCGTTCCTAATTTAGCAGAGTAAGACTAGAGGGAAGGTAGCTAGTCATCGCCACCCATCGCCAAATTTTGGGCTACTATTTTGTAACGTCCTCACGGCTGAGAGGGCAAGCATGTTTGGCGCGACGGGGATGTGAACCCGCGACCCTCAGATTACGAGCCACACGCCTTAACACGCTTGGCCATGCCGGGCCTGTAAAATAAAATAAAAGTAACAATGAGAAAAAAACAAAATTATATAATACAATTAAAAAATATAAAAAAGGACAACTCAAGACAATACATGGAAATTGCCCTGAAAAGGGCTGGATTACGAAGCGCACGCCTTAACGCGCTAGGCCATGCCAGGCCCGCGAGGGGAAGAGAAATATAATTTATTTGTTTAAACTAAAGCGCAGTGGCATTAGTCTGTTAATTCAATAATATCAATCAGTCAAACTCGTAACTACAATTATAGTAAAATGAAGGTAGGAGGCCCAATTAATTTTTATTTGAAGGGGGACATCCTTTGTAGTTACACCACTGGTTATGAATATATTGCGTAAAGTCGAATATAATAAATTTAATACCAATATGATGTATTATATTTATATTACACGATCGCCTTAAATTTAATTTTAAAAACGAATAATGGATTAAATGATACTTAAACCTAAATTAGGTTGCAAGCTTAAAGACTTTATCGAAAACTTTTATAATCAAAACTTACGGTTTTCTATAATTCAACTTGATTTTGTGTCGCAGTTGAGGTGTTACAACTGATATCATCACCATGACATAAACACCATGTTATTAACTGTTAATTTTATTAGCTTGCTTTTTGATATTAAGTACAAAGTTGCACAAAGGACTATCTGTGCTCTACCCACCACGGATATCGAAACCTGGTTTTTAGTGGTATAAGTCCGCAGACATACCACTTTGCCACTTGGGGTCTAATTTTATTACATTCAGAACTGAGGTTGAAGCTTCGATGTATTAAATATCTAACTTTCGTCGAGTCGAACATAATTTGGTTATTCTACAATATTAGGTCTAATAGAAGGTAAACTGAACATTGCTCGCTATATTCGAGTAACACACCACTGAGCAATACGATTAAACAATTTTCTATCCAACTTCAAGTTGAGACTTAGTTCATGCTCGAAGTTTATAATAATAATATTATATAAGTGTAAATTGTGACTGAAATATTTTGACATCTGCCATAGTGATTTATAACCAATTTCTTTTTTAATGTTTATTTCATTAACAGTGTTGGTTGAAATTATTTTGTGATATTGTTCCCTAGTTGTACTCATGTAAATCTTCTAAACGTGGTGGGCAGAGGCTGCATACGTGGTGGGCAGACAGAGATTTTATTTACGGAGTTTGTGATCCGGGTTTGAAACCATACGATACATATTCCCCGCATTTTTAAGCTGCTGGTGCATTCATATAGCGAATGGATGGTAAGATCATGCTGATTGGATACCCTCTCTCTAAACAGTATTACAAATGTAGAGATGGCAGTAAACAGTTGTATTAGCTCTGCCACAAATATGAAATGCAAACCTTAACCTGTTCGAACTTTGTGAATTTTGCCTGGAATTATTTCTAAAACATAGCTAACAACAAGAGGACCAATCTGATGAAATACTGCATTATAATAATATTAAGTAAGAACTAAAGAACAATATCTTTAGTAAGATATATTAATTACTAAGCTGATCTTTAGTTCTGTTTTATATAGGCAGTTTGCTTTGATCAAAAGTTAATAGTAATAACAATAAAAGAGTCATCATCAAATGTAGATGACATCTCTAGCAGTGAGAAATATTGTGATTGTAGACATATTCCGCGGGATGAAGTGAGTTTGTAAATCTTTTAGTAATAACATTTTTTATACAAAAATACGAGCAAAATGTTTTATAGAATATTTCGCAAAACTTCAAACATCACAAACTGTTTAATACTACCTTTTACCATTGTAACGGATTTACACTTAAACATTTATTTTAATCCCTACTTTTGTTTCGTTTTGATGTATGTGAAGTATATTGTTGGATGTGTATTGTGCAAGTTCCGCCTGTCCTCTAAATTTGTAGAAGATTCTGGAGAGCAAGAATCAACGATACATGGTTTACGAAATCACTAGCGTGTTTTCGAAAATTGCTGAACATTCGAAAATCTCGCCTTAGAGTATACAAACAGACGCGCCAAGAGACACAGTAGAATATTTTTTACCTCTACAGTCATTACACTATAAGCCTCGTAAGCTATAATTGTGATAAATGCTTCTTAATTGGCAAACTACGGATTTTGGACTAGGATCGTTTATAGATTTCGAACATTACGGACCGTTTAATTTAATTGAATTAACTTCAGCTGTTACTATTTTTATAAGGATATTAAATATCATCATTGGTAAAAAGTCAGCTTCTAAGCAGTGTGATGTCAGCAAAGAAAAAACAACTAGCTCGCTTAAACAGGATGTAACATTACCAACTCAAAATTAATTTGCTCTTCTTGAACCTTGACCACCGATAAAATATTCAGTTCTATATCAGATAGAATACTCAATACAGTTTGTAAGTTTGTAAAACTTGCATGTAAACCAATCTGTGTATTAACTATTTGTAATAACCGTTATTATAAATTGTATTGTTGTTTGTACACTAAAATATATTCGTGTTAAGAAAGTAAATTGTAAGTATCAATCTTGTTGACAAATATCATAAGCTTAATACAAATCGACATTTAAATAACTTCTAAATTAAAATTAAAATTCCTGACTATTGAAAATCGTATCAGGTAACATATGTAATATAGTAAACTGGAGATTCGTTCGAGATAAATTATAATACACAACACCATTAATGTACTATGCATAATAATTACATGTGCTAACATTTATAAATCACCAACAAAATGGAATCGAAACTGGTGCAACAATTTAAGAAAATAACTAAGATTATAATAATTCTTTGATAGATTGTTCAGGCAGGGTATTCATGATGAAACTTTGTAGAATAGATAGCAACTGCCTGTTGTGGAGACACGAGTGTAGAGGACGATGTTTCAAAAGACTTCCGCCTTTCGTCTTCAGGTCAGTGTGTGTGTAGGTGTTGTCGGTCTTTTATAGAGTCCAGGTGGATTGTGGAGAGCGTGTTTTGATTGGTTGTATTATCATTGTTTTTGATTAGAGGATAGATTTCCTGTAGATTGAACCAAAACTCGATAGATTTAATAGGACAACTCAGAAAGCTACACACCAAATCCCAGGATATTATGGTCAGTTTTGACGTCACAGATCTATTTACCAATGTTCCAACCTCAAACAATGCCAAATTAAAATACAGGAAAACTCGCACGTACAGATAAATAAACTTCCACGAGCGGAGACGACGAGGAACTACAACGTTCTTGAACACTCCTGTTGGGGAGAGAATTCCT
Organism: Tachypleus tridentatus; assembly: GCF_004210375.1. NCBI lineage: Eukaryota > Metazoa > Arthropoda > Merostomata > Xiphosura > Limulidae > Tachypleus > Tachypleus tridentatus. The sequence continues at coordinate 145,432,752 of NC_134834.1, forward strand.
TAGACTCTCTCTCTCTCTCTCTGAACTGAACCCCTGCCAAGGTTTCGTTTCGTTTTTTCACACACTGATCTGAAGACAAAAAGCGGAAGATTTCGAAACGTCGTCTTCTACACTTGTGCTCCACAACAGGCAGTCGTCGTCCATTCTACAAAGTTTCAAGATTATAATAAACTTTGTTACTTTTATTTAGATATGTTTCGTTTTCACAAATAAATTCAGGCTTATACTCTACGGTTGTTATCTTAATCCATGAGCCATATTAGGTTTTTTAGACACTTAAAAACCTTAAGGGGTATAAATATGAAGTCATTCAACTAATTTTGTTTCTAAACGAAATTGTCTACAGCGTCCTCTGTACGCGAGTGATATTAAATTCAAACCCACTGATTTGTTCTGTTTTAGAGTAAAAATGTAGGCATTAAGAAAAAACGCACAAAAACTCCAATGTTCAAAATTATGTAATAAACCGAAGTTGTTTTACAGAGTTAATATTTGATTTTTTAAAATTTAACTCTTAAATGAAAGAAAGACTTATATTTTGGAAATTTTAATTTCGTACAGTTAAAATATTACTAAAGTAGAATTTAACCAATACTTAACAAATTTCAGACAAAAATACAAATGTCTTGTCTCCTGCTGGTACAACGGTAAGTCTACGGATTTACAACGCTAAAATCAGGGGTTCGATTCCCCTCGGTGAATTCAGCAGATAGCCCGCTGTGGCTTTGCTATAAGAAAACATAAGTCTTTGTTAACAATGTCATACAACTAAATAATAATTTACTTCTATGAAAGTGTTGTGTTTTCTTATAGCAAAGCCACAACCGGATATGTGCTGAGCCCACAGAGGGGAATCGAACCCCTGATTTTAGGGTTGTAAACCCGTAGACTTACCGCTGTACTACTTCTATGAAGAGTGTTTACTCAAGTTTACGAACCAAGTTATAAAAGACCACTTGGACTCTGAAGACAGTTTTGTTTTGGTGACAGGGTGGTCCTTTGATAGGACAGTGGTAAGTTTACGGACTTACGTCACTTACAGTATAGAAACCCAGATTCCAGCGTTGTAAGTCCTCAGATATAGCACTTTGTACTACTGTTATTTAATTCCAGCTCTAGTATGGAAACTGGCAGAGGTACCGCCCTCTTCTCAACCAGAAAAAGTGTCCAAATGTGAGAAGATGTGGAAAGAGAAGACTGAAGAAATGAGTGACATAATTGGAAGTGGACAGTGAATGATAACCTCACAGAACAAGTATAGAAGAAAGTAACAACTATCAGAGAAAGCTGCAATCCCTGAAGATGGATAGATGTGAGCCGACAGAGGCAACATCGGGCAGCTTCTAAATTTGGATTATCCACTGGAAGGGATGCTAAACAAAGGAAATGAGCTTCTGGGGTGGATTTACAGACAAATTTGGCAAGTCTGCTAAGATAACATTACTATTAATGAAGAACTAGTGTATGTATCACGAAGTTCATGGAAGTTGGAAGTGATGAAAGAAAAGGGAATACGGTATTATAGGTCTTTGGTGGGAATTGGAAGACAAATACTGGAAGCTAATCTCAAAACATTATGTTTCAAAATCATGAGACGATTATACTAAGTAGAGAAATTGATACTAATGCAGTACTACCATAAGTAAGACATAGCTGTACAAGGGATTTAATAGCATAGAGTAAAAGTGGATAATTCGATCCCCAGTAGGTCCCAAGGAGTCGTCACATGAGATTAAATCTTTTAAAAACCTCAAAGTAGATGACAATAAAGTTGGCTTTTCAAGTGTGATGTTTATCAAAGGTAAAGCTAGATATTTGACAGAATCAGAAAACGTAACGGGAACATTATCACGATGGAAGTTGAAGAGTCGAACATCACGACAAAGACTAAACTTCAGATAGTTTAGACCAGACAGTATAGCTTTACTTTAGAGCCGTTAGTTAAGATGTCAGAGCTTACATCATTGGAAAAAACGATCCATAGCCTGTTGAGAATAGTACTGATAAGACAAGTGGCAAGTAGAGTTGCGTTATTCATATACTGATAAAGATAGACGAGATAGGACGATTGGTGATAAAACAGAATCTTGTAGTACTCTTGCGGAAACGTATAAAAGTCAAGATACAGTTCTTCAGCCAGCCTTTAGGCCCTGATGTTCATAAAGAAAAGAAGTTACAAGCTAAATACGTAGTTTCATGGGTCAAAGTTCATTGATCATTCCACGATGTCAAACGTCATCAAATTTCTTTTTATAGTAAAAATAGCAGAAGATAGATGATTGGTATTATAACAAAGTTGCCACCTAATGGCACAGCGGAATAACTGCCAACTCATATCGCTAGAAACCGAGTTTAGATACCTGTGGGGGCGAAGCACAGATAGCCCATTGTCTAGCTTTGTGCTTAATTCCAAACACTCACACTCAGTATGACGAAGCGAAGCAAAAAAATTAAGTAGTTTCCACAAGTAAACATTTTATATGCAAAAACGGCTCGTTTGGGTTGAGAAAATATTTTACATAGAAGAGCGAACAACGTTTCGACTTTCTTTGGTCATCGTCAGGAAGAAGGTCGAAACGTTGTTTGCTCTTATATGTAAAATATTTTCTCAACCCAAACGAGCCGTTTTTGCATATATATTTCTCTACAAGTGGGTTTTCTCGACATCACTGAAGTAAACATTTTGTTTGAATTCGATTCATAGATGTTTACTCAGCACTAACAGTATAAAATGCTTTAGAAATTCAGATAACACGTGACACCCCGTTAGAGCTAGTAATTCGTTATTATTCAGCTGATTACTTACTTATTTATTTAGTTGGAAATTTATATCGTCAACGTAATTTGAATCTCAGTGATGAAAAACGTTGACAGGTCGTGGCTACACGTGGGCTTCAATTTTCGACATTAAACCATGGTTAAACGGTAAACATTGGTTTCAGTTTTTAATATCAGACCATCGTTAAACAGGGGTTTAAGCTTGCGATATCAGGCCGTGATTAAAGATGGGTGTTAATTTGAGAGCATATCAGATGCGATTGTTACAGAAAACAAAACAGAATAAAAATCTGTGCTTACTGAGTGACGCAAGAAATGGCTCCTCTCCCATTTTTCAACCTACTCTAGTAAAACTCTGTTCTGGCCGTAATGGGCGCGCACAAATTCCATCGTTTCGCTCATTGAAATAAACGTTGCTTCTGCACTTTTAATTTGCCCCCCATGACTCTGTTGGGGGAAAACTAGATATACCCACTGATAAAAAATACCCACAATTATCTCAGTTGATTCTTCTTTAAATTTACTAACTGTTAAATAAACAGTCATATAGGGTGTTCATAGGTGCAAAAGTATTAGTATTATGTGTTTGTTTGTTTGTTTTGAATTTCGCGAAAAGCTACACAAAGGCTATCTGCGTAAGCCGTCCCTAATTTCGCAGTGTAAGACCAGAGGGAAGGCAGCCAGTCATACCACCCACCGCTGACTCTTGGGATACTCTTTTATGCCAACGAATAGTGGAATTTATCGTGACATTATAACGTCCCCACAGCTGAGAGGACGAGCATTTTTGGTGTGATTGGGATAGTACTATGTGTTTGAGTTGTGGTGATCTGTTTTGGTAAATGTTTTTGTCATACCGTCGAATGCATCATTGAAAGATTCACTACAGTAACCGTTACATAACATGTAATTTCGTGTGTTACCTAATTATCAATACATAGAAACGTTTCACAGGTATGTCAATTATAAAGAGAGCTCTTCCATATGTCAATCGAAAATTTCAATAGACCTTACACACAGAAAACTAATATACATTTTAATATTGGTTGACAAACTAAATCAAATTATTAGTTAACAATATAAAATAAGTCTTAGTTTCTAGAATTGAAAACAGGATTAATTATTATTACAAATGAAGATTTAGAGCATAAATAAATTAGGTCACCTGGTGAACATATTGCAGTAAATGTACTAATTCATCATATCTTCTTCTTTACTCTTTCACATACTGCGGGAACATATTGGGGTATACAGACCATGTCCTCCACCTTTCATATTAATATAACTTTAATTAAATTATTGATAATTTACATTTATATTTTGTTTCTTTAAGAGCAAAGCGACTTTGGATTATCTTTTACGTCCATCATGGGAAATCGAACACCAAACTTTACGGTCACTTAGTTTCCACACTGTCATGGCGGACAACAGTTGTTCCAAGATGTCAAATATTATATTGTTCTAGTCACTTCAACTCTCTGTTCTTTTGTTAGATACCATCTTCTGCGCACAAGGATATTTCAGTTTATTTGGAGTCTGCACTAAAGGTACTTAGAACTGGTGTATAGTGTGATGTCAACCGCATCTGATAGTTGACCGATGCTTTCAGGGAACTGAGATCACGAGGTGACGCAGTTCGTTATACAAAGAAACCTAGCTGATATATGAAATCTAAGCGTTTTCTTTTTATCGGGCTACTAATGGTATTGATCGTTGGTGGCAGAGGTTTGTACTAGAAACACCTGCTGTTCTTGTTACACGTTTCAGTTGTCAATTATATGGACACGTGGCAACAGCTTGAAATCTATCCCACAGTTTGTGGGTTGTGGTGCAGAACATAACAATTCATAATTTCCTAGATAACAACTGTAAGCAAGAACAATCAGCAAAGTACAAAGCATGCCAAAAATATAAGGACATCAAAACACGAACATACAACGAACAAAATAATAAGCACAACGTAGAAACAAACATACAACAGACAAAAGACGTAATACCAAAAATCTAGTAAAGGAGGGACGAAAAGGTTTAAATTAAACCTGGTAAACGAGATAATAAAAGGTCTAAATTAAACCTGCTATAGGAGGGAAGAAAAGGTTTAGATTAAACCTGGTAAATGAGGAAAGAAAAGTTTAGATTAAACCTGGTAAAGGAGGAAAAAAAAGGTTCAGATTGAATTTGGAAAGGAGGAAAGAAAATGTTTAAATTGAATGTAGTAAAGGAGGGAAGAAAAGGTTTAGATTAAACCTGGTAAGTGAGGGAAGAAAAGGTCTAAATTAAACCCGGTATAAAGAAGGGAAGAAAAGGTTTAGATTGAATGTAGTAAAGGAGGGAAGAAAAGGTTTAGATTAAACCTGGAAAGTGAGGGAGGGAAGAAAAAATTTAGATTAAACCTGATAAAGGAAGAAAGAAAAGCTTTAAATTGAATGTAGTAAAGGAGAGAAGAAAAGCTTTAGATTGAATGTAGTAAAGGAGGAAAGAAAAGGTCTAGATTAAACCTGGTAAAGGAGGAAAGAAGAGGTCTAGATTAAACCCGGTATAAAGGAGGGAAGAAAAGCTTTAGATTGAATGTAGTAAAGAAGGGAAGAAAAGCTTTAGATTGAATGTAGTAAAGGAGAAAAGAAAAGGTCTAGATTAAACCCGGTAAAGGAAGAAAGAAGAGATCTAGCTTAAACCTAGTAAGGGAGGAAATAAAAGATCTAGATTAAACCCGGTAAAAGAGGGAAGAAAAGGTCTAGATTAAACCTAGTAAAGGAGGGAAGAAAAGGTTTAGATTAAACCTGATAAACGAGGGAAGAAAAGGTCTATATCAGACCTGGTAAAGGAGCGAAGAAAAGGTTTAGATTGAATATAGTAAAGGAAGGAGAAAAAGGTCTAAACTGAACCTAATCCTTCTAGGTCAACAAAACCCAAAATACAAACTTACACCAAACAATCACACTACTTCCAAAAATTTCGAATAAAAATACCTTACTAAGTGCACAGACATGATGAAGATAGACCTAAGTACCTCTCACCACTGAATTTAGTAGATTCGTCACGTAATTAATGGTCACCTACTTCTGGGCAAACCTGCCGCTAGATATAGTATTAATTGTATTTAAAATAATTTTTTTGTAAAAATAACGTTAATGCTCTATATTTTTCTATCAGTATCTAAGGAACAGTTTGTATGAGCAGGACTGAATGTTTATAACGAACGAAAGAAAGCAAAATATTTATCAGAAAATAAGAAAATGTACTTTTATTTATCCACAGACATGGCCTGAAAAGAGCCATTCGCGTGTGCGATAACTTACATGCAGTGGCTACACGTTGATAAAACGGAATTTCCTAGCTATCAGACAAAAACATATTGAAGAATTGGTTTGTTTTGAAATTCGCGCAAAGCTACACGAGGGCTAGCTACGATAGCCGTCCCTAATTTAGCAGTGTAAGATTAGAGGGATGGCAGCTAGCCATTACCACCCACCGCCAACTCTTGGACTAAGCTTTTACCAACGAATAGTGGGATTGATCGTAACATTATAACAACCCCACGGCTGAAAGGGTGGGCATGTTTGGTGTGACAGGGATTCGAACTCGCGACCTTCGAATTACGAGTCGAATGCCTTAACCACCTGACCATGCCGGGCCTATTGGAGAATTAACGTGGGCTTCATATACTACTCTAGTAACAAAACAACTGTCAATGAAGGGGGTAGAGAACCAGAATCACGTGATCAAAGAACGATCAAAGAATCAGCTTAGCTGAAGTAAATCCCTTTCAAAGTCTACATAGTATTTTGGTGTTAAGTAGTCGAACTCGTAGAAAGAAAAACCTTCAGTGCTAATAGTTGACTAACTCGAATTGACTACTGTCTCAGCTTTTAGCTTTTTTGTATTTATAATACATAATAATTTTGATCATTTTATCTCACTTGTCCAAACTCTATCGCTTCCACCATTTTCGCACCAACTCCAAAACACTCAATCGGACATTTTTATATGGAAAGTTTACTTCAATTAATGGGTCGAACCTGCAGTTACACACAACTATTTCTATAGGAAAAGTTTGTCGAGAAATCAGTCTGAATTGAAATTACCACAATATGTCACTTCTGTACGCACATACATTGAGCACACCATAACCTTTGATTCACCCTAGAAAAGTACGACACCAAGTAAATGTTATGAGAAACAGATATGCAATGAAATTAATGTTTCATATTGATTCACGCATAGCTGAACAAAAATGCAAGAACATATAAGTTACTTACCATCAGTTCAGCACCCAGTGACACAGCGGTACATCTGTGGACTTACAACGCTAGAAACCGGATTTCGTTACCCGTGGTGGACGAAGCACAGACAGCCCTTCGTTTACCTCTGTGCTTAATTACAAACAAACAAAATCATCAGTTAGATATTTCAAATAATTGTCTGTAAAAATCATGTTGGTATGACAAGTAATAATCGAGATATAAATAATAATAAAAATACCACACGTGTTTTCAGCGTATATCTCAAAAATACGCCTGTCACTCAGAGAGTTTGAATCTCTGTGTCTAGCAGTGAGAGATTTAGTGATATTCTAAATTGGAAAGTTTCTGACATACAATTTATTGATGACAATACATCAGCCGAAAGGTTGGCTACACTCGTGTCTGCAAAGTAGGCAGATTGTTTGTTTAGAATAAAGCACAAAGCTTTATAATGGGCTGTCTGTGCTCTGCCCACCGCGGGTATCGAAACCTGGTTTCTAACGTTTATGAGTCCACTGAGGGGCAAAATAAGCAGTTTGCGCAGTATACACCGAATGGATCAAACCCCGAATTTTTGCATTATAAGCCCTCACGCTTACCTCTCACTCAGCTTTAAGTTTCTCTAACAGTTTGTAATTACTGAGCACTGTAGTACTTAGTACGTAGGGATGGGTCTGAAAAAAAATGGCTGACGCATAACGTGTATTACTCATCATAGCCTCAAATCTCTCTTATAAAAATCTTAGAGATTTTATAAACACCTGGTTTAAGTTTTCGAACTTTTATATAGCTGTTAAAACCATAGCTAAACTAGAGCACCGGAGAGTGGAGTAACATTCAGATGTTCTACTGGTTATTCTGGTTCAGACGTCAGAAGATTTGGATATTTATATAGATATTTTTGTATGGTTTTGTGTATTGATTCCTACCACGTTTCTAAACTTTTTGACATACTCATTCTTATTTTTTAAAAAAGGTTATTACTTTGTTTTTATATTACCACACTGTTTTTAAGAGACATAACGCAGATAAACCACTATGTATAATAACACATGGACTGTTCTCCACGTTAAAATTTTTTTTTTTTAGATGCAAGCTTTTGGCCCTTTTCCCGCAGCTGATATACGTCAACAATATTCTCTAATTTTGCCTGATGTGGCTTAAGTCTCTTTATTAGAGTAGTTAAACAGCGTGAGTGTTTTACAGTGTGGACAATACGATAGTTACATTTTAAAAATTACAGTGTATTATTTCCTGGATGCTTTGTATTTGATCTTTGGCGCTAAGCCTTACTTTGGTCTTTATGTTTTGACTCGTGTTTGCAATTCTGTTGAATTTGAAAAGAAATTAATTATAACTTTGACCGAAAATAAACTACCACTAAACGATCAAACTGAATGTATTTTATTTTAGTGTCATGGGCTGATAATGGTTTATAAAACGAGAAACTCTGGATTGCAGTCATAACTGAAGTTCAAGTTGGAAAAGTTTAAGCAGGAAGTATCAGTCTGAACGTTGTTATTCAAGTTGGCAGTTGTAAAGTGGATGAAACTTTTTATGTCTTCCAAATGTATCATGTTACGATATTTTAAGGTCATATTCTTAGGTGAAGGCTTCCTTTCTCTGCATTTTTTATACACATCTATACATATATATAAAATCATAATAAGTACTTTTTATGATTTTGGTTGACAAACATTCTGCAAGTCTTTCGGTGTTGAAGCGACACCTAGCGATAAAATGCATTTACCTAATTCAACCTATACGTTTCCACTAACACAAGTAAACTTGTCAACTCGATATTAACGGCTGCACTTACTACAAACAACTATAATTTACGATATATTAATGAATTCTGCTTTACTTATCTAACATTATATCAGTCGACCAGCTGTTTAGAGTTTTATATTATTCTGCCTATTATATAAGTCAGTTTATTTTAAACCAATATGGCTGTAAGTTCAATTACTAGACAACGATATCTGGGAACACATAAAAGCGTAACAAATGAACGGCGACGAAAATGGGACAGACTAAATAGTTTATTGTAAAGTTAAATAGAGTCGGAAAAAATATTGAATCCCGTGTGAATTACAAATAACATTTTTGTTGTTACTCGTTTAGTGTCTATTTCAGTTACACTACTGTCGTTTAAAACTCTATTCCATTGATGAGAGTATTGTTTGTAAATACCAGTTACAAGTTTCCCTCATTCACATATTTTAACCAGACCTGTAATGATCCATAAAACGAATGAGGGCGTGAAAAATATTTGACACTTGGTTTCGCCACCCATCATTCAAAGGCTACACTCGTGTGTTGTATTGTTACACGAAAGGAAGGGTTAGTCACTTGTTTAGTACAGTAACAAAATAAACACGAGGAAAATTGTCGAGGTTGGATTTTCACGTGACAGGATGGGCGAGTTTTGTGTTTTAATCTTTTTTTTATTTTAAATTTTCTGTGTTTGGTGCTATTCCTCAGTCAAAACTTTTAAAGTTTCTTTGTTCTTGGAGTAAAACCGCATTAAGCTATCTGCTGTTTTACATTGCGGGGAATCGAACATCGGATTCCAGCATTGTCAGTCCGCAGGTTTACCGCTGTCTAATCGGGGAACAAAACTATAAAGATATACACAAATCTTATTACAATACGAGGATAATGGTGCTTCGTAATATTATCAATCGATTTAATCCTGTTGACATATGTACTTTATAAGATATGTTCTAATTATTTTCGATGTATAATTTATCGAATCCTAATTATTTTTTATCACAAAAAATTGTTCATGTTTTCCACTAGTCTTTAATCTATACTTCAAAATATTAACTTGTATATTGTAAGATAATTAGCTTTTACGTAATTATAATCAATACCTTTTATCATTTTAACTTCTTTCTCACCTTCTTTGTGGTCAGTAGTACCGAGCGGTTATCATTTTTGCAGTTATATTATCAATTATTCTACTTTGTTAATTTTTTAAAACAAAATATGAGTACTAAAACTCTGAACACATGTAATCTAACATTTTGACATGTTTCAGCTCTTAGCGGGCTCGGCATGGCCAGATGGTTACAGCGCTCGAGTCGTAATCCGAAGGTCGCGGGTTTGAGTCCCTGTCACACCAAACATGCTCGCCCTTTCAGCCGTGGAGGTGGTATAATGTAACGGTAAATCCTACTATTCGTTGGCAAAAGAAAAACCCAAGAGTTGGCGGTGGGTGATGATGACTAGCTGCCTTCCCTCTAGCCTTACAATGCTAAATTAGGGATTACTAGCGCAGATTTGGATGAAATTCAAAAACAAACAAATAAACAGTTCTTGAAACAAGTTTTCATGGAGAAATACTCTCATACGGTCCCTTGCGCCACGCCCTCTATTCGGGACTTGTTTTATTACTAAATTTAAAATACTAATCTGTTATTTCCCTCGTTTTTGCTGACTAGAAACGAATATTCAGCTGCGCTTGTGAAAGCGATGTCACGTTGTTTATAACAAACAACTACCGTTACAAAACTGAGATAAATTTTGACAGATGCATTTACATGACTCTGTGCTTCAGTTGCTTCAAGGTATCTATAGAACTATATATTCCAGAATGTTCTGACGGACAAGAACTTGCAGTTCTTATCCATTTATGTAGGTTAAACTAACACACTGATATTTATCTGTTTTCGAATTTCGCGCAAAGCTACACGAGAGCTGTCTGCGCTAGCCGTCCCTAATTTAGCAGTGTAAGACCAGAGGAAAGACAGCTAGTCATCACCACCAACTCTTCAGCTACTCTTTAACCACCGAATACTGGGATTGACCGTCACTTATAACGCCCCCAAGGCTTAAAGGGCGAGCGTGTGTAGTGTGAGACGGGGACTCGGACCCGCGACCCTGAGACTGCGAGTCGAGCGACCTAATTACCTGGTCGTGCCGGGGCCAACCCACTGATATTTTTAAAACAAATACAACCAATAAAAGAATACTACACCGAAATTTGCAAATGCAATGTATTTATTTAGCGTTTTTTTCTCTTTTTTTTAATACACAGTACAGTATCGAGAGTGAAGGAAATGCTTCTTTGCTTTTTGTTCTGTAAGTCTTGTAGATGCGGAATAAGATAACAACGAGAGAAGTAGATTGGACATTGTAAATGGACGCACACAGACAGTGCTCTGTCCTAATGTACTGATCAAATTGAAATGTAGGATAAGATAATCGTATAAATTCAGTGTTTCAATAATCGATTAATCGCTCAGCGATAGTTGTTAATATGCAGGCGATCAATCAGAGAGTCTAACGTTTGAATTCGGTTTGTTTTGAATTTCGGACAAAGCTACATGAGAACTAGCCGTCTGTAATTTAGCAGTGGTAGACTAGAGGAAGGGTAACTAGTTAACAATACCCACCGCCAACCCTTGGGTTATTTTTTATGAACAAATAGTGGGATTGATCGTAACGTTATAACGTTCCCATGGCTGAAAAGTCGAACATGTTCGGTGACAAGGATTTTAACCTGCCACCCTCAAATCGCGTGGCGAGTGACCTAAGCATTGGGTCATGCCGGACATATGAAAAAAAAACTGTGCCATGGTTGACTTAACCATTACAAAATTTTAAAGATGTCTGTCCTGATCATTTAATCCTCGTGCGCATAACGTGGCTTTCAGGTTGAAATTTCCAATCTACGTTTTGTTTTCATATCAGAGCCGACTGGATAATTAAATTATGATATTTAGAAATGATTAAAAGAAATAAGTAAACATAGATATTAAAACACATTCAGTATTACAAATGAGTGCGAATTTATAAGGGGTGTGTACCATAATTTTAATACAATCACGTCGAACTTACCTGTGCTCTAATATATCAGCCACGTTGTAAATGTTAATTGGAACATTGATCAGGCTTTTCGTCCTATTTAGAAAAACACTCCGATGCAAATCGGTCGCACGCGTTTCGTTGATTCGCCTTTGGCAAGGAGTATGTATTATTATACAGTAAAAAATAGATCTGGTAAACTTTGTAAATGCTACATTTATATTTATTTTCAATAACGTTTTTAACTTTAATCATCGTTGTCCGATGAAGGCCTGTAAGGAAGCTGATAGCTCGTAATAAATGTATTTTAATATCTACAAAAGTTCGTTTAAAATTCTAGATAATATTTTAAGATTGTTTCTTTGAATCTCGCGCAATGCTCCACGAGAGCTATCTGCGCTAGCCGTCCCTAATTTAGCAATGATAGACTAGAGGGAAGGCAGCTAGCCATCACCATCCACCGCCAACTCCTGGGCTACTTTTTTATCAACGAAAGTGTGATTCGTCGTCACGTTATAAAGCCCCGAGGCTGAAAGGGCTAGCATGTTTAGTGTGACGGAGGTTCGAACCTACAACCCTCAGATTGCCCTAACCACTTGGCCATGCAGAAGTCACTAATTTATGTACGTTATTAGTCTCAAACAACAACGAAAATATTTACGTTATGAAAACTGGAAGTAGCCAATGGTTTAAAGCTATTTATGTAAGTACTTATCTTATCGTCTCTGATATAAACAATTTTGCCCAGTATGACCAGAAGACGCTTGACTTGTACTCTGAGGGTCGCGGGTTCGAATCCCCGTCACACCATATATGCTCACCCTTTCAGCCATGGAGGCGTTATAATAATGACGATCAATCCCACTATTCGTTGGTAAAAGAGCAGCCCAAGAGTTGGCAGTGGATGGTAATAACTAGCTACCTTCCCACTAGTCTTAAAATGCTAAATTAGGGACGGCTAGTGCAAATAGCCCTCGTGTAGCTTTGCGCGCAGTTAAAAAAAGTAATGAGTATTTTGAATGTTTTTACAACTGCTAAGTTTGGTATAGAGGTTCATTGATTCATAAGGACATACAGACAAATTATCAGTCTTGCATTTGCGTTTTGCGGTGTTTTTGGGTATTTTCGTGACCTTTAATCACTATTTCGTCTGTTGTCGATGGATCTTCACAAAATTAGGCATGAAGATTTATTGGGCATATGGAGATACATGCAAATGTGGGGTTTTACATTTTGTGTTTTCCAGTTTTTAAGGGAAGCAACTTTTCATGTCCTGAGATAACATTTAAGTAATCAGGAATTTACAGAACTTCTGTCCAGGAAACTGTTACTCCATCTAGTGATAAATAATTTTGTATAAACAGATTTATTTGTTGTAATTAAGCGCAAAGCTACACAATGAGTTATCTGTACTCTTCTCACCACGGGTATCGAAATTCGCATTTTTTCGTTTTTAATCCCTAGACTGTTCAGTGAGCTACGGGTGTACGTTTGACGGGAATGAACGGGAATTGTTAAGTTGGGAGAAAACGTAATAAATATTAATTTCGTATTCAAGAACTGTTCATCTTAGCACGAAAGTTAAAAAAAAAAAAACATGACATTTTGTAAATAAACGAATATAATACCGTCTGTATTTTTAAATCAATAATTGAGGCATTGGAATAGTTCGATAAAGGAAAGATAAACAGTTATATGACAAAGTCGAAGTTTTATCATCTCATGGAATCTGAGTCGGTAACAGAATTATAATAAGTCTGCAGTAAGTTCATTACAACTGATAATCTATTTCAATATTAATCTCTATACGCAAGTAATAACTCAGTATTCCATACTGAGGTTCAAAAATGTCTAAACTCCTGTTATATTTTACTTTAAGTTATGATGTACTTGTTGTAATGGTGTTGTATGTTCTATTCCAAGATTTTGAGGCCCGACATGGCCAGGTGGTTAGGGCGCTTGATGCGTTATCTGAGAGGCACAATTTCGAATCCCCTTCCCAACAAATGTACGCGACATTTTTAGCCGTAGAGGCGTTATAATGGACGGCCAATCCCACTATTCGTTGGTAATAGAGTAACCCAAGAATTGGCGGTAGGAGGTGATGACTTCCCTCTAGTTTTACACTGCTAAATTACTGACAATTATCTGCACGAAATTAAAAAAAAAAAAAACAAAGCAAAAATCAAGTCTTTACTTTACCTCAGTCATTGAGTGTGAAGTATGTATGGTCCTTTATTCCAGAACTGACTGATGGATTACTTTTTTATCGGAATTAGTCCTTTATCGTCTTAATTACGTGAGCGTGAACGTGAAAGGTTGCCAACAAGAAACACGATATTTCAAGCCATATTGTACATTGGTGAGTCAACACCAAACACAAATAAGGGTCACGTGACAAAATGCTGTTTCTACGAGAGCACATGTAACACACACACTGATCACTCAACCACCGCCTGCAAGGTAGACGCCATATAATAGGCTAGGCATTCACATGCATACTTTTACAGCAGTTTACCTACTCTACGCACGTATTCGCCTGAGGCTACCCTACCGTACGAACTCACACCCTCCAGCTAGCTCGTCAGTAGAAGCTTGAACTATTCCCACCTATTTCTCGCGTTTTCAAACTACCAACACCAGACACCATAAATGTGAATTCGTTTTGTCTCAGTCAAAGTTTAAAACCCAAAAAGTTGTTTTATCGTTATTTTGGTTTTTGTCACTGTGTCGTTCAGAGGGTGAAACAATTTTTGTATTTACAAATGTCATGTGTGTAAGTGGTCTGAATATAGGCGTCAGTATAACTGTGTTGTTGCCTCTTCAAGACACGAACACCTGTGTCAGTGGCAGCGTTTCAAACCCCACCAGGCTACAAGAGCCGGCGCAGCCAGTCCATCTTTCACGGAGCCCTGGTGTTTTCAACTTCAGTGGATTTTATAAAATAATTAGGTAAGTATTGACATCAAAAGTTACGCACGCGCGCAAAGTTCTTCCCACCAACCAAAATATTTCATATATGTTTATGTGAAATTATTTTACTTTCAAGACTTACTTATCAGCTATAGGAGAAAGCAAGTCTCATTGGTTGGGTTAAACGTAAAGCTGCACAATAAGCTAACTGCGCTGTGACCACAACGGGTATCGAAACCTGATTTGTAGCGTTGTACGCCTGCAGGTTTATCATTAAATTATGAGGTTATATATTTTTTCATTATTGCTCTGTTTTTCGGTTTGATTGACTTTTAAAACGTTTTCTAAGATATCATGACCTTATTACCCCTCTTTTACCAGATTTATAGTCCTTTTGTGTCAATAAACTTAGTAAGGTTCGACTTGAACTCAAACAAAATACAAACTCGGTTTCATCGTCATTATTTTGTGTAGATTTCCTTACATAATAGGGAACGTTATAACGTTTTAAATACGTAAAAACGAACTGGAGAATGTCCATTTTAATTAGCGATGGAATTATATCAGTACTTCCAGTTAAATGTAAACAGTGATTAGGTTCTACTAGTTTACTTCAGACCGCTAGGGCGCAGATACCGTAAATGATACCTGAACATAATCATATCCAAGTTTAAATTGTAAGTGAAACAAACTAAAACTTCTGTATAAACTGAATCCTTCTAGGCTTCCATTCAAATAATCTTACCTTTCTGGATTCAAACTTGTAATCGGTTGAGCACTCTTGCGATATTTTAAGTAAATTGTACAAAATTGCACATTTTACGGACTTACAACGATAAAATCCGGGTTTCGATTCCCCGCAGTTGACGCATCAGATAGCCTCGTTTAGCTTTTCTTCTAAACCAATCAAACAATCAGAATTGTACCAATAAATACGTAGTCTGTAACAGTGGTGTAACTAGGTCCAATTGAATCGCAAGTTGAATTTTCTATTCATCGTGACTATCCATTATTTATTGTACTTTATACACATGAGTGGCCCAGCATGGTCAGGTGTGTTAAGGCGTTTGATTCGTAATCTGAGGATCGTGGGTTCGCATCCCCGTCGCGCCAAACATGCTCGCTCTTTCAGCTGTGGAGGGTAATAAAGTTACGATCAATCCCACTATTCGTTGGTAAAAGAGTAGCCGAAGAGTTGGGGGTGAGTAGTGATGACTAGCTGCCTTCCCTCTACTCTTACACTGCTAAATTAGGGACGGCTAGTGCAGATAGCCCTCGTGTAGCTTTGCGCAAAAGCTACACACCAAAACAAAAAAACTTATAAACTCGAATATATCTATATACACATAGCAAGTCTTTAACAACATAAAGATTGAACAATGTAAAAGTAACTTGCGACACAGTCACCAACGAATCACATTATTTGAACACACATATGCAATATTAATACTGAACAGTCAAGTAAAATGAAACAAAATCAAAGGAAGGACTGCATTAAAAACAGTAAATCCAAACCTCTGACAAATGATAATTTGTTATAAACTAAAACGAGCCTCAATGACACTTAACTGCATAAACACTAGGCAATGTAATGGAAAACATGAGCTCCTGAGAGGTTTGGTTTCGCTGTTTTTAACGCAGTCCTTCATTCTGATTTAAGCCCAGCATGGTCAAGTGGGTTAAGGCGTTCGACTTGTTATCTGAGAGTCGCGGGTTCGAATCCCCGTCGCATCAAACATGTTTGCTCTTTCAGCCGTGGGAGCGTTATAATGTGACGGTCAATCCAACTATTCATTGGTAAAAGAGTAGCCCAAGAGTTGACAGTTGGTGGTGATGACTAGCTGCCTTCCCTGTAGTCTTACACTGCTAAATTAGGGACGGCTAGCGCAGATATCCCTCGTATAGCTTTGCGCGAAATTCCGAAAAAAAAAACTTGACTGTTTAGAGTTAATATTCTGTATATATATACACACACACAATGCATTCTAATTCACAAGACCTAAATGATTTTAAGTATCAAATTCTGAGCTCATAAAAGTTATTTTAATGTTCAACGAAACGTTACTGAATTTTTTGATACACAAGTGGTTCGAAGTTAAGGATAGAAATGTACATGCAAAGAAGAGAAAAGATCGCGGATATTTTAGTTCCACATGCACGTGCTGGTTTAAACAAAATACGAGAGTCGCAACCGGAATAACTTGTCTACACCACAAATCCACGCAACTGTTTAGAGTTGTTACGGATTTATTTGTCTATTTAACATAGATTACGAGATAGTTATTGATTATTTTTCCTGTGACATTTCGGTTCACATACGTCTGATTTTATTCAAATACTGCAAGGTTCTAGCTGTGACAATACCGTTAGCCTTATATAATGAAGATATAGCACGTTATATTTTTTAATATCTTTTTTATAATAGCGAAGTTAATACAGGAGATAGCTTGAAAAAGCAGAATTATATAAATTATGATAACTAAAATTTCTACAGTTTGAAAGGCGAATAATAATTTTTGCGTGTTTCGACGTGGTAAAGTTCATGTTATCGAGAGTTTTTGTTGAGTTTTTCTGTTGTTTTTTTAAGGTGAAATAAACTAATTAATTTTAACAATTACGTGCACAAAAAAGTTTATTTTAATTTCTAAGTTTACAGAGTAAAGAGAATCCACAACCAGTTCCTCGCTTTATGGAAGAAATATTAACCATTTCACATATAAAGTCTGTGGAGATTATTTGGTGATCCCAACAATGGGAGCCCCAGTGCTAGGATTTGGCCTAAATTCCAACGTATACAACATGAAACGTGTTTCTCATAATAAATAAATAAAAATCGTGTAATATCATTACCATTATTCATTGTATGCAAGCAACATTTCGGACAGCATTTAAAACTATTTAAACAGCAAAATGTTGTTTTTTAAAAGGTTATTATTATATTAGTTATTATTTATTAATTTATTTCATTTATCGCTGATGCATACATAATTATAACCTGAAACTGAAAACCATAGCGCATAAAACCTGCTTGGAATTACATGATTTTTATTTATTTATTATGAGAAACACAAGCCATTTGTCATAAACTTAGCGCCCTCTAGTGGTACAGTTGTATGTCTGCAGACTTATACCGCTAAAAATCAGGTTTCGATACCCACAGTTGGCTTAGCACAAATAGCCCTTTGTGTAGCTTTATGCTTGTACCAAACAACAACGAACAACATAAACTTAGCTGTTTTATCCCAGGCGGCCTGATCAGTCCTGGTGTTGGGCAAAAATATGGTCAATATGGAATGCGGCAAATGTAGTAAGCTGACATATTACCGAATATTCTTCTTTTCTTTTACTCATAACTATTGTTTCTTCATGGCCTGGTACTGGTAATTATGGCGCTCGACTCACAATCTGAGGGTTACGGGTTCGAATCCCCGTCACCTACCATGTTTACACTTTTTCAGCCGTGAGGGAGTTATAAGGTGTCGGTCAATCCGACTTTTCGTTGGTGAAAGAGTAGCCGAAAAGTTGACAGTAGGTGGTGTTGATTAGCTGCCTTCCCTCTAGCCTATCACTGCTAAATTAGGGTCAACAAGCTCAGATAGTCCTTGTATAGCTTTGTGTGAAATTTAAAGTTAGCCTACAAAAAAAAAAAACTCATAATTTCTTAGAATTTGTCTTACGCGAACTAACATCCAATCGACTAAAAATTAAAACTGCACTGCCCTGGTATGAGAAAGCTAGAGATACTGATTTTCTGGGTTTTTAGTGTACTTACTTATTTATATTCAGTTTTGTTTCCTTGTCTGTTTATATAACTTATATATATATATTTCTTTCTTTCAAAATTATCAGAATGGCTACGTTCAATGTAGAATACGAAGTAGGAAGTAACGAAAAAACAAATTCTTATTATATACCGAAACAAAACACGCTTTACCTTAAATAAAAATATAATTGTTTTTTTTAGAAAAGCAAAAGCTATTAGAAATACTTTAAGCGCGTGTTAGCAATTGGTATAAGTGTTTGGCAGGTTAGTTCACGTTATAGGCACAAGTTGGTCTACGAGAAGATGCAAATTATTTATTTGTTTTATTGAATTTCGCGCAAAGCTTTGCGAGGGCTATCTGTGCTAACCATCCCTAATTTAGCAGCGTAAGACTTGAGGGAAGGCAGCTAGTCGTCACGACTCACTGAATCCCCGTCACACCAAACATGCTCGCCCTTTCATCAATGGGGGCGTTATAATTTAACAATTAATCCCACTATTCGTTGGTAAAAGAGTAGCCGAAGAGTTGGGGGTGAGTAGTGATGACTAGTTGCCTTTCTTCTAGCCTTACACTGCTAAATTAGGGACGGCTAGCAAAATAGCCCTCGTGTAGATTTGCACAAACTTTAAAACAAGCAAACAAACCAAGAGTGCGGAGAAGCGCGTGCTTCAATAATTAAAGTGGGGACTCGAATATCATTACTTATACCGATAATTTTGCTGACATGAATTTTTTAACATCTTTTTCCTGTGCAATCGGTTGATCTCTCCAGCCAAAATGAAAAGAGACTTCAGCTCTTGGGTGAATTCCAAATATTACGTTATTAGCAACTATTTTAGTATGCATATAGTACATATGCTAGTTAATATCTGAAACATTATTTGTAAGCACTAATGAATCCAGATATTTCCATGGAGGGGATTTGAAGATGGGGTTGAATTAAAATTAAAATCCAATAACATAGAAAATACTTGAATTAAAGTATTCGACTCATACTATCTACACTGATATGTTTTATATTATTAAATTACTTATGCATAGCAATTATAAGGTAATTCGAGAACGTGCATATCCAAGCTTTGTGACGTCACACGTCAATCTATCTGTGCACATCAAATAATGTGATAATTTCTTCTCTCTGTTTACAGTATAACTAACCCTAAATCTTTGTTTGGTAGGTCTAATAAGATAAGTTTAGCATGTCAGCAGTGCAAACAAAAGTAACAAAACAAGAGACATGACGAATAACTCAAGGTGTAACTAAATTTTAAAGTTTTTAGAAAAATATTTAATATATGCTTTAAATTGTAATGTATAATAAGTGTTTCCCAGTGTGTTTGTATGGTGCTTGTGTTTAGAATGTTAAAAGTAACCTGCTTACTGGTTAAGTAAGACAGCAACTTGGAATGATAGCAAAGGTTGATAGATCCAGTAGTAGGTCAGTAGAACAAGAAACAAGTGATGGTTTTAGTCTATCTGTTTATAACTGAAACTGTTTCATTTGTTTGTGGTTTTATTTTTTATACCAAGTTCGTATAGTATTTTGAGTTCTGTCCTAGAGGACGAACACTAATTGTAATAACATATGTAAAAATGCTGAGGTACCCGTCCTTCATTTGGGTCGTGAGCTTTTAAACAAATGTGGGGATTGGGGGTGAATGCCGTGATAAATAGCATACAAATCATAACTTTCACACAATTTATTTATGACATAACATGTTATTACAATAATTATTGTTACCTCACCAAACGTTTTGGTATGCTTTAAGAACTCACTACTTATCTGCTTAAAAAATGGTATATACACTGTGTGATGGTTAATGTACTTCCACTCTGTTATTAATTGGTTAGGTCCCCGCCGGTACAGCGGTAAGTCTTCGAATTTACAACGTTAAAATCATGGGCTCGATTCCCCCCAGTGCACTCAGCATATAACCTAATGTGGCTTTGCTGTAAGAAAACACACACATTAATTGATTAACAATCATTGGCCGCAGAAGTGAGTTACAGGGTGAAATTGTAAGGTCATGGATCAAAGTAGGAACTCAAGAAATGGCTCTTCGTGTCAGTGTTATGGTGGTTGTTGTAGTATAAAACTTCATCTGAGTTTGTGTATTATTACAATAGTGGCTGCCATTTGTTGTCATTTCACTCCTTCATAAAGAATACTATCACACTCCGAGATATATAAGACGTTTGTATTCAGTCCCTCCACTTCATGTTTATTATAGTAAATTTAAAGTGCATTTCTATTTTTATATCAAAGCCACATCAAACTATTTGCTGTGTCAATCGAGGGGAATCTAACTCCTGGTTTTAGCGTATAAATCTGAGGACTTACCGCTATCCCACTGGAGGTAAAAAAAAAAATAAAGTTTTTGTAAGAACATGGCGCTATACACGAATGAATTTATCATTAACTTACGTCAAAGATAATTAATGCTCAATAATAGCAATAATGGGAGTGGAAGGGATTGTAAACCCCATATTAATATGTCCTTTATTCCAAACTATCACTTCTCGAAGTTTGGTTGAAGTTGGTCCAGTGATCTAGGAATAGTTAGATAAAGGACAAATAGACTTATACACAGATGGCATGGCTCTATTCACGTTTATTAGTATTAGACACCAAAGAAATACAGTGATAGTTAACAAAAGTTAAGCAACTGAAAATAGAAGGTTCTAAAAATAAGCTATAAATTTAGCTTCATTTATATTTGCTTATTTTTTTAATTTTTTGCCAGGTAGCAAGCCGTTAGGAGCCGCCTCGCGTGGCGTAGCAGGCAACAAGTTAGATAACCAAGTTGCATTTAAATGATGGCTTAAAATAATAAACGGGAAAGCGTTTTTGTTTTCCAAATTATGCTAAAATAGTTGTTTGATAAGCCTTATCCACCAAAATATAAAATAATAATAATAATCAAAACAGAATATCGGCTTAAATAAATCAAAGAATGAACATCACGCAGGAGTTTGTGCCAAGGTGAGGCCTTAAAGCAACGCAGGATTTAGGTTCCTTACGTGTACACGTTCCTGTTATGTAGTGTTATTCTATATCTTGGTAGACTTTGGAACACTAAGTAAATTAAGAGTGCATTAAAGTTTAGAGACGGCTTGAATGGGTAATGAACAAAAAGTTTATTATAAATGTACAACATTTTGACAATATGTTACCATAAGTTACAAACAATTTATGCAGACACTTATATTTACAGAATGGAAGAAAGAGGTCAAATGACCGAAGATTGCTTACGAACGTAATAAAGGTATTTTGGTTTCATCGGGATTTGGTTTAGGCTGTTTTCTTGAATTAAGATAACTTTCCATATTTTGCGTTTTTTGATGTTTTGTTCTTTGTTTAAAATTATACTGTTTTGTACAGATATGCTGTGGCTTTTAGAGTTGTAATGGTGGTAAACATAGAATAGGTTTCTTTTTCTATTATGTTTGGCTAATCTGGTTTCCATTTTTTCGGTTTCTTCGATGTAGGATTCTTGGCAATTACTGCACGTTATTTTATAAATGGTATTGTAAGATTCTACATAATTTTCATTCAGTAGTGATATTAGTTTAGGGCCACGTTTTGGGTGAATTTCTAGTCAACAGGAATTCTGTGTTTAATGGCAAGTCTTCTAGAAGTGTTGATTAGTTTTGTTAAATACTGTATGTATGTATAAGCATTCCTGTGTCTGTGTCAACTAATTATGCCGGATAATGACATAATCTTGGCAAAACGTTATGCATTTATAATAAATCTTTCTTCACTACCCGTTCAAGCCGTCTTCAAACTTTTATTTTTTTGGAAAATGATTTCTTCGTTATCAAAGGTGTAAGTGCCATTATTACTGCCCACCTCAACCTCCAAGATGTTAAAGTAAGAATGTTCAATTTTTAGCCGCGGCTCATCAGCTCATAGAACGGCTGAGTTTTTTAAATACAAACTTTTAGTTCATATCTCCTTCATCTCTTGACCGATTTTGGACTCGTGAGGTCAAACCTTGTTGATTGATGTGTTAAGCATGTCCAAGGTTTTATAAATTAATTTACTATAATACTGCTTAAAAAATTTCAATTTAAGAATAGGCTGGTAAAGATCCTGATGAGTAATAAGCTCGAATCGGGAAAACGCGCACCCCACGCTTGGTATTGCAAGCACAAACATATAGCCAATAAAATCGAGGAACACTCTCATATATTAATTTACTCTAATCCTGCCTCAAAGAATTTCGAGTGTCATAGCTGTAGAGGAGTTTCTATTGTTTTACTACTTTTTATAACCATTCCTCAATTTTGTTTGTTTTTTATGACGTGATAAACTAATTGTTGCTGTTGTTGAAGTTCGGTACAAGTGAGAATTTCAATGTATCTGTTTTCACCTATAGTCTGAGATAATCAAGAATAGTTCTGAAGTGAAATCATTGAATTACTTTTATTTCTTCTGAAGTTTGCTCTTTAGTTACCTTCTGCTGTGTTTAGGGACATCCATCTTTATTTTCAAGTAGTCATACTTTACTTTAGTTGTTTGTTTTTGATAGTGGATATATTATCATCCTCATCTATCATTAACAGGTAAGTCTTAACCATGAAGTAAGTTACGTCTTATAATTGTATGCAAACATTTATTTCAAGAAATACAGTTTACATGTAACAAGTGGTCAAGAAAGTCATTAAATTAGTTTTGCTCAAACTATGTATTGTTCCGTGTGATTTCATTGAGATAATAACTTATCTGGCACCTTGTGCATAAAAGAATTGTTTGTTTTTTTGGAATTTCGCACAAAGCTACTCGAGGGCTATCTGTGCTAGCCGTCCCTAATTTAGCAGTGTAAGACTAGAGGGAAGGCAGCTAGTCATCAACACCCACCGCCAACTCTTGGGCTACTCTTTACCAATGAATAGTGGGATTGACCGTCACATTTTAACGCCCCCACGGCTGGGAGGGTGAGCATGTTTGGCGCGACTCGGGCGCGAACCCGCGACCCTCAGATTACGAAGCGCACGCCTTAACGCGCTAGGCAATGCCAGGCCCCAAAAAAACAAACAAACAATCATACAGAACCTATTAAATATACAAGAAATAAAGCTCGTTCGCTGCAACACGGAGATAGGAAAACATAACGAACTTAAAAGGAAAACAACACGACTAGATGCCTTATAATAAACATATATTTAAGAAACGAAAAGAAAGAAAATTAAATATAGCTAGAAAACATGCAGGTAGATATAAAACATGATAATATATATATTAAAGAAAGAAATAAGCCAATAGAAACCCAAAAAGCAGGAAATGACTGAAGTTAGAACAGCAAGAAAGAAACCAATATGAACGTCTGTTGTTTGTTTTTTTTTAAGTACAAAGTTAGAAAATGGGCTGTCTCTGCTGTGCCCATCAATAGTATGAAACTCAGCTTTCAGCGTTATAAGTCTTCAGATTTGTCACTGAGCCACTAGGGGTGGAGGTGGCTGTATGGAAATCGAAAAAACAAATACTTCATAAATAAAAATATAATTATAGAACAATAAACAATTAAAACAATAATAGAAAGACGTAGCAGGAAAAAGACATTGTTCATCGTACAGTTTTGTTTGTTTGTAATTAAGCACGAAGCTACACAAAGGACTACGTGTGTTCTGCCAACAACGGGTATCGAAACCTGGCTTTTAGTATTACAATTCCGCAGACATATCACTATGTTAGTGGGGGCGACAAGTGTATCGAAAACAGATTACTTGAGTTATAAGCCAACAAACTTACCACTGTGTCAGTGGCGACTTATCCTACAATACGAACATATATAAGCAATTATTTTAAACAGCTTTAAATGTGTTAAATAACTGGTGCAAATATCGTTAAAAAATACAAGTAGCTTTCTACACTAATTGAAATGACTAAATTAGTAAAACGTAATTTGAGGGGATATAAAGATAGGTAGATCATAAGTACTTTTAAGTTAATACATAATGATTAAACATGTTTTGGTGAGCTATCACCTTAATAATTGCAGTTATGAAACTTAAGATTCGTTATAACGAAAGTATTAACGATGAAGCCTAATAAAGCGATCTTTAAAAGTTTTGAAAATCCTGAAAGATTTAGCATAAATGTTACAAAACATCATTATATCTAGAATTGTTTGTTTGTTTTGAATTTTGCACAAAGTTATTCGCGAGCCGTCCCTAATTTAGCAGTGTAAGACTAGAGGGAAGGTAGCTAGTTATCACCACCCACTGCCCACTCTTGGGCTACTTTTTTACCGTCACATTATAACGTCCCCACGGCTGAAAAGGCGAGCATGTTTGGTGCGACCGGGATTCGAACTCGCGATTACGAGTCAAACGCCTTAACACACTTGGCCATGCCGGGCACATCTATAATTGTCAAATGTCACATATGGACGAAGTTTATACCGAAATTTATTTAATTTTTAATCGTTACTTCTGGTTCAAGCAAATAGAGAGCGCAAACAAAATCAAATTGATGTACCTATTTAAGTTATTAATTTAAGTTTAATTTTGATTTAAGTTATTAAATAAAAGAAAAAAAATGTTTGGGGTTTTTCAATAAATACTACCATGTTAATTCTTTGGGAGTTTGAAATAAGAAAAGAATAAAAATAATAGATGATATATGTTTGCCAAACTATATAAAAACGCAATATTAAATAAATAATATTTGAATAAATTATCTAACTGAAAGGTCGAGCATGTTTGGGTGCTTTAACCACTTGACCATGCCGGGCACACAGCTGATGAAGAAGAAGAAAAGATAGATGTTTTCTGTGGCCCATGTTTTTAAACATCAAGAAAAGTTAGCCAACCTTTAGACGCAGTTTTGTACTTTATTAGTGAAGGACTTTAGTGTCTATTTCCCTGACTGAGTTTTGTCGAAGACCTGGCATATGAACAGCCACACGCAGTGCACATACCGCCCGATTTAAGCGGACCCATTCCTACACAGAGGCGCTACCGTACACCCTGAAAAAAGCTTCTCAGAATTTAAAAAAAACTATCTGTTTATTTCATCTGTAAATGTACATAGTAATATAAAATCGTATCATTTGTCTTCTCACCAATAGAAATAGTATTGAACGCAAAAATTTGTAAAAAACCAAAAACAAACCAAATAGCCACCTACTAAAAAGTTTGTATTATCCTTCGTGTTTTGGCGCACGTGATACGTTGTAAGTAGATCATGCGTGATAATAATCGACCAAATTACCATCCAAGTTTGGTCCGGAATCCATATCTAAACAGAATTTTATAAATATACTTTTAATTTCATTACTGACAAGAAACTAGGTTCCCACGGCAACACGTATAAGCTCCAAATGTATGGTGAACAGTTGAATACCAGTTCGCGAATTGAGTGATTGACTCCTGAAGGGTAAGGAGAAATAAGAATTATGTATCTATCTAGGCTTAGTTTATTTAATACGTCGTCTATGCCCAGAAACTGTTTGTTGTAGAGCCATATCTCTAATGTGTGAGATTACATTTTAATTCGATCACTTTGATATATATTACTATTCCCACCAGCTGTAAAAATAATTTAATTTTTGTGGTTTTTAAATGTGTAACCGTAATTAAATTTCACCTTAATACGCTGTACTGCTGTTCAATTATTACTTTAAAATAGTTTAGGTATAAGGTAGAATCTTGTATGATTGAAGGTTGTCACACAAACATCGAAACGTTTTAAGCTTCTTTAGATTTCTAGACAGACGAGTTTCATACAAAATTTAACAGAGGTTCTATAGGACGAACACTTACTTTACAACCAGCTAGGCCTTACTTTACTGGACACTAGAGTTTCAGAATATCGTATATCCATGATAAAACCTAAATAGTATAGTTGATTTAAAACCAGTTCATTCAGTTGGCCTGGCATGATTAGGTGGTTAAGGTACTCGACTGATAATCTGAGGGTCTCAGATTCGAAACCCCGTCACATGAAACATGCTCGTCCTTTCAGCCCTGGGGGTGTTATAACGTGACGATAAATCCCACTATTCATTAGTAAAAGAGTAGCCTGAGAGTTAGCTGTGAGTGGTGATTACTAGTTACCTTTCCTTTAGTATTACACTGCTAAATTAGGGACGGCTAGTGTAGATAGCCCTCGTGTAGCTTTGCGCGAAATTCAGAAACAAACAATACCCATACCAGCCGTCTGAAGGAAGAGGTCAAAGCGCACCTGACCCTCCAGAGTACATAAGATCACCCAAATTCCGAGAGAGAGAGAGAGCCGTTCTGTGATTCGCTGAAAAGTTTAGTCACGTTATGTCATACGCATGCGCAGTGTTGCCAAAGTAATGGAATTTGGTAGTACAGCGTCATTCGTCGTATTTTCGCACAAAAGTCTTTGAAAGATGTACCTCTGTGTAGGTTCAGTAAGGTAACTGCAAGTTCTGCGGTAATCACGTACTTTACACTTCTTTTTCTGCTCATCCGGTTCTATAGAATGATCTATTGTATAATTTCAAAACACCTACGGAGCAGCGAGGTGTGCTTTATGAAATACGAAATATTCCTTTGCGAAATTAGGTGTTTTTTGCGACCGGTTTGTAAGTTGCATAATGAAAACAAAAATGAAAACTCTTTTCATTAAACACTAATATAAACTTGAGATCCAATCATCCCAATTTTATTCTTTTGTGCTTCTTCTTTGGGATCCTGAACTAACCGAAGAGATCAAAATTCTTTTCGTGAACGATACTGTACGCGAACCGCTCGTCCTGTTTATTCCTGGCAAACATATACGCATAAATTTATATTTCAGTGCTTATGAACAAAAGGACCTCTTCCAATTTCCGAAAAACTGGAATTGCTTAGACCTAATCTAGAAGGGTTTATTGTTCGTTGTTCAGAAGTTTGATTGTTCGCTGATGATATATCCGGCGTGGCCACGTGGTTATGGCACGGGTTCGAGTCCCTGTCACACCATCAGCTGTGGGGGCATTATACTGTAACGCTCAATCCTATTATTCGATGATAAAAGAGTAGCCCCAGAGGTGGTGGTGGATGGTGATGACTAGCTGTCTTCCCTCTAGTATTACACGGCTAAATTAAAATTAGAGACGGCGAGAGCAGATAGCCCTCGTACAACTCTACTCAAAATCCAAAAAGACAAAAGTATATCCTGTTATCCTGTGTATATACTGTTACTTGGTAAATTGTTTATATGTATCACAGAATAGACCGGGCACGATCAGGTGGTTAAACCACTTCAATCGCAATCCGAGGGTTCGAATCCCCGTTACACCAAACATGCTGCCTCTTTCAGCCGTGGTGACGATCAATTCCACTATTCGTTGGTAAAAAATAGCGAAAGATTTGGCAGTTGGTGTTGATGACTAGCTGTTTTCCCTCTAGTCTTACACTGCTAAATTAGGGACGGCTAGCGCAGATAGCACTCGTGTAGCTTAGCGCGAAATTCAAAACAAACTAAACCAAATAGTTGAAGAGCGTGCAAAGCTGCGCTAGACTGGAGGAAACGTAGCGAGAAAACAACACTTAGTAATAACTAATAGTCTACTCTTCTTGGACTAAATAGTGGGATCTGACCGTTACTCTTTTAACGCGTTCACGGCCTCCAAGTGCGGACCGTGAACCAAATAATCTTAGCTCCACAGTCTAGCACGCTAACTACTGGCACGCCCTTCTAAGTTGAGGTAGAGAAAATAGTAACTTTGAAGGATTTAATAAAGTGTCTCCTGGTCAGATGTTAAATAAAAACATAAACTCTGTCGACAGAGAGGACTAGAAATAATATATTTTTTTAACAGTTAAAAATCAGTTATATTCGAGAATGTTCATTTTACAGATGTCAAGGTTCGGTATTTTGAACATTTCATGTACAAAACAAAATATATTCAATTGTTGCTAAAGAAAATGTAACTTTTTGCGAATGAAAATAATTACATTTTCAGCATGAAATGTAAACAGAGTTACTGGGTGCTTTACTGAACTGTATTTACATCAACCATTTTATTATTTTTTGTTTTTTGTTTTTATTTGTCTGTTTGTTCAGAAACCCTGATTCTAGCGTCGTAAGTCCGCAAGTGGAGAGCATTTTATAATAGACTACGTGAAAAGAGTAAGGCTTAAATTATAATGCTTACTGTGTACAATGACATTATAAAGAAGTCAGCGAATGTATTTTATTCTAATTTTTTTTATATGTGGTTCGATATCTGGAAGTGGCTTCTCCCCCTCCTTTTGATACGTTATAAAGTACAGTATTATATTTTGTTTGTAGTATATTTCACACATCAATGTCATAATGTGCATATGACATCACCTCCATAAAGAAAAAGATTAAATTTACATTAAAGCAAATTCAGCATAATATCTCATACATATTTAAGTTTTGAAATTTTAATATTTGAGGTGGGATGACAGGGGATTGGGGGGGAAATAAGAGTTAGCGTATTCTATTTGCCAGAACTGGTTCTCATAAGAAAATCTAAATATTTATTCTCTATAAGTGTCTATTTATCCTTGTCAGTTAAAGAAAAATAAAACATCATTCAGGTTTGTAGTTTAAATTCAAAAATCAAACTCAAGGTTGTTTTTTCTCTATCATAAATTCACAAAATATATTTTACTTATCGAAATATGGAACAATGAAAATAAAAAGAGAAGGGCTTTTGGTTGTTGTTTGTTTTGTTTTCCGAAACCCAGGCAACGTCAAGTAACTCTGCTAGTAATTAAATACTTGCAACTAAAACTTTGAATTTTCGGCACAGTTTAATGTTGGAAAATCTGCGAATCTGTTTGTCTGTCTATGTACCAAAACAATTTTCTTTATAGATAAACATTTTGATAAGTAACACTTTTAGAGACTATTACATTGAAGCCTTAAGACATCTTCAGCGAAAATCGAAATATTACATTATTGCATCGCCGAAGGCGTTGGCTTTGCTTGAGGAATTTAATCTTTTTTTAATTCGCTTACCTGGTAAGGCATGCATGGTCTATCTCTGTTCCTTTAGTTATGACCACTGAAAGTGATTACGTCGCATGGATTAAATAAAATACACAATTTGTGAGGAAATACAGCTTTATACAAGGGAATGTAATCTTCCTGACAGCTTTGCCAAGAGTGACTGTAACCTGATTTTATTATTCATATCCCTGTTCAGCGTGATGAAGAAACTAACTCTATTAGCTGTAATTTGTTATGATCTTTCACGTACTGGTGAAACTGGATGCACCAATGTTGAAAACCATGTAACTTTTGTTGTACTGGTGAAACTGGATACACCAATGTTGAAAATATTGTGACTTTTGTTGTACTAGTGAAACTGGATATATAAATGTGAAATCCTTATGATCTTCACTGTTGTGCTGAAACCGAATACATCAATGTTGAAACCGTTATGATCTTTACAGTACTGCTGAAACTGAGTACATTGACACTGAAATCCTTGTGTATCCTTGTTTAGGAGCGATAGTAAATTAACACTTTCTAAGTTTTATTACTTCACCTTCTGTGTCATTGGACATAGCTTTCAAAATCCTAATCCCATATTATATTACTTTAATTAAACTTATTATAATTCGATCTAATGTATTAGTGACTATTTCTAACGATCTTTATTTTAGTTTATTTAATTGATAAGTTCAACCAATTGAGGGAGCCACTTGTGCGAAATTTAAATGTGTGTGTTTTTTTTGTAGTCTTGTTTTTTGTTTGTTCTCATTTTGTAATATTCCTGAACAAAATAAATATTATTTTCAGAGTTTTTTGTATTATTCATTAATGTGTTGCTATTTATTTCATTTTTCAAACATTGGAATCATACTTGTATATGAATAGAAGAGTGCTCAATACAAATGTGTAAGCATTTCCGGGGCGCTTCACTCGCAATCTACTATCGCGGGTTCAAATCCTACCATCAGTTATACCCGCCCTACCAGTCATAGACGGAGAGGTAAAACGTAAAAGTCAATCGCACGACTGGTTGATAAAAAAAAAGAGCTCAAGAGTTGGTGGTAACTGGTGTTGATTAGTTGTCTTCTGTTAAAGCACTTCAAATTTAGGGACGGCTAGCTGAGATAGTCCTAGTGTAGTTTTGTGCGAAATTCAAAAAACAAAAGTCGGATTTCAATATCCGTAGTGGGCACAGCGCAGATAGCCATTGTGTAACTTAGTATAAAATTAAATACATAAATAACCATTCTTTCAGGAAGTTATAGAAGTAATAACTGTAGTATTTAAAAAGACGTTACGCAAAATTAACTGATTGTTAGAATACCTCACCTCGTGCGTTATCCTTTACGAACGACTAGTGTGGTAGATCTTCGCCTTATAATGTCCCCAAGCCTGAAAGTCAAATATATTTCATAGCTGGGTTCAAACCCGCGACCCACAGATTTCAAGTCGAATGTCCTTACTACCAGAATGTGACGGACGGATTAATAAAAAAAGCAAAATTTAGAATTGTTATAGGTTACAAAGCAATACACTTGTTTATTTGTGTTTTGCAGTTCGCGCAACAAGGGCTATCTGCGGTACCCGTCCCTAATTTAACAGTGTAAGACTAGATGAAAGGCATCTAGTAATCATCACCCACCACCAACTCTTGAGTTACTATTTTCCCAACGAATAGTAGGATTGGCCGTTACATCACAACGCTCCCACGGCTGAAATGGCGAGAAAGTTTAGTGTGAAGGGGATTCGAACCCATGATCCTCAGATTACGAGTCGAGTGTCCTTACTACCTGGCCATGCTAGGCCTATAGCAATAAAAAGAAGGACACTTGCAAGTTGAGTTGAAGTGTCGCGCGAACCGAAACTCTTTAAATAATTTCCGGACTTTTGTTCGCGTTCCACTATTACAAGACATATTCCACACTTAGTAAACTTGGTGTGTTATAAGAGTAATAGTAAAGCACCACTATTCGATTGAAGTATCCCAAGAGTTGCTCTTGGCTAGCTGACTTTCGTCTAGCATATCAGTTCAAAATTAAGTTTTGCTTCTGGAGATAACCCTTGTGTACTTCCGTGTAAATATCAGAAACAAACAAGATTACCAGTTGAGTTCATTTTACAAAATTCAAGATCGACACACACCTATCAACTAGTACGTTTTGTTGTTCTAGAAGTTGAGTAGTGGTTATTACTTTAAGTGTCGCATTTATCTGAGATATTTCGCAGCATGTTATTTTTTCTCTTCGGTGAATGTTTGACATTTTTCCTAGAGAATCACCAGATATTAAAGACAACTTGTACATGTAGACATGTTTAATGTTGCTAGTTGCTTACTGTCACTATTATAACGTTGAGAATGTTTGCCATATTTCTTCTTAGCGACCTGTCTGAAAATGGAGATTTGTTTGGTTTGTTTTCAATTTCGCGCTATCTGCGCTAGCCGTCCCTAATTTAGCGGTGTAAGACCAGAGGAAAGGCAGCTAGTCATCACTACCCATCGCCAACTCTTGGGTTACTCTTTTACCAACGAATAGCAGGGTTGACCGGACATTATAACGCCCCCACGGCTGAAAGGGCGAACATGTTTGGTGTGACGGGGATTTATTATCATGCTGATGGGATAAACACGAGGAGCTCTGAGATCATGCCCCAAGCAACGAAACAACAACAACGCGACGAAATTTTCCCCAACTTAACTGAAATCCACCCACCCTGGTCACGAAAAAACACGTTTCTGAGGTCAGTGTACTATTATTTCCCAACAAAGTTAAGGAAAAATCAAATTTGAATATCAGTTCTGACTGTTTCTCTCTCTCTGTTGTTGTTAGATGCAAAGCTGCCCCAAGGGCTGTCTTTGATTTTCTTACTGCGAGATTCGAATCACCGAGTCACCGGAGGGGCAACACTAGAACTGATGAAAGATGATTGAAATGTTTCGTTCCTCGTATTAATATATGGAATTCCTTTGTTTTACGAACTTTGTGAACTACATTATGTGAATGGGTGTTAATTTACAGTTGGTATATACACCGACGAGTTTCTTCCATTGAGTGTAGCTCGGCATGGTCGTTGGTTTAGGACGTTCGACTTGCAACCTGATGAACGCGGAAAATACTCGTTCCACCAAATATGTTCGCTCTTTCAGCCGCGAGGACTTTAAAAATCTCAGTCAATCCCACTATTCGTTGGTAAAAGAGTAGTCCAAAAATGGTCGGTGGGTGGTGATGATTAGCTATCTTCCTTCTAGTCTTTCTCTGATAAATTACGGCCACTACGAGGAATCGAAACGCAGATTTTATCACCAGGGGCTCTGTTTTTTTGAATTTCGCACAAAGCTACTCGAGGGCTATCTGTGCTAGCCGTCCCTAATTTAACAGTGTAAGACTAGAGGGAAGGCAGCTAGTCATCACCACCCACCGCCAACTCTTGGGCTACTCTTTTACCAACAAATAGTGGGATTGACCGTCACATAATAACGCCCCCACGGCTGAAAGGGCGGGCATGTTTGGTGCGATCGGGATTTGAACCCGCGACCCTCGGATTACGAGTCGAACGCCTTAACACGTTTGGCCATGCCGAACCCGCCAGGGGACTCTGAAGAAGTAATAAACGGAATGAAACATTCACGTGTGGGAATCAGCGTGAGTACCTCGAATTTTTTTTTATTTTAACATGGTATCCTGAAGTTTAGCGTTATAAGAATTTTTAAGAACATGCGCACAAAGTGGATATAAAATGCCCCTCCCGCAGTAGCACAACGGTATATCTGCGGTCTTACAATGCTAGAATCGGGGTTTTGATGGTCATGGTTGGCAAGGCAAAAATAGCCCATTGTGTAACTGTGTGCTTAACTTCAAACAACAATGGCCTGACATGGTTTGACTCGCAATCTGAGGGTTGCGGGTTCGAATCCCCATCGTACCAAATATGCTCGCCCCTTTCAGCCGTGGGGGCGTTATAAAGTGACTATCAATTCCACTATTCGTTGGTAAAAAGTAGTCCAAAGTTATCAGTGAGTTTGTTTGTTTGTTTGTTCGTTTGGAAATTTCGCACAAAGCTACTCGAGGGCTATCTGTGCTAGCCGTCCCTAATTTAGCAGTGTAAGACTAGAGGGAAGGCAGCTAGTCATCACCACCCACCGCCAACTCTTGGGCTACTCTTTTACCAACAAATAGTGGGATTGACCGTCACATAATAACGCCCCCACGGCTGAAAAGGCGGGCATGTTTGGTGCGATCGGGATTTGAACCCGCGACCCTCGGATTACGAGTCGCACGCCTTACGCGCTAGGCCATGCCGGGCCTATCAGTGAGAGGTTAGCTAGCTGGCTTCTTTTTAGTCTTTCTCTGCTTAAATGAGGCACGGTTAACGTAAATTGCGACTGAGTAGATTTGCGTGAAATTCAAACAGAACCAACAGAAATTTAAAAACATTTTTTCCCTTTTTTTAAAAATTATTCACCAAGATCACAAGTTTATTCGTTTTGACCTTGGTAGAACAGGACTGGACGACACCATCTATCGGATAACAATCTCCACAGTCACAATTATGACTTGTTATTAACTCACTACAACTTCCTTAACACAATTATTTTCCCTTTAAGATTTACGAGCTTTTCCATTGAGTTATTTTAATTTTACGAGTGTTTGCTGGAGGGGTGGAATGGGCTAAGGTATAATACTTTTCTTTTAGACGTTTTGGTGTGCATGTACTAGAATTGTCATTGAAGGTTTGGAACACGATCGATTATTAGGAATTATGAAATCCTCATGTTGACAAAAAAGACGTAATTCTTACGTATCACTAGACCAATTTATAAAATGAAAGCAGTTGATAACGTTTGACTTAATGTTTGTTTGTTTGTTTTTCTGTGCTGTCCGTATAGAAATATCCAATATACATATTGTTAAGATGAAATAGTCGTATTTATTCATGCGAAGAAATAAGAACTTTATAGGACAGGAGCTTCATTAATGTTCCAGAAATTTCTCTCACCTTACTCGAGAACCTATCACTTGTCCACTGAAAGCAGTTCAAAAAGTTTAAAATGGATAGAATTGTTTATGATAGATCTAACTTTTTTTTTTTCAATACTGTTCATCTCTAGTTTTGTTTAGATATTATGGGCATTACAGGAACTCGGAGAAAGTCATGTTTTTTTGTTTGTGTGAAAGGTATTCGGAAAGAAACAGGACTTTTTTTCCATGCGCTAAGTTAGTGGTCAGTATCCATCTGCTGGTAAGATACTTATTAATACAGGTCTTATACTGCCCAGAAAAGCATATTTTATGTATATGAGACGAATGTTTAAAACGTAAGGTTTGTGGAAATTGCGGCTAATAAGTAGTCACAAGAGATCAGCATCCATCCGGTTTGGTATTCCTTTTCTACTGTGCATTGTTTAGACCCTGTGATTTTATTCGTGTTATTAATTTTGAGAACAGTTTAGATGGACAACACTTCTACCCAACTGATGTTCATTAAAACAGTTATATTGCAGCTAATAGATAGTTTAGGCCCGGCATGGCCAGGTAGGTTAAGGTGTTCGACTCGTTATCTGAGGGTCGCGGGTTCGAATCCCTGTTGCACCAAACATGCTCGCCCTTTCAGCCGTGGTGGCGTTATAATATGACGGTCAATCCCACTATTCTTTGGTAAAAGAGTAGCTCAAGAGTTGGCGGTGGGTGGTGATGACTAGCTGCCTTCCCTCTAGTCTTACACTGCTAAATTAGGGACGGCTAGCACAGATAGCCCTTGAGTAGCTTTGTGCGAAATTCCAAAAAACAAACAAAACAAACTTACACTGCAAAATTAGGGACGGCTATCGCAGGTGGACCTCGTGTAGCTTTGCGCAAAATTCAAAAAACAAACCATCTGGTTTGACATTTCTTTTCTCTTCTGCATTGTTTAGACTCTGTGATTTTATTTTTGTTACCAATTTTGAGAACAGAGTAGAATGGACAACACTTCTACCCAATTGATGCTCATTAAAACAGTTGTATTTGTAACACCATGCTCATATTTTATCAAACTAGTGTAGTGAAGTTTACAAAACTATGAAAACAAATTTGTGTTGAGAAGAGTTGCCCAGTTAACATTTGTTTTATAGTATGGTTGGCATGCGGAAATTGAAACCTCGTTTCGATTGTTTGTAGTTAAGCACAAAGCTACATAAAGGTTCCCTGCCTATCACGTGTATCGAAACCTGATTTCAAGTGTTGTTAGTCTACGAACATACCATTAGAGGGCCCACGTTTTAAATCATACTTTTTTATTTAGCTAGAGAGTTATATATATATATATCTTTTACTCTTAGAGTATGTGTTTTCTTATAGCAAAGCCACATCTAGCTATCTGCTGAGTCCACCGAGGTGAATAGAACCGCTGATTTTACCCTTGTAACACCTTGCAGACTTACTGCTGTACCAGCGGGATCTTTAGCCTAAGAAAGATAGAGATTTTCAAATAATTCCCGATTCACTCGTGACATATTTAGATTGTGCGATAAAGTTTTTTTTGTTAATAACTTTTCTTTTTCACTTTAGTCATACAATGTTAAATTAGTGTAAATCAGAAATAACTTTAAGTACTACCCGATGATACGCGAAAAACAATTTAAACACAAGAGTTAACAATGTAGTTATATGTATTTCCTAGCTTCTTTGTATGCTGGAAATTGCAAATCGTTTTTATTTACTGCGTTGCTTTACGTTGTTCTGTCCTTTGTGTAACATTACGGTCTAATTCATAAACAAATAAAATAATAAAATTAATATAGTTAGGAATTTCGAACACAGAAAATTGACTCGAGGTCAATTTACGCATGTGGAAAATTATCAGGGTGTTTTTGTTAAAGGTGTAATGACAAAATAACTGGATCAATAGTTTCTTTGACCTTTGTGTCAACTCAAACAGATAACGATTAGTGATGGCTGACTGTTGATTCTGTTGACGTCAAGTGGGTCTCTCATCATCACGAATGACTGTTTTCAACCTCACCTGGGGCAAATATTCAAATAATTTTACTGCCAAATAAGCCTTCTTTACTGGAGGCTGTTGGCTGTGTGCCAAACTACCTGCTTTTTTTTTTTCGGCAACTTGCCAAGAAGCTGGTTCGTTATGTATACAATTCTGATATTCTATGACGTATTCATTACTGCAAAAATCGTAAATGTATACATACAAGTATTTCCAACATATATTGTGTGGTTTCACTAAACTTCGCTCGACACAGATTCGTCGCCAACATTCATTTCAACTTTAAAGTGGTTGTTTCTTTTCACTTGTAGGCTTAATTTCATACGTAAACTTCGTAACTAAATGTAGGCCTCACTTCAAAGACAAAAGTTTCGATGTAAACTACTATACGTACACCTATCTTTCATAGATAAACAGCATATAACCCACCGAGTCTCTGAGTATCAGAATAGGCATAATAATTAACCCCGAGTAACTAACTGCTCATTAACAACCAACTCGCAGGATAATTAGTAGAATACTTATTCACAACGTATTAACTTCTGATTGTGTCGTACTTATATCTTGCATTCTCTTGTCTAAATAATAGACAAAATTATCGTTTGGTACATCATCAGGGTTAACAAATCTTTCCAACAAACAACTAAATTATGACATCGAAAATATAGGTTACAAATATACTCTTCAAAAAAAGAAACGCAAAAGGGATATTTTTGTTATTTTAAAGAGAAATATATGTAATAACGTTACAAGCTCAGAGTATGTGATGTTACACGTATTAAGGCACTGATTGTCAGACCAAAATGACAATAAAAGTTGTGCACTTTGAAAACGGAGGAAAACATCGGAATTTTCGCCAAAACACATTCTTGTCCAATAAATTTGTTTCAGAGATCTGCATGTTCTGCAAGTGCAACATGTGCAAAATCCCTATACAAGTGACGGGTTCTCAGTTTCCATAGCTCAGTGTTAAGCCACCGACACGCAATACAGTTACGCCAAGACTGACTGAAGCACAACGCAACCACGCCATTAGTCGCTTGGAAGCAGGCGAATGTCAATCAGATGTTGCCAGAGCTGTGAATGTCCACCCAAACATCATCACAAGGCTATGGAATCGTCACCAACAACATGGATCAACTCGAGACCGTCCACGATCTGGCAGACTTCGTGTGACCACGCCCGCACAAGATCGCTACATCCGGTTACGTCACCTTCGGGATAGGACCACCACTGCGACGTCTACTGCCTCAACCATACCAGGACTGCGTAGGATTTCAGATCAGACCGTACGCAACAGTCGACGAGATTCTTAGGCCCCATGTGCAACCCATCATGGTGAACGTCAACGACGTTTTTCAACATGACAACGCCCGTCCTCACACAGCCCGACTCACCACTGTCTTCTTGAGACACCACAACATCAACGTTCTTCCCTGGCCCTCCAGATCACCAGATTTAAACCCCATCGAACATCTTTGGGACGAGTTGGACCGACGTCTGCGACAACCTCAACCGCAGACTCTACCTCAGCTAGCAGCAGCTTTGCAGGCTTAGTGAGCAGCCATTCCACAGGATGTGATTCGTCATCTCATCGCTTCCATGGGCAGGAGATGCCAAGCAGTTATTGATGCTCACGGGGGGCATACTCGTTATTGACGTTGAGTAACGTTAAACTTCAACTAGTGAGCGTGGACTTCGCCTTTGCAAAGTTTGGATGTTCAGCAGTGAATGTGCAAAGTTTCACACATGTCATATGAAACTACCCGGAATAAACTTGTTAACAATGTGTTTCAAACTTTGCCTTTTGCGTTTCTTTTTTTGAAGAGTATATATATGTGTGTGTGTATGTGTGTATTAGATAAAAATAAAATTGCCACAGCATAGAACCGTCTATGATCCTGGAATTAGGCCAGTCACTTTTAGTAATCATAGAATTACAATAATGAGCTTTCACAAGTACACCCGAGTTAGTTAAATTGTAGCTTTATACTTAAACAATTTAACTTTAAATGTCAAATTCGATTCTGTATACTCGGACTTAGTTTTCATATTATTTCCTCGTCAGTAATTAATGTCAGATTGTCACTATTCTATAAAATCGAGCACTTAACTCGAAGCCCTTAAGTAACCCTTCATAACTCGTAAGAGGGCTTTGTTGTAGGTCGTACTGGCATCTTTACCTTCAACATTGTTTTGATGGTAGGCATATCTCTTGAATATCTGATTGCCTGAAAAAAGTGACTGTTACATCAGTATACGTTTTACTTGTTTATGAAGAATCATCTGAAGTCAGTCACGTTGTTGTACCGTGAATCTGAAGTTCTATCAATCAATTTCCCATGGTGAAAGGAAATGCAGTTACAGGAAAACAGTCACAATTTTGGCGAGGAAAAAGTGTCATTTTATTTAAATACCATAAATAATTAGAGTAATAAAACAAAAATATTTTAAATCGTTTATTTACTGATAATACATGACTTCTACACTTTGACAACACAAATTGTGTGATGGCATCAGACATACACAATTGTGCAAAAAAATGGAACATTTAAAAAACGTATTTTAATAATAAAAATTGGTTTGTTTGAATAATATTAAAGTTGTTTTATCACTATGACATTAACAATATTATGTTCTTTATTTTCGATACAGTACTAGTTTGCAGTCATTGTAGATTTAATGTACAAATTCTAGTTGTGCAAAGCAATGGAACAAAAATTAATTATAATTACAATCATGTTTTCACGAAATTTCCCGCCTTTTTTTAAATATACCTGTAAATTTCTTTCTTGTTACTTATTTCCTGGGTTTTCCGCTAGTACAGCAGTAAGTCTACGGATTTATAATGCTAAAATCAGACGTTCGATTCCCCTAGGTGGACTCAGTAGATAGCCCGAGGTGGCTTTGCCCTAAGAAAACACACACACACACACACACACACACAGTTTTTCCTGGATTCATTGCCGTATGCTGTCTGTTATTGTGTTTACAACGTGTCTAGCTAGCTTGTTTGCTGTGTCCTTCAGTCTATGTGCTTCACTTTTAAAAGAAAACAATATTTAAACACCAGATGGCATTAAAATCCACGTGACTTTGAAAGCCACAATATCAAACTAAATTTTAAAATGTATAAATTTAAGTGATGTTTCGAGCCGATCTTAGTTCCGCTAACTTACACAAACAAGTTTCAGAAAGCACGTGCACCAATAACGTAACTTGTCATCAAACAATACCATTACACAAGTCAAGATTAAATAAGATATTAAAATAAGTAGTTGAATTCCTACTTCTTGTCACCCAAACCCAATTATCTTCATTATCGAACGTGATTAAATAATAACAGTTATCTTTTAATGTTTCCTTACTATCACTAATCATGTAGTTAAATGTTAACTCACGTTAGTAATGCTTATAATATTATCGAATTTCGCCCAAGGCTACTTCGAGTGCTGCCTACGTCAGATATCCCTAATTTTGAACCAAAGCAGCTTTCTCAGCCGGATTTGTCAGACGACTCCACTGTCTCTACAAGGATGAAAAACTACGGCACGTTTATTTATTTAAATAAAATGTTTTAGAAACACTGCACTAGCAGGAAAGTAACTAATGAACACCACCCACATCTTTGTATAAAAGAACTATGTATCATTTTACACGTTATTGGCTAATATTACAGTAGGTCAAACGTTTTAACTGTGTATTTATTTATTTTGTGTCTATTTCTGTGTGATCGTATGTGACATTTATGCCTATAAATTAAAATGTTTTAGAGAATGTAGTGTTATATTGTGTTAGTGGAAGTAGTATTGTATTCTTACAGAATGCTATTTCACAATTCTCAAATTGGGTAAAATATGAAAAATTAATAACATTTAAGCTAGCTATGCTCTGCCCATTGCAGGAATCTTAACCCCATTCTTAGTGTTATTACCTCTCAATCTTGCCGTTTAACCACCAGGAGACGCTGAATTAGTGAACCTTTTGATGTAATATAAAAACGCTAGCTGTACAAAATGAAGCGAAAGGAAAAACATTCAGTTTCTAAAATATTATTGGAAAAATAAACATAATAGTATTATTACTCGCTAAGCACAGAAATATGAAGAGTTTGCACAGTTTTCCGTCTTATTTTAACTTTTATTAATTACTGTACCAAGTGTCACAGTGGTATATTTACTGAATTACAGTTTTGTATAGTAACTGTGTGTTGGCCAGAACTATGTGTATTAATGTTCCATCGACTGAATTGCATCTATTTCTAGTCGAAACAAAAACAAACAGCAACAAAACCAAGAAATAACCTGTTACTTCATTCAGATAAAAGTTAGCTCGCTATCCACCCAATGAAATATGTGACCCAGTTTGATGTCACGTGCGTATTTGATATAGCTGTTAACCTATCATCCGTGGCATTGCGTTTCCGACCCGAGCGCCATCTGTAGACAAACTTCGATCTTGACTATATTTGCCATTTTTTGAATGTGTAATTTGCTGCCGCTTGGATCAGTAGATGGAGAAATATTTATATTTTGTTGTTGCTTATTTTCATTTATGTTGGTTAACAGCTTTATTGAATATTTAAAAAGCAAATATTTCAGTGTATAAGTTAAGTTGTCCATAAAAGTCGTCATGGACTACTGCCTGGTTCTGTCAAACCCTAGGGTCACCAACCATATAATTAGTCAAGATACAAATCAGTAATATTTGATGCAGAAGTGCTACAGTAGAGTTGGGGAAGAACGTTTCGTTTGAATGATTTCATAACGCTGGCAAGACTTTTAAGTATAAGGCTAAAGAACGCATTATTTCTGAACGTTACGTGCCTAATGACGTATGTTTTGTTCAGATGTGCTCAGTACAACAAAGCGTTTTTTTTCCTACGAGTTGTAGAAGTGTTTTAAATAATATTACAAAACAACCGTAGTTGTTGTTACGCGTAAAGATTCAAAGTGCGTCATATGTACTGTGCCTACTGCAAAGATACAACCCAGGATTTTAACGTTATAAGTTCTCAAATTTACGGCTAAGCAGTTTAGTGGTTGGCAATAACAAGTTAATAAATCGTTAAATAACAATTCGAAAATTTAGTTTAATTATTTTCAATAGAGCAGCCAGCGTATTAATCCTCAGTACCATAATCCACTTGGGAAAAGATGGTATTAAGTTTTTGCAAATATGTCAGTTACAATTGTAATGAAAGCACGTGCCGAATGAGCCTCGGGAAAAAGACTATATAATACGACCTACTGAAGTAAGCTGTTACTTGCCTACAGATCTGTGTAATCGATTGAATATAGAATCCTAGTGTGTGATACTTCGAACAAGCACGAGACATAAGTTAGGTGCGCACTCTCCTTAATATCACCTGTGAAGTACAAGTGACGGGAACTGTCCAAACCTCCGGTTCCCATGGGTTTTGTATGGAAGCCAGATAACTCTCGTTCCCAGGCACTAAAGCAACCGTAGCGTGAAAACGAAGGGACGACAGCGTAAGTAGTTTGTTAATGTGTCCTAGGTGTAAGGTACTGTTGGGTAATAACTTCCCCCAAGGCTCATCTAATCATTAAACTATGAGTATCCTCTTGAACCCTAAGAACTTTGCATGGTATTGTTATAGATCACGTGAAAGGATTACATAAAATAAATAATAAAAAATAGTTTATTTTCTCATTACCTAGGGTATAATATAAAATATCGTCTGCAGTATTATAAATCCAGCGTTTCATTTTTCAGTTTCACTGTTTTTAAAGCATGCATATATGTATATGTATATAAAGATACAATGAATACATTTAATGGAGTTAAATAAGCAACATATTAATTGTTCCTAGGCGATTAAACTCAGCACTATAAACCAAAAATGAACTTAATACAATACAGAAACTTTACTAGAATTGTATCTCGGGAGATTTTAACTTCAAGTGGAGCTCTCGTCATCACGAAGGTCGAAACGTTCTTCAGTACTTTATTTTAATTAAAGTGTTATTACCCATACGAGCGCACGGTATGGCCAGGTGGTTAAGATACTCGACTCGTAATTCGAGGGTCTTGGGATCAAATCTCCATCACAACAAATATGCTTGCTCTTTCAGCCGTGGGGGCGTTATAATGTCACGCTCAATCCCGCTATTCGTTGATAAAAGAGTAGCTCAAGAACTGGCGGTGGGTGGTGGTGACTAGCTGCCTTCCCTCTAGTCTTACACTGCTAAATTAGGACGGTATTCAAAACCAAACCAGACTTCAAGTATTTTTCGTCATCACAAATATAGAAAAATTGAAATTCCAAATTATACCTCCATTATCGCACTTTGTAATTCTCAAGACATTACTCATCATTACTTAAAGTTTACTTACAGAAAGACCAATAGTTTTCTATACAGATTTTCCATTTATAGTTTTAACATCATATTGTGTTAGTGCTTTTTAAACTGTAATTACTTTCAGAAGAACAAAAAAAAAAAGCTACACACAAATAGCCACTAGCAACGTTCAATTGTCCCCCGCTAGTATAGCTGTAAGTCTATGGATTTACAATGCTAAAATCAGCCATTCGATTCCCTTCAGTGGACTCAGCAGATCGCTCGATGTGGCTTTGCTATAAGAAAACACAAACACAAGTTCAACTTGTTTTACTCGCGTGCAAGACA
Source organism: Tachypleus tridentatus (assembly GCF_004210375.1). Taxonomy (NCBI): domain Eukaryota; kingdom Metazoa; phylum Arthropoda; class Merostomata; order Xiphosura; family Limulidae; genus Tachypleus; species Tachypleus tridentatus. Next base: position 145,475,824 of record NC_134834.1, read on the forward strand.
ATTTATATTTCACAGTGTAGGGCCAGCAAAAAGGGAGGCATCGAAACGAGATTACGCGAAATTTAATTTGAAAATAAAATAATCGATTTTTCACAGTCTCGTTAGGAATACGGATTTAATCTTTACGTAGTTTATCAGAGTGATATCTTTTTAAATCGCATAAAAAGAAACTTTACACCCTTAGATCTTAAACTGTTTAATTGTTTAAACTTTAACCACGAAAAAATAAAAGGTCAAATTGCATTAAACCAGTTAATTTATTTTATGTGTTCAGGTTTCTAACGATCTTGTAAAAATTTATAACATCTGACATATAAAGGTTAAGATTTACCTTTCTCTAAGATAATCTCATATCCTTGATTTCTCCGTCAGATATTTTGGAAATAAAGAATTTTATAGTTGTGGCATGAACAGATGTCGCTCGTGTAATCTTCCTTCGATTGCGCTACGTGTAGTTGTTGAAATACTTACTTTAATAGTCTATTTCTTACGCGGTTCTTGTAGCGCTATAAAATCGCATCTGTGTAGTCATTCTAATGGTTGGGTGTTTGAAGACCAACCAGAAGCGAGGTGTATTTAATAGATGAGCTTTTCTCATTTCACCAGGCTTCACTGCTCTGCTTTTTATTGCTTGTTCATTTCACGATCTTTCCTTGATTAATATATGAGACAAAGATAGATAAGTAATCTCTAACCAGTGTTTTTTATAACCACTTTCCTTTTTCTGATACTAAAGTACATGATGGTCAATACGACATTAACTTTATGGCATGAGGGATAGAGAGGTACCTGATATTTTAGCTGTTGAAAGGGCTTCAGTTTCGTTTGATACACAAACTTTCCTTTGCTGGCCCGACATGGCCAGGTGGGCTAAGGCGTTCAATTCGTAATCTTAGGGCGTGGGTTCGAATCTCGGTCGCACCAATCATGCTCGCCCTTTCAGCCGTGGGGGCGTTATAATGTGACGGTCAAACCCATTATTCGATGGTAAAAGAGTAGCTCAAGAGTTGGCGGTGGATGGTGATGAGTAGCTGCTTTCCTCTAGTCTTATACTGCTAAATTAGGGACAGCTAGCGCAGGTATCCCTCGTGTAACTTTGCGCGAAATTCAAAACAAACAAACTAATTTTAATTGTACCATACTTACTCCTTTCTGCTAGTTTTTGACGAACCAACTCAGATGCTTCTCTCATGATGCTTTTTTCTATACGAGAGAACAGACCGAAAATCTGAAAAATTCCCATCAGTAGTACTGAAATCTGCTCTATTCGTCTTACTGGTATTCCACTTTTTCATTCTGTTTCTATAATAATAATAATATTGTTATTATCCTTATGATAATTTTGACATAATTTTTCAAAAGATCAGATAGCTTTAATAACAGGTTACAATAATATAGATCTCCGGAATGATTACATGTACACCAAAAAATGTTAATGGATCGTGTCCCTAATATAACATTGTATACATACTATTGTTTATGTAATATAACATATACCGAATGAATATTAGGCTTACCTGTATAATAACTTTTTCATTCAATTTTTTGAATATCGGCTCTTCGGATCATTGAGTTGTTGTTTTCCTCTTTTCCTCTTGTATGTTTTAAAATGCAAGGTTTATCACAAAAACAAAATATCTCTAGGAAAAGATGAATGCATCCTGCCATCTCTCCTATACTGGTTCTTTCTGTACTAATTTTAGATTTTGCCTCACTATCCAGCAATTTTGACAATTCGCGGCGCTGCAATCGGTTTTAGTAAGATTTCACTCAGATTTCACGTTGTTTATTTGTTTTAAAACAGAGCTACATTGGACTATCTACTGTGTTCACTGCGGAGAATCGAACCTTGGATTTTAGCGTTGTGAATCCGTAGACTTACCACTGTTTCTGTAGAATATTCTAACGCACTGATCCTAAATTTGATATGCTCGTATATTTCTTATCTCCAGTTTTTACCAAATCATTACAGTAGGTGACAACACATGAGGATATGGAAGGTACAATACGATTTTTATTATTACGTGTTTTAAGGAAATAGTGAACATGAAATTAATGATTTATATATTGTTGTATGTTTTTTCTTGTAACTGGCTGTTATCTTGAGCTCTCGCGATATGTTACACGAAATACAGAAAATAGATGGCGATGGAATTCCAATTATGAGCATGGTTCTGGTTATTTTATAAAATTCTCTCAAACAAGAGTGATGTTCGGAAGATTATGGGTTATTTCATCATCTTTTGCACTTATTTTTAACTTTCTAAAAGCTTTTTCCCCTTGGAGAGAAACATTAACAAATGGATCCGCACCTCGTACAACGTTTATTTTATTGGCTTGACTTGAGTTGCCTGCATTTGTAGTATTCGCTGCCAGACTCAATGCGTCGGGCAATCAACAACGGTATACAAACACGTATAACACTATAAATGTTTTTGTTTCTATGGAGTTTTGAGTCCGTTTCGTATGTATGCCAAATACGCATTGGTAGCTGCTATATCATGTAAAGCAAGCGACAAATGAAGCGAAATTTTCGAGTATGAACTGTTTGTGAGTCTGTATGATAAAAATACACTATCGTTTTGCTTTGTGGCCAAAAAACAACCTGCAGGACAAACCGTGTTTTATTAACAGGAGTGATGGGTTAGCGATTTTCCAACTTCTATAGTGGCCATCGCACTAAACATGCTCGCCCACCCAGCCGTGGGGGCGTTATAATGTGACGATCAATCCCACTATTTGTTGGTAAAAGAGTAGCCCAAGAGTTGGCGGTGGGTGGTAATAGCTAGCTGCCTTCCCTCTAGTCTTACACTTCTAAATTAGCATGTTTAGCGCGACGGGGATGCGAACCCGCGACCCTCAGATTACGAGTCGCACGCCTTAACACGCTTGGTCATGCCGGGCCCAGTACTGTTAGACAAAACAAATTAGATTAACAGTTTCTAGCTGAAGTTTTCAAAAAAATCATATGAGTGAACGATTAATATTGATCATTAAGTGTCAACTTCTCAGCACAATTTACAAGTGGATAAATTTTATTAAATTATCCTAATTAAAATGCGTCTAGCATCATGTGATATTAGCTTAAGCAATTAACATAAATAATGATGCTTAATAAGGTTGTACCAATTGCATAGGAGAGATGGCAAGAAACTGTTAACCTTAATTCCATGGCGTTACTAGAAAGGAGGATATTAACACTGTTTTATAGAGGAAAACTACCACCGTATATTTTAAAGAATCTGATTGGTTCTGTAAAGTAAATTATGTTCCGAATAATAGGTTGCGATCCTAAAGCTAATGTTGGTTACTATCTAGTGTCATTTCTTTATTTGGTGTATTTGTTGATGTGTTTCCACAAAAAGTCATAATATCTAATAACAAAATACCGTAAGTGTGAAAAAAGGTACCGCCAAAAAGGATTGATTGTGCGACTTCAAGGAATGAAATCTAAATTGATGTGAAAATTGGTAGCTACACTTAAGTGTTTATTACTTAGCTAGGACTCGTATTTTGTTTTATCCACCATCCTGCCCAAATTGAACAAAATGTGTGGCCTGGCCGATCAATGAATGATTATTTGCTGTAAATGTTTTATCAATGGTGTAAGTGTAGTTACCAGTTCGGCCGCCAGTTTTAATTTCATTCCTTTAAGCTGCACACTAAATCCTAGTTGGTCCTCTAGTGGCACATCGGTATTTCTGGAGATTTATAACTCTAGAATCTAGCATTCGATACCCGTTGTGAGGAGAGCACTAATATCTCATTGTCTAGCTTTGTGCTGAATTACAAACAAAAGAAACCTAGCGGAATTCTTTTTAACAGCACCTTTTCTCGACAACTAAGGTGTTTTTGATTAGATTAAGAGAAGAGCAAGGTTGCACTGAACGCTACAACAATACTATTCAAGTTCATGACCCTGAAAATATCAAGAAAAATCAGTGTTTATACAGTGTAATACGCCATATAAACCTTATCCAAGAGTACTATCTATAGCATTTGATAAAGTATTAGTAATAGTCATGGAGGGAGGAAGAGATTTGCTAAGAACCTGACCCATCCACCCCCAACGACTGAACATCATGCCAGCATAGACGATAAATAAAACGTTCTGATATGGTATGAGGCAGTTACATTAGTTCTAGGGTGTGAAAGGTGTGTTTTTTCTTGTTTTTAGAGCAAAAAATGTCAGAGTTTGAAGTAGTGCGTTTCGTTTCGACATGATGGTGATGTTTTTATTGAACTTCGCGCATAGCTTCTCCTTAATTATGAACTGATAGACTAGAAGGAAGGTAGCTAGTCGACACCACCCACCGCCAACTTTTGGATTACTATTTTGTTTTCTATCAGCGAAAAAGTGAGATTTTCCATCACATTAAAATGCCCCATGGCTGAAAGGGCGGAAATGCTCGCTTACGGGATTCTAACACGCAGCCCGCTGATTGCAAATCGAGTGTCCTAACTACCAGGCGAAATATAAAATGGTTTATGGAAATATTACTACATTGCTCCTCCCCCTCTCTATTGTATGAGAATGTACTGCACCAAAGTACAGTGACGTGTTCATATAAGGTATAATATGGTTGTCGACTATTCAACCAGTCAGATACAGCTACGTCCCTATAATGCCTATAAAAGTACTCTTCCCAGTAGTAGTGTGGTCAATGCACTCTTGAGTCTCAGTACTGAAACCAAAGTTTTGGTTGATGTAGGATACTTCATGCGACTTATTGTATGGAAACTGCATGATTCAGCTGCAGCTGTATGGAAATTTTGATAAATTGCGTGAATTTAGTTAGAGTGGTTGATATTACAAAAAAGGTGAAAGTATAAAAGGTGCAACACTTCAACCGTGGTGTCAATTAATTCGAGGTTTGTTCACTATGTTATACACAACAATCCAGTGGAGAATCTTGTTAGCATCTCTTTTAACATTTCTCATCCCATATCCCAGGATATGGTAAATGTGATGTAGTTTACATAACATACTATTCTCTCTTTTCATTCATTGGTTCTCAGAATTACAATACTCAATAGTCTTTGAATGTTTTAATTTTTAATCTTCAGATACCGCTAAAATAAAAGCATAAAATGTTTCAAGTTTGTGTTCTGTTGTAGCAAAGCCACATCGGGCTATCTGCTGAGCCCACCGAGGGTAATCAAACCCCTGATTCTAGGGTTGTAAATCCGTAGACTTTCCGTTGCACTAGCGGGGAGCAAATATTTCATGATGAAAAAGATTATATAGCTATCAGTCAGCCTGGCAGCAATAATTAACATTATCCATAACCAATTTTATCCTTTTTATTTTATTTTTGTGGAACGGAGATTTTGTATAGAATACGGATTTTAATATAAACTTAATTATATGTTATGTGAACTTTAATAAGGTTTCTTTATTACAACTTAAGTAGTAATCCAGATTGTACTTTAATAATTTTTTTAACAAATTGTTAAACTTAATTAGATATGATTCTTTGTTCAAGCAGACGCTTTAAAAATAAAAAAAAATGTCATATAGTAATGTAGATTATATTGTAATTACACAAAATACATTAAGCCTGATTTGGTGTAGCTATATAATATTAATTCAGCTTTGTATTAAGTATATATGCATGTCCAGAGAACCTCTTCCATTGTTCTGGTTCTGGAACTAGCCAGGTCAAATTTTACAGGTGAACTTGGGGAGTGTCTTTTTTATTTACATGGTGTAATCTTCCTTGGTAAGGGAGCTAAAACGCTCACAGGTCACCCAGACATGGTGAGAAACTAAAATTGAGATTGTTGAAAATTAATCTGGCATCGAATTTTGTGATCCTGGATACCTCAGCATCTCAAGACGTCAGGTATAAACTGTATAAACCTCGAAGTAGCCTTAGAAGTAATTCAGTATAATGAAGGAGCTTGATTCGTACACTAGAGAGCTCTGTAATCGCAAAAGAGCCTTTGAACTCTCTGTTGGCGCACGGATATTTTACGGACGCTATTATACAAGACGTGTCTGCCACGTTTTTTGAAATAATTATTAAGCAGTAACCTTAACTATACTTAATTTGGGCAAAAAAATCGCTAAGCCTATTCAGAGTGAGATTACCTATATAAAATCAATTTTTTGTCATTAAATAGGAGCCGAGATTATCTAAGATATATTCAGGATAAAACACTAGCTTAATTCGGTATACTTATTAATATTAAAAACATGATTGCCAAGTTTTCATTAATATTATTCAATAGTAACGTTGACTATATTTAATTTGGGCAAAAATATCGCTAAGCCTATTTAGGGTGAGATAACCTATATAAAGACACGTATTTGTCGTTTAAATAGTAATATGGATTATGGCCATTTTATGTAGAAAAAAAAATTAAACTTAATTCGGTATACTTATCATTATTAAAACATATTTATTATTATTATGGCTAAGTTTAATTTAAGTTAGACCAAAACATTGTCAAGCTTAATATGACTTTGATAAATTCAAACCCAGGCTCTAACTTTTGATTTAAATGAAACACCATTCAGTCTTTTCAAAGTGCAATTTTCTTATCAGCAACACGTTTTTTCAATTAAAGAAATATTAATAAACAGCAAGTGATCGTAAACAGAAAGAAATCGCATTAAATAAGATAGCAGTAAGCTAATGTTTCACTCGACATAAGACAGTATGTTATTGATAATACTTCGCCTCAGTGCACAAACCCAATCTCAATTGAGAAAGAAAATAAATGCAAGTAGCATGAGCACACAATAAAACTGAGTTTAGTATAGCTTAGGTTCACTTTACAAGTATAATACAAAATCTGAAGAGCAAATTCTATTGGACGATTGTGTATGGAATGTCAGAATTGGCTTACGTGTTTATAGCACAAAACAAAAGTTCAACCTATTTTTCTTACGCTTAGCTATAATTATTAATAACACTTTTTGTGAAAGCAAAGTGGAAAACACAAGAATTTTGGAAATTACTTTTAAACAAGAATCATTCTTCACTAGAAAGCTTTGTTGAAGCTTATATATAACACATACAAAAACGTTGTATGTACGTTTAAAATTTGATTGACAAGTTAACATTTAGGGACCATTTGTGAATTGTGGTTTGGTTTGTTTTGAATTTCATGCAAAGATACACGAAGGCTATCTGCGCTAGCTGTCCCTAATTTTGCAGTGTAAGACTAGAGGGAAGGCAGCTAGTCATCACCACCCACCGCCAACTCTTGGGCTACTCTTTTACCAAAGAATAGTGGGATTGACAGTAACATTATAACACCCCCACGGCTGAAAGGGCGAGCATGTTTGGTGCAACCGGGATTCGAACCCGCGACCCTCGGATTACGAGTCGAACGCCTTAACACGCTTGGCCATGCCCGGACCCCAGAGGGCTTTTTCACATGAGCATTCCCTAATTTCGAAATCACAGACTAGAGATAAAACAGCTAGTCAACAACACCCACCGCCAACTTTTGGGTCACTCTTTTACCAACGGATAGTCGGATTGATTCTTACATTTTAACGTTCTCATGACTGAAAGGACGAATGTATTCGATGAGAGGGATTCGAAACTGCGATCCGTAGTGTGCAAGTGAAGCACTCTAACCACCAGGTCAAATATCTGGAATGTTTCCTATATTATCGAATTGTTTTTATCTCGTTTACTACCGGTGGGGTCCCAAAATACTGAATAACTTTGTTTTTTTCCTTCTTACGACCTTCAGTATAAAGAACGAAAAAAAAACTAACTATATGGTCAATTCACTTATTTTCCGTATAAAAAATAGGACTAGCACCGCCTGATAAATAGACCACATGACTCGCAATCTTCAGGTTGAAAGTTCGAATCCCATCACCAAACATGTTCGCCCTTTTAGCCATGGTGGCGTTATAATGTGACGGTCAATCCCACTATTCGTTGGTAAAAAAGTAGCTTCAGAGTTTATAGTGAGTGGTGATGACTAACTGCCTTCTCTCTAGTGTTGCACTGCTAACTTAGGGACGGCTAGCGCAGATAGTCCTCTTGTAGTTTTGCGCGAAATTCAAAAAACGAACAAACAAACATAAGTTTAGTATGAAAGAGTTGTGTGTGAGAAGCAGAAGAAATCAATATTATAAAACGATAGTTTACTGTCGCTGTAGTTAACACTATAATACTATGTAGCTTTTTCCGAATTTTCCATTAAAACCTGAGGCTATTGGAAATGATTTTATGTCAACCAATTGATCTCAAGTGTCGTGTGAGCATTCACTTGTTCTTGGAACTTCGAAATTCTGAACCAGAACAAACGTACATCGCTTAGACCAAAGGCGTGAGTTCAGATAGGAAAGATATATATGTCATACGTACGTGCTAGAGAAGACGGGACGACAGGGTTGTTTTTGAAATACTCTGGCCTGCGCATATGGTCAGTATATATCACCGCCTTCGCAGTTCGTGCTGTAGTTATGTGGCGTGTTCTTCACCAGTTGGATTTGTAACCATGGTCACGGTTTTCTTACTTCATTCATTAAGCTACTTGCTTGTACTACACCGTGTACTTCCGTTTGCTAGAAGAAAGAAAAAAGAACACGCTTCATGTAAGACACGAAACATAAGCCTAATTGTAAAATTGCACGAAACGTACATTTATAAATTTACGAGCTGTCAGTTCTTGACTTACGTCAAAATGTGTCGTGTTGTTATAATAAAGTGATTTATAACAAGTGCAACCTAATCCACATCTGTTTGTAGGGCGCTCTGGTTCCATCAGTTTACGGATCAATCGTAAGATTTCGGACTTGTTTTTATTCCATTCACAACCTATGAGTACCAAATTATTTGTTAACTTTCAATATGTCTTGGCGTATGTGCTTATTCAGAATTTCGCGCAAAGCCACGCGAGAGCTAATTGCGCTAGACGTATCTAATTTAGCAGTGTAAGACTAGAAGGAAGGCAGCTAGTCATCACCACACCCTGTCAGCTCAGGGGCTACTCTTATAACAACGAATAGTAGGATTGACTTTAACATTATAACACTCTCCTCGGCTGAAAGGACGGGAATATTTGGTGATGGGAATTCGAACTCGTGACCCTTAGGTGTTTGCGCTCAGTGCAACATGTCTCAAGGATAGAATGAAGATCGACAACAGCGCCCCCAATGTTAATATTCTATTTGGATGTTGGATATATTTTTAAAGTTTAGTGTGGGTTCTCTATATTCTGATTAACCTCTCAAGTACTTTCAGGCTACAATGGAGGTATGTCGTTAGTTTTTTATTGTATGCTGTTTACTTCACTGAATTAGCTTGAACCAGACTGAATAATTCCTCAGGGTAAGATTGACCACCCAGTCTGAAACGTTCGGGACCTTTAAAAAATACGGACAGGTCGAGAAATGGAATTCATTCATTTTGGTTTTTAAAAAATCATTCAGCTTTAACTATGGTATCCCTTACCAGTGTAATTTAAGTCAAAAGCCAAGGTCAAACATGTTTGATTGTGCCCCAGGCCAGAATCTTAATAACACGATATTTCTGAAAAGTCTGTTTTGTTTTAGAATTATGCATAAAACTACATAATGAGGTATCGAAACCCGGTTTTTAGCGGTGTGAGTCCGCAGACATACCCGCTGTGTCCCTGGAGGAGCTCTGAAAAGTTAAACACATTGTTTATCAACGTTTGATGATAGTTTTGAAACTTGCTGACTATCACGAAAACTAAAACTTATGTTAGTACTGAAGTTAATATGGGGAGAGGGGGTATATCTTAAGATATTTCACTAGCCGGAGTTAGTAATAAGTAGTTTTTGGCAAATGTGGGCATCAGCAAATACAGACTTATTAAACATTTACTAGTAATTTAAAAGCTTAGTTTGGAAAATGATTTATGCAAGGATAAGAGCATTAATAACGAACTTTAAACCTTTTTTTACAGCAAATGATTGAAAACGAAGATATATGAAATTATAGTGATAATAAGAACAACATATAAACGATTTTGAGTCGCCTCGGAAACCACTGTTCGACGAAGAGCATATGTGTGTTGTCAGTTCGTAACTGAAGAAACGCGTTACTGATTTTCACCCTACCCTCACCCCCTAGAAGCTCCTGTATTTTTATCCTTGCGTTGAACACGTACGTCACTTAGTTAAAAATCAGGCAAAGAAATTGGAGTTTGTGATCACGTCTGGGGTTGGTTTAGCCTTATTTTCTCCTTAGGTTAGTATATCGTTTGTGACTAGTTTGTTGTTGTTTGAAGTTAAGCACAAAGCCACACAGTAGCGCGGCTATCTATCTGTGCTCTGCCCACTACGATTATCGAAACACGGTTTATAACATTTTAAGTCCGTAGGCATACCGCTGTGCCACTGGGGGGCGTGTGTGATCATATCGACAGAAAAGGGTGAATAGAAGAAGAAAATAAATCCATTTTCGTAAAGTCTTTGGATCTAGGGCAGTCAATGCTTTTCTTGTCATCCCTATGGAAACTGCTTTTATTAGCGCACGTGAAAAGTGACAAGGTTTTCAACACAGTTGACGTACAAGCGATAAAGATGTAACTACATTTTAGTAGTAGAAATCAGAAAAAATATGTTCGTGGAAATGTCTTACATCGTTTGTAATAGCGAGTCAGAGAACACTAGTTTTATCATAGTGTTATCTTTTAGCTACAAAAGATTCGTACGAGTGAACTTAACTTGTTTAAACCGAGACACATCGTTAGAATACCAGATTAGCTTCGAAACAAAGTTTGTAGAAAGCTGTGATAATTTGTGATTGGATCATAAATAACAGTTTTTGGTCAGAACAAGTGACGTACTCATAGATAAATTAAAAGTCAACCCGGACATCAGTATAATTAATTAAGTATATTTATAAAGATTATAATACGTTGTTTTATCGATTGCAAACCGTTTCTGTTAACGATGTTTTCGGCCATAAACCCAAACATGATGTTCAATATCACTGTCTTTTTATATTACATAGATGAAGTGAAGTCACATTTTGGTTTTTAGAAAACTGTACAGAACTAATCACTGACTGCCATTAATATAACATTGAAGTTGACTGCCGTGTCTGATCTTAGTGCTCTGTTTAAAACCAAAACTTGTTGTCATGCGGATTGTAATATAAATTAGTCACCTCTTTATTAAAAAGGTCAGCATTCGCGAATGAATACAGTGCTACAAAGTCTCAAATCAGTCCGCCGATAAATGAAAGAATAGTGGTAGAATGAAAAGTGTTTGGAATAATAAATACAGGAAGAAAAATAAATAATGGAAAAATAATATATCTTTTAATGCGGAGACCTTATAATTTATTTTGAATCATACTGTTCAGACCAGACGGTGTGTTATGTTTGAGAAAAAAAAAAAAAAAACTACTCTTTTTCAAAGTGACAAGCATGAATTAGTGACTATCCTGGTCGGATTAAAAACCCGAGGGTTCAGAGTTTGTAGTCCGTTGTCGCAAAAACGCGCTCTACACTTAATGGATATAAGTGCATTATAAGAGTGAAAATCTAACCTCGCCACTGTCAGATAAGTGTGCTGGGTGTTTCTGACTATCTTTCTTCCCCGTAGTCTCAATTCAAAATTAGGAGACGGCTGTGTACAGATAGCCCTTTGTGTAGCTTTACGCGGCAAAATTCTGAGACTATCTTTTCAAACCCCACAACAACAGGGTATAACTTGGGAACGCGGGTGTTCGTGGGTTAGGGGGAAGACAGAACTCACGGGCGTACAGTAGACGATAAGGCCAGCTCTGTAACAGGCGACCTCTCCAATTACAGACGCATACTGTAAACTATTTCACAGGCTGATGCATCATTCATTCTCAGGAAGACAAAAACGACTGGTGATAAAGCAGGCCGTCCCAAGTAAAATTTATATGTACGTAGTAACATTTAAGATTCAAGAACGAAACATAAAATGACTGTATATGACTCCTTGGGTTATGAGAAATCCACAAATCAGCAGCGCAATAACAATTTCAGTGGCGACTGAGGTTAAACAACGTTTTACTGGATTGTGACAGCGTGCAATAACAATTTATTAACACCAAACAACAAAAAGATTGTAGTTTTTTTTCCAGTCGTTTAAGAAGAAAACATGTCTTCAGCTGCATGGAACGAGCCAGTTTTAAACGAACTTAGCTGTACTTTCTTCAAAAGATATCTATGGCTTCAGTACACGATATTCAAACATAATAAGTAATGGAAAGAAAACACATACTTCTCTTTGACACTTAATTTATTTTGCTACGGTTCGTCAACAGGCTCACATAGACACAATTGAATAAAACTATCAAACAAGGAATAAATTCATTTCATCAGGCCTAGCGATTGCATTTAAAACAGCGTCTGATTGAAGTTGCTTAACAGAGTGTTTCACATCCACTTTTCTCGTGGCACAAAGTGTATGTACCAAAACTCTTCGGTATTATCGTCCACAATACTTAACACAATATAAATATATACCAAACTCTTCGGTATTATCGTCTTTAATACTTAACACAATATACATGAACTAGAGTTCTTCAGTATTACTGTGTATAACAAAAACTCGAGTGTTTTCGAGGAGTAGAAATTTACTTATTACTAGCTCCCCCTGGTGAAGAAAGGTGCATCTTTCGAAAGCACTTGGGTTAGAGTGTTTTGTATTTTTGTTAAATTGATTTTCGTGTTAAATTTACGTGTTTTCCTAACATCGTGAACTACATTTAATACTGTACATGGTAAAACTGAAGAGTTCTGTATATACATTTAAATTTAATGAAAACATAATCAAACCTTGAAGAAATTTGAGTGTGATCATGCGTAAAGTTGAATACCAAAACAATATAACGTAGAAATAATGAAAAACGTTACGTGCTTTACGGCAGGTTTATTGGAAACTTAGACTTATCAATAAACGGGGATGAACGTAAGCAATATTAATTTTCAGTCTTTAATTTAAAATAAATACTCAATATAAAATTAATCAAATTATAGGAGGAATTTGAATGTTATTATGCGTAATGTTCATTAATTAATTTGCTTACAGATCGTAATGTGAAATGTTGAATACTGACAGGGACATTATAAACTGGTTAGATCATTTATTTATAGAGTATAGTGTAAAATATAGAAACATTCTATGAACATTTTTAACTGTTTCATATCTACGACCATTCACCAAGTTTAGCGTCTCTATACTCGAAGTTTTACTTTATCAGACTTTCGTTAAAGGAGGAACCGATACCACGTATTAGGCTATATTTGATCAAGCGAAACGTTGAGAATGGGAGTATTTCACTTGGTGATTAATCTTACTGATTGACAGTTGTCTCATTAAAAATATAGTTTACAAGATCATTTACTCGTATTCGTGTTAAGTAAACGGGTAAAACGACACATTCCAAGATGTATGAGCATGTTGAAAAATCACATTATCTTTCATTACGTCGAAGTTATATGATCAAAGAAATTTGATTAAAGACTTGAACTATCAGTAAACAAAGTTATAGGTGAGCAAAATTAATTACTAAAGAGTATTTATTAATACTAGAAATAAGCAACCTTATAACACCGAAATGTTGTTTTTATTTAATTAAACACTCAACGTTTCGTTTAGGAACTTTTTTAGGGCGTCCACTAAAACAAACTGAAATTGACAATACAAAGCTAAAAATAAAATTTAAAATATATTATTTTGTGTTATTAGTATGTCTTTTATATACCAATATGTACTATAGAGATTAAGTAAATGTTACTTACTGAAACATACTTTCATTATATACTTGTTTCACCCACTCTAAAGTTCAGGACTTGATTCCCCGCGATAGATGCGAATTTTAGCGTATACCGTATTTCTACCAGTAACTCCAGCAGTTTCGGATTGTTCCCCTTGTTAAAGGTCGTATACTGCCTATAACATTAGTTATAAGAATTCGTTTGGTTTGAATTTCGCACAAAGCTATACGAGGGCTATCTGCGCTAGCCGTCCCTAATTTAGCAGTGTAAGACAAGAAGGAAGGCAGCTTATCATTACCACCTACCGCCAACTCTTGGGCTACTCTTTTACCAACGAATAGTGGGATTGACCGACATTTTATAACGCACCGACGGCTGAAAAGGCGAGCATGTTTGGTGTGACGAGGATTCGAACCCGTGACCCTCAGATTACGAGTCGAGTACCTTAACCACCTAACTATGCAGGGCCGAGTTATAGTAACTTTCGCCTGTAAGGGTCTGTGTGAATGTGTGTTGAATACTAACAGATTAATATATACGAATGTTTTACACAAGATGGGGAGCCGGTATGAGACAGTCTTTCCCAAATTTGGCCGGAATTTAAATCCGGATTATGGATTACTCTGAAGGATTTTTTTATAATGGAAAAATATGGCATTTTAGCGGTTTTCTGTTAATAACTCTGTAACTTTGATCGGATTTGTTTCAAATTTCATGATCACATTATGGTTGAGACATCATCACACAACAGAGTGCATTCTGGATCGTTGATCATTCGAGATTTGATAAAGATTTTCTGAGTTCTCGAAGATTGAATTTTATGTTATACAATAAAAACGCATGTACTTTCGAAAAAGGCGTGTCGGGAAGAGATTGTGTAATTTATCTGATTCTTGTTGTTGTTAGTTATTATATGCATTACATTTCACTAAATTGTACTCTGCTTTTATATTTTCTATTTTATTTCTTTCAGGGGATTACTTCAGTTTTATGTAAATTGTTTATACACAGTACGCTTCTCTTTCTTCTATAACCCCCGATAGAACAGTAATAAGGTTACGGACTTAAACCCCTAAAATCCGGGATTCGATTTCCTGCGATGGACACAGAAAATAGTTCAATGTAGTCTTGCTCTAAACAGACTTTTTTTCGATAGTTCCTCCCATGGGATAGCGGTAAGTTTACGAACATGTAACGCTAAAATTCGGGGTTTGATTACCGTCGTTGGACACAACAGATAGCTCAGTGTGGCTTTGCTCTAAAAATTTTTTTTTTTTTCTATTCGAACAGTTTGATATACACCCGAACGTTTCTATCTGTGCGCGAACAAATGCTGTTACGTTCATACATTTCGACCAGCTGTATTCACAATTTCTCCTCTCTTCTCTATCAAGTGATACAAAACAGTTGTTCTGCTTGGGGCTATTTGAAATAATTATGAATCCACATGAACGTCACCTAAAGATTTCTTACAAACACTTCGTTCTTTCAGTAGTCGTATAACTTTTCTGTGTCAATCGGGAGTCTGCTTGCTACTTCGTTCCACCGACGGGTCTTATTGTAATTTCTTTTCTTAAATTGTTTATTTATTCACGATTCTCACTGCTGCATCTTTATACTGCCGAACAACGATGTGATTCCTTACACTAAGTAAGTGCTCTAACCCCCCCCCCCCTCCATTTTTCTTCGCCCTAACAAATTCCGCTCAACGATTCTGGTGATAATCTCTGGTATGTTTTAATAATGTTTTTCTTCTCAGAATAGTGGAAGGCGAATCATGGGTTTCAGGAAGGCTGGTGTGGGTATTAACACTTTTATTAATAAAGCTAGAAGATCACCTAGGAAGATCGAAACGTTGTTCTCTGCTTTATTAGTAAAAGTGTAAATATCCATACCAGCCGTTGTGAGATACATTTTTATTGCAAGTGGGTTTCTCGTTATCAAGAATCATTGGTTTATTGGGTCGTATTGTCAAAGTCCAAGGTCCTATTTACCTCAAGAAAGTGTTAAACGCAAGTCTTGTGTGTATTTTTATGGCACCGTTGATAATGTATTCTGATTAATCAAACTAACATTAAATAGTCGTGTTTCGCTTTAAAATTCAAAGGTCCTAGGACAATTCACAAATACTCCAGTATACCGAACAAGCTTCTATATTAGCGTCAGTCACGCCTATAATTACTCCAAGGGGGTTCGTACCCGAAAAACAAAAAACAAACTTTAAGACCCCCCCACATACCTGTAGTACTTGAGTAAGTTGCTAAGTTTCATTCGTAAGTACAGGTATTAACACAGCTTCAAACATGGTACTCCCCAGGTTCTGAAAGGGGCCAGCATCTGATGTCATCTATATTCGGGGTTAACTACCCTTCAAACTTACTGCTGCATTTTTACAATGCCTCGATGACTTTCTGGGCGCGTTTTTAGCCCACTCCTACTTAATAGGGAAGATATGCCACATAGATAAGGGCCACCGGCCACCCGATTTCTGATGTTACTTTTTATGCTGCTATTATTTTCAAAACTGTGCGAGAAGTTTGGGGACAAACAAACACACAGCATGAATTATTTAATACAGGACAGCTAAATAAACTTTCTTTAATTATTTTTCTTCAAAGCGTGAGGCGTACTTTAAAGTGCTGGACGATGGTTCAGAGAGCCCATGTTTTATGCTCTTTTGCCGCAAAAAATAAAATAAAAAAGGTCGCGCTCCGCACTTTTGGGGCCTTTGGCGAGTTATAAGAGTGACGGTCAAATCCAACTAATAGGTCACTTAAGCGTTGGTGGTGGCTGCTCTTGACAAGTTGCTTTCCCTGAAATCTGTTAGTTCATAATTAGGAACGACTAGCCCAGATATCTCCGTGTGGGTTTGTGCGAATACCCAAATCAAACTGTTACCGTAAACATTAAACGTTGGATCAGTCTTTGTGTACCAATATTGAGGACCAATGACCGAATATCTGTTAGTTAGTCGTTACTTTAAGCAAAATTTCGACAAGAAATTTTAATATTTTGTTAATGATTTTCAAGGTGAAATATCGGTGTCTACAACTCTTCAAATAGTGTTTAGAGTCTACTGACAATAGCAAGATGAAGAACTTGTTTTCTCTTTATAATATAATCATATAAGCCTTCATAGGTTTCAGTTTTTAACAGTACAAGACATTTATCTATATTTAGACTTATTTTCCAAAACCCCATCAATGGCACAGCTACAAACCTCAGGACTTGTGACGCTAAAAAGAAGGTTCTGATAACCGTTGTAAGCTACGTATTTTAAGATTAATAAACCGTTTAGAATACTGATTATTTTATTTATCTAAACTTACTCTCTAACTTACATTAGACAGATAATGAAGATTACATGTAATTAGCTCTACCTATTAACTTACATTAGACAGATAAAGCAGGTCAGTTTAAGCAGTGTATATTAAGTTTAATAAACTGTTTATAATAATGAAGATTACATGTACTTAGCTCTACCTATTAACTTACATTAGACAGATAAAGCAGGTCAGTTTAAGCAGTGTATATTAAGTTTAATAAACTGTTTATAATAATGAAGATTACAAGTAAAATGAATGAAGAGTAAAGTAATTTAAATCGTTGAAACTATAACAAGAAACGTTCAAATATAAATTTAATGATTCAGCTATAGCTATACAGGTTAAATATACTGGTACTTATCGAGAGAACACGAATTATAAATGTGTAGTTTTCTCTCAAGTGTCGTGTAACTTGGATCGTGTATTATGTGTTTGTGTGTGTATATATATATATATATAGTGATAGCGCACGTGGTGTGCAACTTACTTGATATCTAATGTATCGTTTTATCGCTTTTAATAAACATCTCTTCTTAATAACTTATTGCACATTCTAACTCGCCTCACCTTTGTATTACCAAATGATCTGACGTGTATAACAGCAGATGAACAGATTGGTTCTTTCTGTCTGTTACATACTGCATTCGACGAAGTTGCCATATCAGTTGAAAGTTGTTTTTGTTTTTTCCATTTCTGGTTACGTTATATCTCAACATTCCCAGTGATCATCTTGAGATTTTATACTTCTAAAATTCAGGATTCGATATCTACACAGCCAGATCGTCTATTGTACAGCGTTGCGTCAAAATACGAGCAGATCCATCTAAACTTGTAGTCATTGACATTAATACAATCACTAAAAGTGACTATTTATAAACATCTAAAGGTCTGATTTATAGTTTTTTCTGTCCCTAATAATATGTATATTATATTGTTTATTTTCATGTATTTTCGATAATCTTTTCGCGGTTAGTTTGATCCGTCTACGTGTGTAACGCCCAATAGAAGAGCTGTTGAACCTTGTTACCTTATGATTTTGGGCTAACCCTAAACACACTACTTGCAAGAGACGCCTTGTTTGATTCCTCCTTAAATAACTCGAATATTTTAGTAAGTTATTTATTAACGCCTTTAGAAATCACTAAAGTTGAAAAGTTTCAGTAGACATTTGTTTTATGCGATGTTACTCTATCTGATTTCACCAATCTTTATTATGAATTAAAACGTGTATTTTCTTTCATATACAAAATATTAAGGTTCAAAGAATTATTAACAAGATGCAAAACTTATTACTCATAAACTAATTAACGAAAATTAAAATTTACTTCTTTTAAAGACAATATTAGTCCAACATGGCCAGGTTGTTAGGGGTGATTGACTCGTAATCTGAGGGTCATACCAAACGTGCTTGTCCTTTCAGCCATGGGAGCGTTAAATGTGACGGTCAATCCCACTATCTATTTTTAAATGCGTAGCCGAGTTGGAAATGGGTGATGATGACTCGCAGCCTTCCCTCTAGTCTTATACTACTAAATTTATGACGGCTAGTGAAGCTAGCGCTTGTGTAGCTGTGCGCGAAAGTAAGAAAACAAACAAATTAGACGATATTGGTGTGGACCGAGCTGTAAGAGCCCGGCATGGCCAGGTGGTTAAGGAACTCGACTGTTTATCTGAGGGTCGAGGGTTCGAATCCCCGTCACACCAAACATGCTCTCCCTTTCAGCCGTGGGAGCGTTATAATGTTACAGTCAATCTCACTATCCATTGTTAAAAGCGTAGCCCAGAGTTGGAGATAGGTGGTTCTGACTAGCTGCCTTCTCTCTTGACTTACACTACTAAATTAGGGACGACTAGCGAAGATAGCCCTTGAATAGGTTTGTGCGAAATTCAAAACAAGCCAAACCGAACTATAAACATGGGGTTACTCCACATTTGGTTTAAGTTTACAAGCACTTCGGTTTCTTAAATATTTGCGTCTAATATCAGGGACGAACTGAACTCGTAGAAGGGGTATCTGTCCTAGGACATGTTCTCTAGGGTTGTGGTCTGAAAATAATTTATATCAATACCGTCGTTCTTTAAAACAAATTTGGGTCCAGTAGTGCTAGAGTAGGAAATCAAAATTTTGTACATAAAGCGCAACATACAGCGCATCTTCCTAATAATGTTCATCAGTGGTAACCAGAGATCGCATTTTTTGATGGGAAGTGTCGATGACAAAAGTTTGGGAAACTCTGATGTTCACTTCATTACGTCTTTCGGAGCATATTCTTCCTCACATCACCAGAGGGCGCGGCCATCAGCACTACTCGAACCACTTGGGATCAGTTATTGTGTAGCTTTCTCTAGATTTGTCTTGTTTTCCATGATGGCGGTCCAGAATGGCTATGTGGTTAGGGCGAAATATGAGGGTCGCGGGTTCGGATTCCAGCCACACCATACATGCTCGCCCTTTCAGCCATGGGAGACTTTATATGTAACGGTAAATCCTACTATTCGTTGATAAAAGACTTGCCCAAGAATTGGCGGTGGGTGGTGATGACTAGCTACCTTCCCTCTTGTCTTACACTGCTAAATTAGGGACGGCTAGCGCAGATAGCTCTCGTGTAGCTTTACACGAAAGAAACACACAAAAACAACAAAATATCTTCCATGATTGCTGTCTTGCATCTGTAAAACATCAAGAACCATGGAGATCATTAAAGTTGTTCCCAAATCCCACAAGGTGTCGTGGAACAGCATCCTGTTAGCTGCTTGGTGTGTTATGATTTTGTGTCAAGAAGACAATTTTTATTTTAAGAGTTACAGTTTATCCACTTGCAAAATACGCGTTAATAGCTTGTTCATCTTGTTTTGTCCGGTATTTAGATGTTCTTTGGAACTGTTTATTGCATGCTCTGTGATTATCTATATATGATATGTGTGTTGTTTCTAATTAGTTACATAATAATATTTTGTGAATCTTTGTACTAATTGTTTGGCGACACAATAAGAAAGAAATATTTAAACTATAACATAAATTACTTAGCGTATTAAAACATTAAACATGTTTACTTAACACTAACCAAGAGGTGTCCCTATTGGATTGTAACGTTAAAAACCGGACTTCGATGCCTGTAGTAGGCACAGCACAGACAGTGTATCTTTGGGATTCACAATAAACAAACTAGTCAAGAGCGAATTTTTCCCCATTCCAATGGCACGGAGGCATGATTGCGAGCTTATAACGCTAGAAATTGGGTTTTGATATCCGTGATAGGCATATCATAGTTAGTCAATTGTTGTAACTTTGTACTTAATTCAAAGCAAACAAACAAGATCAAGTGGCAAGTCAATGTGATATATACTTTTCTTGCATACGACCTGTCCTATCAACATCAAAGTTAAACATGTTGCTATAAGGGAAATGTTAACTGGAGAAAGATTGAATAAACATTTAGAATAAAATAAAATCGTGACCCCTATTGCAATTCTACAAGCACATAGGATAAAAAATTTGCAAAGTTGGTGGTTGCACATCCCGTAATAAAAGGTTTTCTTCCAGTATCATATAAGCAAGAGTTTTATTATTGTATGATGATACAGTTTACAGTATGTGAGACCTTGAACGAAATGTTTTAAGGGATAAGAGGTACCACTAAACTTCACGCAAAATACTTATGACTTCCCAGATAATCATAAAAATACAGTGTATTTGTATTTGGAGAAGGAATTTGATACAGCATCACATTAAACATTATTAGGTAAAATGCAAACTATGCAGATAAAGGCCTGCCTTATGTGAAAATTGTTTGCATCTTATTTACATAAAATAACACAAGTTATAAAAATAAATTTGGCTTGTTTTAACTTTAGTGCAAAGCTACACGAAGGCTATCAGCACTGGCTGAGTCTGGTTTTGCAGTAAAAGACTAGAGGGAAAACAGTCAACACCACACCGCCAACTCTTAGGCTAATCTTTTACCGACGAATAGTGGGATTGACCGTAAGTTTAAAACGCCCCACGGCTGAAAGAGTGAGAATTTTCGATGATAAGGATCCGAACCTGTGACACTCATATTGTAAGTCGGGCGCCCTAACCACCCTAAACGTAAATAACATTAGTGACACGAATGTTATAAAACAAGAAAGTTCTCTACTTGGGATTTTTTTATATCCTGTATGATTTAAATGGTAAAATTACTATGTTTGCTAATAATGTAGCAGTTCCCCACTGGTGCAGCAGTAAATCGACGGATTTACAACGCGAAAATCAGGGGTTCGATTACCCTCAGTAGACTTAACAGATACCCCAATGTAGCAATAACATTTAACTCTGCTAATATAGAAAAGTTAAACTTTCAAATTAAAAATTATTTGTAAACGGCAGTAAATTGTTTTATAAAACCGTATCTATTGATTTAATGAAACAACAAGTATGATTTTTTTTTAAATTATAGAATAAATTATTTACATTATATGTTCATAATTATCGATTTACAACAGTAGTTGTAAATGTGTAAGTTTACAAGTCGATAAAAACTTTAAACTGGAAACAGCACGTTAAAAATTTGGCCAAACACTGAAGCTGATCTCGAACCACGATATTTTTCATAAATAAACAAAACCGTAATAGAATGTTTGGGGCAAAAACACTTGAATTGTAAAGATTCAGTTTAAACAAAAACTTTGAAACCTTTATAGCTAACGTTGCACACACAACAATTTGCATGTCAGACTTAGAAGGAAAACAAAATCTCTCAAATTGGCCCATTTGTTATCTTCTTGCCAGACTACAATAAAAACAACTTGGTGTATTTCACCCAAAACTGTTGTATGGAATACTAAATAAGGCACTGTGAAGGACGTAATGGTATTAAAAAGTAGATCTGTTTCTTTTATATTTTAAATAAACCATAAAATATCATAATTCTAGTGTAAACGATGTTATTATTATTATTCCTTGAAGCTAGCTTTATTATAAACATCTGGCTTTTCTTCAAAAAGGCCAAGCGTGTTAAGGCATGCGACTCGTAATCTGAGGGTCGCGGGTTCGCATCACCGTCATGCCAGACATGCTCGCCCTTTCAGCCGTGGGGGCATTATAATGTGACTGTCAATCCCACTATTCGTTGGTAAAGAGTAGCCCAAGAGTTGGGGGTGAGTAGTGATGACTAGCTGCCTTCCCTCTAGTCTTACACTGCTAAATTAGGGACGGCTAGCTCAGATAGCCCTCGAGTAGCGAAATTCAAAACAAACAAACAAACAAACAATCCTTTAAAAAGCTTAAATGCAAGGTGAAACAGACGTTACCAGCTAATAATAGATAAATATTATATAACTGTAACATGAAGATAATCAACATTTTGTACACTTGACAGTTGCTGTATTTTTATGTATCAGTATGTGAATCATAATCGATGGATTATTTAACCCAAATCATCAATTTTTTTTGGTGCCCTAATCAACATAATTTTACCTTTACACATACCGAATTTCTACTGATAGTTGTTGAATAATGTATTTACTAACAGTATATAGTGTGCTTAAATTTGAGCTGATACATTAGAGGAAAGACAGCTAGTTAGCAGCACCCACCGCCAGCTCTTGGGTTACTCTTATCTGATCAAATAATACTCTCATCCTTCCCCCTAAATAAAAGAAAATACAGAACGAATTTGTGCGACAATGAACAACCGCGAACTATTCATCCTCAAATTTAGAGTCTGAACACACAAATCTCTGGGCCACACCTGGGTCGAATTAAATATTTGATATAATAACGTAAACTTTAAATTCAAATTCCTAAACTTAACTGTTTTAAATAATAATTTGGTGAGAGATCAAGGGTCCTAAACTTGATTGTTTTAAATACTAACTTGGTGAAAGTTCAAGAGTCCTAAACTTAATTGTTTCAAACACTAACTTGGTGAGAGGTCAAGGGTAATAAACTAAATTGTTTTAAATACTAACTTGGAGAGAGGTCAAGGGTCCTAAACTTGTTTTAAATACTAACTTGGTGAGAGTTCAAGAGTCCTAAACTTAATTGTTTCAAACACTAACTTGGTGAGAGGTCAAGGGTCATAAACTAAATTGTTTTAAATACTAACTTGGAGAGAGGTCAAGGGTCCTAAACTTGTTTTAAATACTAACTTGGTGAGAGGGCAAGAGTCATAAACTTGATTGTTTTAAATACTAACTTGGTGAGAGGTCACGGCTCCTGAATTAAGTTATTAAACTCACGCTGTAATAGGTCAGAGCTACTACAAATGTACTATTTGTCAGATTTTTCCAGATTACTCTAATATATCAGTAGATAAGTTTATGGTTTTTTAAACAATTGTCTATTAATTTTAGAGCATTATTGATTTGGAAGTTGTTTGTTTTATTAAGAATTAATGTGCTCAATTTCACATATCGTAAACTTATTGTTATTGTTTTTATTTCAGAGAAATCTTGCAACACGACGTGAAAGCCAAAGAAAACGATTTTCTAAAAACCCAAACATCTACATTTTGTGACATTTTCTAAACCATGATTTCAAGATTCCTTATTTGCTGAAAGTATTGTATCTACAGAAAACAAAAACAAATATTTCATAGCAATTTCACCAGTATTTTAAAATTCTGAATAGAGTTGAGATAATAAACGAGCACAGAGAACGAGATAAGATCTTGGAAACAAAATAAGACTTACTTGTAGAGTAGTTTTTTTTGCTTAAACAAATAAATAAAATAAGAAGAAATGCAGCCAAAAACTGAGTTCCAGTATGGCGGCCAATGTATCTGAATGTGCCCTACTGTATTTCTGTCTATGTGATATTTATTTTCGTCATAAAAAACGTCCAAAGAAATAATTAATCTTCAGAGGTACTGTTTAACAAACTGCCATTTATGCTGTTTTAATTG